>NW_021703777.1:31135169-31452453 GCF_005190385.1 Monodon monoceros | reverse complement strand
CTATCATCTAGCTAGCTAGCTAGCTCTCTATCATCTAGCTAGCTAGCACTCTATCATCTAGCTAGCTAGCTGGCTCTCTATCATCTAGCTAGCTGGCTCTCTATCATCTAGCTAGCTAGCTAGCTAGCTGGCTCTCTATCATCTAGCTATCTAGCTAGCTCTTTATCATCTAGCTAGCTGTCTATCATCTAGCTAGCTAGCTAGCTCTCTATCATCTAGCTAGCTAGCTCTCTATCATCTAGCTAGCCAGCTAGCTCTTTATCATCTAGCTAGCTAGCTAGCTAGCTGGCTCTCTACCATCTAGCTAGCTGGCTCTCTATCATCTATCAAGTTGTTTCAGAGACCTTTTGGAAACACCTGGTGTGTCACTGAGCGGGCGAGAACTGAAGTAGGAGTCAGAAAAACATGGTCTATTGCAGCCTCTAAGAGCCTCTGAGCTAAGGAGACACCAGGTCCTTTTGATGATCGTCATTCAGGCACTTCCTTGGAAACACAGGTCATTTCAAGTGGAGACATGCTAGAATTTGGGTGAAAGGACACAAAATTTTTAAAAAGTGGGTGGAGGTGCGGGAGGTCAAGTAGTCTGCTTTCCACGAGACTTGGGTGGAGACATGGTCTCACTGGGAAAGAGCTATAGAGCCAGACCTGTGGCTGAGAGAGCCAAGTGAGAAACAAAAGCAGAAATTAGCCCGCTAGCATGGTTATGTCCACACACCATGTCCATAATTTATGTCTACTCACACCTGAAGATGCCTGATGATTGAATTCTAAATGACACTGAGAAGGCACTTCCAGATCCTCTGTGCCTGGGAAAAAAAAATGGGCTTTTGAAAACATGCCAGGACCACAAAGCCTTGAGAGAAAATAACGTATCGAAATTTTTTTTTTAAGGAAAAAGAAAAGGCAGTTTGGCATCTATTCATAGAGAATGGGATTCGATTTCTTTAAAGGGGGAACCCCGGCTCCATCTGGTTCTCTCCACATCAGCCCTGGGGAAGGATATTACAACTAGAGCTAGGGATTATTTCTTGGCTTTCCTAGATTTCCTCCTCAGGGTTCAGATATAAAATCCAAACTGAACTGACCTTTGTTTCAGAAATTGTAATCTGGACACCGTCGGCTCCCTGACTGCTATGTTATCCTGAGCCACCTCCATAGCCGAGCGACCAGCTCTCAGTAGCTTCTTGGAAATATACTATTGTTCTGTTTTTTGCAGTGACAATGAATCCTGAAACTGAATGGTGCTAATGTTTTCCAAGAGAAAGCAGCCCGGGAGGGAGCCTGCTGGGCCTGCCAGCAGAGGATGAAGAGGATCCGAATTTAATTAATTTCAAATCAATGTAAACACAAGAACCTTTTGCTGTTGCTTCCGGCGCCCACTCTTCCAACACCCAGTGCATCACCTGTACTTGGAAGAATGCTCAATTGAGAAGTGCTGGGCAAAGGCGTGGCTGCCATCCATCGCTGAGGGTGGAGGAACCATAAGATGCAGTCAGCGCTTATCAGTGGGTGTTTCCTCCGCTCAGCCAACCTCTAGATGACTGTACCATCACCCTGGCCACGCTCTCAAGTCCTTGTTACCTTTCTGCTTCATTCCTCAGGGTACAAATCAGGAAGCTGTCTATGGTTTCCTTCTGGGTCACCTTGCGACCTAGCTAGCTTTGGATAATTTCCTCTCGTGAGTTAAGTTCTCTGATAGGTCAATTACATTCAGTGGGAACTTTGCTCAAGGTGAGTTATGTCATGGAATAATAGACAGCAAACAAAGCAAGTGTTTCAATGTGGACCCCATCCCAGGGGGTGGGTAAGCTCATTTCCACCTTCCATGAGACACAGTGTGAGAGCCCACAGTCCTGAAGGGATGCTGTTTGGGGACGTGTTGACCCTGAGTTGGCCAGGTGAGGGAGGAATGGAATTCTCAGTGAAAGAGCAACTGTTTTCCTTCTCGGAGAAAATCAGCTGCTCGTTCACATTTCTCCACGGCTCATCCCTGCCCTCACCACAACTCCCTCGCGTGTGATGTATGGATAGATGTGTGCAGCTGGGCCTCCTCTGCCACCTTCTGTGTCTCTGAGATCTTTAAGGTTGTTTGGAACAAACAGACCAGCAATAGGCTCTGTCTGTGCCCGAGGCAGGTACCCTTCCTCGTACTCAGGATCTTTCCTGCCAGCCTGACCAGGGCTCGTGTCCTCAACGCAGCTCCCAGGAGGCCACCACCGGTCATCAGAGATGACATTCTACGTGATATTTGTTGACATCCTCCTGCTAGAAGCAATGGTGCAAAATGCAGAAGGGCCTAGTTATCACTCCCACTCACGTCAAATCAATCGCCATTTAATCCTTAATTTTCCAATTCTGACCTTTAAAGCAATCTAACAAATTAGGAGCCCTCAGCTCTTCCACGGCACCTGATGTTTTATTCCAGGAAAGAAACCAAGAATGAAAACTGTATCTTACTCCCCGCATATAAACGGAGGAGGGGTTGAGGTTCACCAATATTTGCTGCTGTTATTTGGGGTCTTGTGTTTGAAAGGCTGCCTTAATGCATAACGAAAACAGTCCTTTTTTTCCAGAATCCTTTTAACCAGCACTTGCCTTCTGAACTATGCCCACAATTTTAAAGGCAGAGTTCCAAGCCAGGGAGGTCTTTCCACCACAGTGAAAGATAGAACTATCTGGCTGTGTTTAACCACTGCTCTTATGCCATCCCGGGGTTGCAAAGAGCTTTGGCAAAAGACAGTCTTCATGGTACAGAAGCACAACAGAGCTGTCTGTTGTATTCTCTTTAGCACATCCTAATATGGCATTTTTGTTTTCCTTGCTGTTTTGCATATTCATATTCAACTTGTGGTCCATAGTGACTCTCAAGATATTTATGCCAAAATCGCTACTTTCCAAATCATCGTTTCTGGCTGTTTTGTTACCTTGTTTCTCATCCACATTTTGACCCTGTAAAGAGTCTCTTCTTTCTCTAGGTAGCTAAGATTTTTGCTGAACTTTTAGGCCCGTAAGCGTCATCCAACCCTATCAAATAATGGACTTTAGCGGTTCAGAGAAGGATAGGAGGCCTTGGAGTCTCATTTTGATGCAGTGATATTTTATGATATGGTACATATATTCTCATTCAGTATTTGAAATGATTTCAAATTCCAGAAGAAGCAAGCTTCAGCAATATGTCATTGTGTTTATATCTGAAAAATGTACTAACCTCTATAGTTGCATCATGTGAAAGCACTTTAAAAGAAGAGTTTATTCTGGCAAGATATATGACATTAGTATGAGTCAAAACAGCCAAAGTTCAGTGCTCTGTATCTTTTTATTACAGTCCAGTCAAGAGGCATCATAGATTATGATCATTCCAAGAATTGTATTTAAACCTAATCTTAATTTTTATGTTTCAGATTACTGTTAGTAAAAATCTTAATAATTTGCCCTAATTGGGTAGCCAATCAGAGCAAAATCTGACTTTAGAATATTTTCAAATGTGTAAATTTTATTGTATTTTTGTACATATTAAGTAAGCTAAGTTAGCAACATTGCCTTGTTGAACTCCTCAGGAAGCTTGTTGTAATAAATATGTGAAAATCTCAGTCTTAACTCAGCGATGTGACTCCTCTCTCTGGGAAGGTCATTGTCATCCGAACAGCGAACACATAGCACGGATCAATCTTGACATCCATGGGGTGACAGATGCTTCTGATCACCCTTGTAGCTCTAGCAATGTAAACGGGTGCTTTAAAAAATACTTTTGTCTATTCATTTGTTTTGGTTGTTTAAACTATCAGTTTTCACCATCTCTGTAAGAAGGCCCTTATGTTGAGTAAACATAAAGTGTACACATTAGTTTCAACTTCTGTCAGAATTAGTACATATTCTGAATATAGTAGAGCAATAAGACATGGCTCACACTGGGAAGACATGGCTGAAATTCTCACTGTGAGGAAAACATTGACATTTTCTACTGAATTAAATTTATACATGCTGTTTTTTCACACTCAGGATGAATTCTGGCCTGTCTATTTAATATCTACAATAGGTGGTCCAGAGTAGCTTCATTCATAGATTACATTTCTTTGCTCTTACAATAACCAAAAGATCACTGTATATTAGTATGGTGTGGAAGTAGTCAAATTGGTTATTAATAATTGCTAAAACCAAACACCCAATTGCCTGAATTATTTATTTTTTTGAACAGCTCTTTCACCTTGCCTTGATACTGTCTTATCTAGTAGCCAAATTTTATTTTCCTCTTAGTCCTTTTGTAGATATCTGGTGGGGTTTGTATTGTTTTTTGCCCTCTTATCTTTTCTAAATAATACGTCATGTTCATGAGACAGCAATCCATAAAATTATATAAAATAAAACTTTTTAAATCACCTCTATGGATACTCTAAGCCCTTTCTGAAATGATATTTTAAGAAGTTAAATTCTTAAACCAAAGTACTTACAGTAACATAAGGACTTTAATCTCATTGCTGTACAAGATTAGAAATATATGTTGAACCTGCTTAAGACAACCAGATGTGGATGGTGTCCCGTGCCAACTGGTCTCCAGGTGCGGAAGGCTCAGTTAATCATCCTTCTTCGTTGCCATCGTATTATTATCGTTGGCCTTTGGTAGGTTATAAATAAATAAATAGACTTTTACAAAAAGCCTATTCATCACATTTTTCACTTCTTTGGTCCGCATGGAAAGGAATAAGATAATGATCTCTAGATACTACAAACAGTAGGTGACATCTTTTCCAGTGTAAAGATCCGTTGACTGAACATTCAAGATGGCGGACGAGTAAGACATAGAGATCACCTTCCTCCCCACAGATACATCAGAAATACATCTACATGTGGAACGACTCCTACAGAACACCTACTGAACGCTGGCAGAACACCTCAGCCTTCCCAAAAGGCAAGAAACTCCCCACGTACCTGGGTAGGGCAAAAGAAAAAAGAGACAAAGACAAAGAATGCGGACGGGCCCTGCACCAGTGGGAAGGAGCTGTGAAGGAGGAAAGGTTTCCACACTCTAGGAGCCGCTTCGCGGGTGGAGACGGCGGGTGGCGGAGGGGGAAAGCTTCGGAGCCGCGGAGGAGAGCGCAGCAACAGGGGTGCGGAGGGCAAAGCGGGGAGATTCCCGCACAGAGGATCGGTGCCGACCGGCACTCACCAGCCCGACAGGCTTGTCTGCTCACCCGCTGGGGCGGGCGGGGCTGGGAGCTGAGGCTCGGGCTTTGGTCAGAGCGCAGGGAGAGGACTGGGGTTGGCGGCGTGCACACAGCCTGAAGGGGGCTAGTGTGCCACGGCTAGCCGGGAGGGAGTCCGGGGAAAAGTCTGGACCTGCCGAAGAGGCAAGAGACCATTGTTTCCTGGTGCGCGAGGAGAGGGGATTCAGAGAACAGTCTAAAGGAGCTCCAGAGACGGGCGCGAGCCGCGGCTATCAGCGCGGACCCCAGAGACGGGCATGAGACGCTAAGGCTGCTGCTGCCGCCACCAAGGAGCCTGTGTGCGAGCACAGGTCACTCTCCACACCTCCCTTTCGGGGAGCCTGTGCAGCCCGCCACTGCCAGGGTCCCGTGATCCAGGGACAACTTCCCCGGGAGAACACACAGCACGCCTCAGGCTGGTGCAACATCATGTTGGCCTCGGCCGCTGCAGGCTCGCCCCACATCCGTACCCACCTCACTCGCCCCGGCCTGAGTGAGCCAGAGCCCCCGAATCAGCTGCTCCTTTACCCCCATCCTGTCTGAGCCAAGAACAGACGCCCTCATGCGACCTACACGCAGAGGCGGGGCCAAGCCAAAGCTGAGCCCCAGGAGCTGTGCAAACAAAGAAGAGAAAGGGAAATCTCTCCCAGCAGCCTCAGGAGCAGCGGATTAAATCTACACAATCAACCTGATGTACCCTGCATCTGTGGAATACCTGAATAGACAACGAATCATCCCAAAACTGAGGCAGTGGACTTTGGGAGCAACTGTAGACTTGGGGTTTGCTGTATGTGATTGACTGGTTTCTGGGTTTATGTTTATCTTAGTTTAGTATTTAGAGTTTATTATCATTGGTAGATTTGTTTATTGATTTGGTTGCTCTCTTCCTTTTTTTTTTAATATATAGATATATATTTTTTAACTTTTTCTCTTTTTGTGAGTATGTATATGTATGCTTCTTTGTGTGATTTTGTCTGTATGGATTTGCTTTTACCATTTGTCCTAGGGTTCTGTCTGTCCATTTATTTATTTATTTATTTTTTAGTATAGTTTTTAGTGCTTGTTATCATTGGTGGTGGATTTTTTTTTGGTCTGGTTGCTCTCTTCTTTTTCTTTCTTTTTTTAAAATTACTTTAAAATTTTTTTATTTTTAATAATTAAAAAAATTAATAAGTTTATTTCTTTTTATTTTATTTATTTATTTCTTTTTTTCTCCCTTTTCTTCTGAGCTGTGTGGCTGACAGGATTTTGGTGCTCCGGCTGGGTGTCAGGCCTGTGCCTCTGAGGTGGGAGAGCTGAGTACTGGACGTTGGTCCACAAGAGACCTCCCAGCTCCATGTAATATCAAATGGCAAAAGCTCTCGCAGAGACCTCCATCTCAACGTTAAGACCCAGCTCCAATCAACAACCAGGAAGCTAGAGTGCTGGACACCCTATGCCAAACAACTAGTGAGACAGGAACAAAACCATACCCGTTATCAGAGAGGCTGCCTAAAAACATAATAAGTTCACAGACACCCCAAAACACACCACCAGACGCGGTCCTCCCCACCAGAAAGACAAGATCCAGCCTCATCCACCAGAACACAGGCACCAGTCCCCTCCACCAGGAAGCCTGCACAACCCACTGAACCAACCTTAGCCACTGGGGACAGACACCAAAAACAACAGGAACCTGCAGGCTGTGAAAAGGAGACCCCAAACACAGTAAGTTAAGCAAAATGAGAAGACAGAGAAACACACAGCAGATGAAGAAGCAAAAACCCACCAGACCCAAAAATGAAGAGGAAATAGGCAGTCCACCTGAAAAAGGATTCAGAGTAATGATAGTAAAGATGATACAAAATCTTGGAAATAGAATGGACATTATACAAGAAACATTTAACAAGGACCCAGAAGAACTAAAGAGTAAACAAGCAATCATGAACAGCACAATAAATGAAATTAAAATTCTCTAGAAGGTATCAATAGCAGAATAACTGAGGCAGAAGAACGGATAAGTGACCTGGAAGATAAAATAGTGGAAATAAATACCACAGAGCAGAATAAAGAAAAAAGAATGAAAAGAATTGAGGACAGTCTTAGAGACCTCTGGGACAACATTAAATGCCCCAACATTCGAATTATAGGGGTCCCGGAAGAAGAAGAGAAAAAGAAAGGGACTGAGAAAATATTTGAAGAGATTATAGTTGAAAACTTTCCTAATATGGGGAAAGAAGTAGTCAAGTTGAGGAAGCACAGAGCGTCCCATACAGGATAAATCCAAGGAGAAACATGCCAAGACACATACTAATCAAACTATCAAAACTTAAATACAAAGAAAACATATTAAAAGCAGCAAGGGAAAAACAACAAATAACATACAAGGGAATCTCCATAAGATTAATAGCTGATCTTTCAGCAGAAACGGTGAAAGCCAGAAGGGAGTGGCAGGACATATTTAAAGTGATGAAAGGGAAAAACCTGTAACCAAGATTACTCTACCCAGCAAGGATCTCATTCAGATCTGACAGAGAAATTAACAGCTTTACAGGCAAGCAAAAGCTGAGAGAATTCAGCACCACAAGCCCAGCTTTATAACAAATGCTAAAGGAACTTCTCTAGGCAGGAAACAGAAGAGAAGGAAAAGACCTACAATAACAAACCCAAAACAGTTAAGAAAATGGTAATAGGAACATACATATTGATAACTACCTTAAACGTAGATGGATTAAACACTGCAGCCAAAAGACATAGACTGGCTGAATGGATACAAAAACAAGACCTATATAGATGCTGTCTACAAGAGACCCACTTCAGACCTAGGGATACATACAGACTGAAAGTGAGGGGATGGAAAAAGATATTCCGTGCAAATGGAAATCAAAAGAAAGCTGGAGTAGCAGTTCTCATATCAGACAAAATAGACTTTAAAATAAAGACTATTAAAAGAGACAAAGAAGGACACTACATAATGATCAAGGGATCAATCCAAGAAGAAGATATAACAATTGTAAATATTTATGCACCCAACGTAGGAGCACCTCAATACATAAGGCAAATGCTAACAGCCGTGAAAGGGGAAATCGACAGTAACACAATCATAGTAGGGGAGTTTAACACCCCATTTTCACCAATGGACACATCATCCAAAATGAAAATAAATAAGGAAACACAAGCTTTAAATGATACATGAAACAAGATGGACTTAATTGATATTTATAGGACATTCCATCCAAAAGCAACAGAATACACTTTCTTCTCAAGTGCTCATGGAACATTCTCCAGGATAGATTATCTCTTGGATCATAAATCAAGCCTTGGTAAATTTAAGAATATTGAAATCGTATCAAGTATCTTTTCCAACCACAATGCTATGAGACTAGATATCAGTTACAGGAAAAAATCTGTGAAAAATACAAACACAAGGAGGCTAAACAATACACTACTTAATAACCAAGAGATCACTGAAGAAATCAAAGAGGAAATCAAAAAAATACCTAGAAACAAATGACAATGAAAACACAACGACCCAAAACCTATGGGATACAGGAAAAGCAGTTCTAAGAGGGAAGTTTATAGCAACACAATCCTACCTCAAGAAACAAGAAACATCTCAAATAAACAACCTAACCTTACACCTAAAGCAATTAGAGAAAGAAGAAGAAGAACAACAACAAAAAAAGTTAGCAGAAGGAAAGAAATCAGAAAGATCAGTCAGAAATAAATGAAACAGAAATGAAGGAAACGATAGCAAAGATTAAAACTAAAAGCTGGTTATTTGAGAAGATAAACAAAGTTGATAAACCATTAGCCAGACTCATGAAGAAAAAAAGGGAGAAGACTCAGATCAACAGAATTAGAATGGAAAAAGGAGAAGTAACAACTGACACTGCAGAAATACAAAGGATCATGAGGGATTACTACAAGCAACTCTATGCCAATAAAATAGACAACCTGGAAGAAATGGACAAATTCTTAGAAAAGTACAATCTTCAAAGACTGAACCAGGAAGAAATAGAAAATATGAACAGACCAATCACAAGTACTGAAATTGAGACTGTGATTAAAATTCTTCCAACAAACAAAATCCCAAGACGAGATGGCTTCACAGGCGAATTCTGTCAAACATTTAGAGAAGAGCTAACACCTATCCTTCTCAAACTCTTCCAAAATAAAGCAGAGGAAGGAACACTCCCAATTTCATTCTATGAGGCCACCATCACTCGGATACCAAAACCAGACAAAGATGTCACAAAGAAAGAAAACTACGGGCCAATATCACTGATGAACACTGATGCAAAAATCCTCAACAAAATACTAGCAAACAAAATCCAAAAGCACATTTAAAGGATCATACACCATGATCAAGTGGGGTTTATCCCAGGAATGCAAGGATTCTTTAATATACGCAAATCAATCAATGTGATAAACTATATTAACAGATTGAAGGAGAAAAACCATATGACCATCTCCATAGATGCAGGAAAAGCTTTTGACAAAATTCAACACCCACTTATGTTTAAAAAAAAACCCTCCAGAAAGTAGGCATAGAGGGAACTTTCCTCAATATAATAAAGGCCATATACGGCAAACCCACGGCCAACATCATTCTCAATGGTGAAAAACTGAAACCATTTCCACTAAGATCAGGAACAAGACCAGGTTGTCCACTCTCACCACTATTATTCAATACAGTTTTGGAAGTTTTACACACAACAATCAGAGAAGAAAAAGAAGTAAAAGGAATCCAAATCAGAAAAGAAGAAATAAAGCTGTCACAGTTTGCAGATGACGTGATACTATACATAGAGAATCTTAAAGATGTAACTAGAAAACTACTAGAGCTAATCAATGAATTTGGTAAAGTAGCAGGGTACAAAATTAATGCACAGAAATCTCTTGCATTCTTATACACTAATGATGAAAAATCTGAAAGAGAATTTAAGGAAACACCCCCATCTACCATTGCAACAAAAATGATAAAATATCTAGGAATAAACCTACCTAAGGAGACAAAAGCCCTGTATGCATAAAACTATAAGACACTGATGAAAGAAATTAAAGATGACACCAACAGATGGAGACATATACCATGTTCTTGGGGTGGAAGAATCAACATTATGAAAATGACTTTACTACCCAAAGTAATCTACAGATTCAATGCAATCCCTATTAAACTACCAACGGCATTTTTCACAGAACTAGACCAAAAAATTTCACAATTTGTGTGGAAACACAGAAGACCCCAAAGAGCCAAAGCAATCTTGAGAAAGAAAAACAGAGCTGGAGGAATCAGGCTCTGTGAGTTTGGACTATACTACAAAGCTACAGTAATCAAGACAGTATGTTACTGGCACAAAAACAGAAATATAGATCAATGGAACAGGATAGAAAGCCCAGAGATAAACCCACGCATATATGGTCACCTTATTTTTGATAAAGGAGGCAAGGATATACAGTGGAGAAAAGACAGCTTCTTCAATAAGTGGTGCTGGGAAAACTGGACAGCTACATGTAAAAGAATGAGATTAGATCACTCCCTAACACCATACACAAAAATAAGCTCAAAACGGATTAAAGATCTAAATGTAAGGCCAGAAACTATCAAACTCTTAGAGGAAAACATAGGCAGAACACTGTATGACATAAATCACAGCAAGATCCCTTTTGACCCACCTCCTAGAGAAATGGAAATAAAAACAAAAATAAACAAATGAGACCTAATGAAACTTAAAACCTTTTGCACAGCAAAGGAAACCATAAACAAGACAAAAAGACAGCCCTCAGAATGGGAGAATATATTTGCAAATGAAGCAACTGACAAAGGATTAATCTCCAAAACATACAAGCAACTCATGCAACTCAATATCAAAAAAAACAAACAACCCAATCCAAAAATGGGCAGAAGACCCAAATAGACATTTCTCCAAAGAAGATATACAGATGGCCAACAAACACATGAAAGGATGCTCAACATCACTAATCATTAGAGAAATGCAAATCAAAACTACAATGAGGTAGCACCTCACACAAGTCAGAATGGCCATCATCAAAAACTCTAGAAACAATAAATGCTGGAGAGGGTATGGAGAAAAGGGAACCCTCTTGCACTGTTGGTGGGAATGTAAATTGATACAGCCACTATGGAGAACAATATGGAGGTTTCTTAAAAAACTAAAAATAGAACTACCATACGACCCAGCAATCCCACTACTGGGTATATACCGTGAGAAAACCATAATTCAGAGTCATGTACCACAATGTTCATTGCAGCTCTGTTTACAATAGCCAGGACATGGAAGCAACCTAAGTATCCATAGACAGATGAATGGATAAAGAAGATGTGGCACATATATAAATGGAACATTGTATATATATTTATATTATATTATATTACAGCCATAAAAAGAAACAAAATTGAGTTATTTGTAGTGAGGTGGATGGACCTAGAGGCTGTCATACAGAGTGAAGTAAGTCAGAAAGAGAAAAATAAATGCTGTATGCTAACAAATATATATGGAACCAAAAAAAAAAAAACAAAAGAAAGGTTCTGAAGAACCTAGGGGCAGGACAGGAATAAAGACGCAGATGTGGAGAATGGGCTTGAGGACACGGGGAGGGAGAAACGTAAGGTGTGACGAAGTGAGAGAGTGGCATGTACTTATATATACTACCAAATATAAAATAGATAGCTAGGGGGAAGCAGCCGCATAGCACAGGGAGATCAGCTCGGAGCTTTGTGACCACCTAAAGGGGTGGGATAGGGAGTGTGGGATGGACACGCAAGAGGGAGGAGATATGGGGATATATGTATACGTATAGCTGATTCATTTTTTATACAGCAGAAACGAACACAACATTGTAAAGCAATTATACTCCAACAAAGATGTTAAAAAAAAAAAAAGATCAGTTGAGAGTAATCACTGTATTAATCTGACTTAGGTGAAACCCCTGAAATTATAAATAACATAAGGAACATGGGAAAACTGCATGTTTAATAAATGTCAGCTTTCAGAAAGAACAAGAATTGTAGTGATTCAACAAGTTAAAAAACAATCTGATAGATCAGCAATAATTTAGTATGTGTATATCTTGCTTTTAAAGTTAAAAGTGAGATTAATGTAAAAAAAATACTGTGTTAGATGGTCTCATTTTTCAAGCAACGTAAAGTATTTCCTCAGGAGGTCACTAAGATCATCAGATGTCGTATTTATCACTTGGCTTTTGTCCCACCAACGTATAAATTCTACCTTGTAAGCCTCATACAAGAAATGGTCCCATTGCTGATGATAGCAACTGATTTGCAAAACTATCAAAGTTTTAAGAGTGATGGAAGGTTTCAGGTTTTTTCTCCTACCTTGCATGCTGAGAATGATATATATAATAATATTTTTTCTTTATGACTTACGGCTTCATAAATGTCAGGTATACATATATATATATATATATATATATTATTCTATTCTCAGCTGCATGGTTTTTGGTATATGTTTATATGCCAAATTGCTCATTCAGCAGTGAAAGACTGAAAAGCATTTCTAAATTTAATTGTAAAAGCTCTACAAGATAGGAGAAAAGAATACCTTCTACTTTAATATGTAGGTAATTAATGTATACCAATATTTAGAATAAATGTTTATTTGAAAATAAGATATTTGTTTACTAAAATGTTGATGACTTAGTATAAAGAGGTGAATTATGCATCTTTCTAAAGGAAAATCCTTTTAACTTAACTTCCATGACTATTAAAAAGGATTGTTACCTTCATAGTCGTACTCTTTTGATCCATATAAATCTTTAAAATAAATGAAGCAATATCAATGCAAAAAATTCTCATAGAATTGAACCTGCTTTATGCAAAATTGTCGAGACGAAAAATTAATTGGATTATCTGCATATCAAAAAGGTATTATTACCCATTCTTGTCTTTTTCTTTCTTACAAAGTGTTTTTAAGTTGAGGAATAAAATTTTAATTGTCTATGGGAATGTAATTTTTAAAAATATTTTTAGTAAAAATGGAAAAGTCTTAGAGATAAAACCTTCTCTTTTTCCTGATTACTCACTTTTCTTCATGCCTTTAATTCTAATCTCATTTTCCACACCTTGACATTGTAACAGTTACAGCAAGGCCGACTGGCAGGTTCGTGACGTAGAAAACACGAAGACTTCTTTGAATGGGGATGCGTTCTTGCAGGTCACAAAAACTAGTCAGTACATTGACAAATGATGAGCAGAAAGATTCCTCCTCATGGTCCCAATTAAAGTAAAACTAGTCAGGGACTTCTCTGGTGGTCCAGTGGCTAAAAGGCAACACTCCCAATGCAGGGGGCCCAGGTTCAATCCCTGGTCAAGGAACTAGATCCCACATGCCGCAACTAAGAGTTCACATGCCGCAACTAAAGATCCCACATGTGGCAACAATGATCCTGCGTGCTGCAACTAAGACCCGGTGCAGCCAAATTAAAAGAATATATATATGTATTTTTAAACAGTACCAACTGTTTAAATAAATAAATAAATAAAGTAAACCTGGTCAGTTATGGCATCGATAGGCCTCTAGAGTCTGCTGCAGTGTGGACTTCCTTCTTATTTTAACTGGAATGACCGAGCAACTGAAGTGATGGGACTGATCTGCCTGGAGATGACTTGGCCCCAAAGAGCACACAGTTTCCACAGTTTCACAGAGTTAGGGAAATGATGCTTAGAGAGAACAATAATTTCGACTAGCATTTATTATGTGTATCAGATATGTATTAAGTTCAGCCTCTAATAAAATTGTTTTTGACAAGATGGTTTTTCTCTCACACATGAAGGAGTAGAGAGGTAAGCTGGTATCGTAACTCCATGGTCATCTGGGACCCGGGCTTCTGCTGACTCTCCCCCATGTCCATCAGTGCTGAGCTTCCATCCACGGGGTCACCATGTGATCGAAGATGGTTGCCCCAGCTCCAGCATGATATTCACAAGAAGGGGAGTGAGGGAACCAGGGCGAGGGTGAGGCTCCAAACTAGGTCAGCCACTTTTCCCCACCAGCCCAATGAAACAACTCGGCTTGCATCTCGTTGGCCAACCCATCTGGAAGGCAGCAGGGAACTGTAGTCTCTATGGTTGGAACCTATCACACCCAACAGTGAGAGTTCTGTTTCACAAAGCAGTGAAAGAATATTGGGCATTTGATGGAGTAGCAATCCTGGCCATAGGTGATAAACAATATGTCATCTCATTTTAATGCTCACAGTATACTTTTCAGGTCTCCCCAACTGCAAAGCACATTCTTTAGACCGCTGTTTGACACTGCCTCCCCCCACTATAAGCAATAGGAAAATGTTTCAGAAGGTGTTAATCATTGTCAAGGAGGCCTGAAGATGGGCACTGCCTGAGATACATAACAGAAGCTGCAGCATGGCAGTAAAGGCAAGACCCCAGAGCCAGTGGAAATGGTGTATCATGCTGAGAAAATAGGCCAGGTCTTAGAATAGGGGTAAAAAGGAAAAAGCCTAGTTTCTGGACCCAGGTACTGGTAAGGGTTTGGTCATCTGGGAAAAAAAATGAAGTTCCCACTTGCTGAGGCTGAGGTCAGCAGGATAGCAGGTATGCTCTTGAAGGCTGCAATGGAGAGACGTGCCCAGATACTCTCAAGAACGGGTGTTGGGGGCTTCCCTGGTGGCGGAGTGGTTAAGAATCTGCCTGCCAATGCCCGGGACATGGGTTCAAGCCCTGGTCTGGGAAGATCCCACATTTCGCAGAGCAACTAAGCCTGTAAGCCACAACTTCTGAGCCCACGTGCCACAACTACTGAAGCCCGCGCGCCTACAGCCCGTGCTCCACAACAAGAGAAGCCACCACAATGAGAAGCCTGCGCACTGCAACAAAGGGTAGCCCCTGCTCGCCGTAACTAGAGAATGCCTGTGCGCAGCAAAGCAGACCCAATGCAGCCAAAAATAAACAAATAAAATCAATTTAAGAATGGGTGTTGATGTTAGAATTTGAAAGAATTTAAAATAGCATGAAATATCACCTCTTTCACAGTCACAGTCATCCTGGCTTTCAGAATAGCCAAGCATCAGGACTTCCCTGGTGATGCAGTGGTTAAGACTCCACACTCCCAATGCAGGGGGCCCGCGCTCGATCCCTGTTCAAGGAACTAGATTCCACACGCATGCCGCAACTAAGCTGGACTCAGAAGCCACATCCCATCACTTCTGTCATACCCTGAGACAGTAAAGAGTTCAAGGTGGAGAGGACATACACTCTACCCCTCAGTGGGAGGGTTGCCAAGGTCACATTGTGAGAAGACAAGTGAGATAAGAGATATGCTGTAGGCATCTTTGGAAAATACGATCTGCCCAAATTGGTGTAGCCCTAAGCATTACAGGGGAAATATGTTAGGTGGCCTCACATCAAGTGTCCTCAGGGATATATGACATCTCTTGAAGCCAGTGCCCCTATGGCTGTCTTCGGCTTAGACATACATCCCTGGTCCAGTAATTTTTGGTAGGTGGTAGAACTGGTTTCACCCACTTCATGAGGCATGAGCCGTGGCACAGAACAGATTGTGGGTGGGTCAGACACATAGAAATTTATGACTATTCTCAGTACATAAGGTTATGACGGGACCAGATTTGTTGTGAGCACCTTGAGGATAGGAGTTGAAAAGTCTCAGGCAAGTGTATCCCAGACGGTGTTTTGCACTAGTAGATGCTCAATAATCATGGAAAAACCAATCACCTACTGAGCTAAGAGTCACTGTACTACCCTTACTCTGGTACCTAGTCAGTCATTATCAGCAGAGAGAGCAGAACCCAAAGAATCACTCAATTTCCATCACCATTTTCTCTCCAAGTTTCCCAGTTTGTGTTTTTTCTCACCTTCCATCTAGCGGATTCTGATATCACTTTTTATCTTTATTTGAAATTGTCCTATTGTAGGTGTGTGGTTTTTTTTTTTTGCAGTACGCGGGCCTCTCACTGTTGTGGCCTGTCCCGTTGCCGAGCAACAGGCTCCGGATGCGCAGGCTCAGCGGCCACGGCTCACGGGCACAGCATGTGGGATCTTCCCGGACCGGGGCACGAACCCGTGTCCCCTGCATTGGCAGGCGGACTCTCAACCACTGCGCCACCAGGGAAGCCCTGTATGTGTGTTTTATTTTTAGCTACCTTAAATCTATTCTGGAAGGAGGCAGAGAACAATCATAATTGAACTAACAAGCAAGTGGAGCTGGAGGAGATAAAGTGGCCCCAATTTGGAGGGTGAAGGAATCCTCGGGAAGGAGCCCAGAAGATCATTAAGATCCTCTCCACAGTTCTTTCTGCCTCAGCTCTGGGCTTCTCTTCTTTGCCCTCTGGAGTGTCCATGGAGAAAAGAAATAAAGGTTTTATTAATCAAAGAGTAAATAATCTATTTAAGGTGATGATACAAGCACAAGATATGGGTTGTTTCTTCTCTGGGCAGGAAGACAGATTAACTAGATAAGAGGTGCTATACATTCTTGCCGAGATGTTCTCCAGCCAGCGCTGGATGTCGGTGAAGGCAGCCAAGCCAGTTGACGGGGCGAGATAATAAAGTAGGAGACCCATTTATTTCACACTTCCATGAATCTGGACAGAAATGTCTCCATCTTGTTCCAAGTGGAGACTGATGACTTTTTCCCTGGTGTGAATGTATCCCCGCCCCTGTTCATTCCAGATGGACCTCCATTCTTCCTCTGTGCTTATACTACCCAACTTCCATCTTCAGGGAGTTGGGATAGATATACCTGAGGAAGCAGCCACAGGGATTAATGTCAGGATTTGTTTTCTCAGTGGGGCTGGGAACTGAGCAAGGAGAACTTAGTGGGCTGGGGGTTGGGGGAGAATGTGAGAAAAAATTCTTAGGGAGTTCTCCGGTTAAACAGGAGAAACCAGGATTCGTTGTGAAGATCAAAAAAGGGCAGGAGAGGGCTGCCCTGGTGGCGCAGTGGTTGAGAGTCCGCCTGCCGATGCAGGGACGCGGGTTCGTGCCCCGGTCCGGGAAGATCCCACGTGCCGCGGAGCGGCTGGGCCCGTGAGCCATGGCCGCTAAGCCTGCATGTCCAGAGCCTGTGCTCCGCAACGGGCGAGGCCACAACAGTGAGAGGCCCGCGTACCGCAAGAAAAAAAAAAAAGGCAGGAGAGGAGTCAAAGCCTGGGACACAGATTAGAGGCAGGAGTTAGAAGCGGGCTAGAAAGGGATGGGAGTGGGATGAGGGGCTCTGGGTGATTCCACAGTGGAGCCGAGATGTCCACAGCCTGCCTCTATTGGCCCCTGGATGCACAGGGAGTGGTGGTCAGCCTGGCCTAATGGTGGGAGGGCGGGAAAGACACTGAAGAGCTAATGCTTTCTCTTCGCCAGAGTTGCACACCCTCCCTGTCAGGTGAGGGACCCCAGCTCCAGGGAGACAGCATGAACAGCAGACCCTGGGCTAGGACTAGTGTCCCCACAGCACAGGGCACATACCCGACTCCTGTCAGAGCTGACAAGGCCACCTGAGGGAGGGGGCAGGCCACCTATGTCTCTGGCCAGATCCAGAGCGGTGACATGAGGTGTGGACAGGGCAAGGCCCAATGCTTTCCTTTTAATAAACATACTTCTCCTAATTTATTTTTTTTCTTAAATGTTGGTGTGTTTGTTTAAACAAGACTGTTGTTTCCAGTAAGAAAATGTCCCACTCAAACTGGCCCAGACCAAGAAACTTAGGGACTCCTGGACCCAAACTGGGGAAAGGCAGGAAGACAGCCAGTGCCAGGAGTGTCTGGAAAGAGGGACGCCAGCCCGGGGACTACAACACAACTAGGCTTCCAGTTTTCTCTCTATCCTTCATTCTGAGACCAACTTTCTCCACAGGGCTATAACGATTGCAGCTAGTAGCTCCAGGGAGCTCATCTTTCCATCTTGTCCATCAGAGTAGAAGGGAATCTCTTTCCTTGCATCAAATTAAGAAAAGTCCCCCAGAAGGAAGTATTTTAGACCATCTGGGTTTTATGTCTAACCCCGTGAAAATGGGGATTGGGACTGACTGCGATGGACATTTCTTTCTCTGGCCACAAGCTGAAGTCTGTGCATGTGTGTGCATGCACTGGTTGCTTGGGTGGATGGGTGGATGGGTAGGTGGGTGGTTGACTAGTTGGTTGGTTGGTTAGTTGGTTGGTTGAGGAGAAGAGGATGCGGGGGAAGCAGTTTCCAAGGGGAATCAGAGCGTGGCAACCAGATGAAGGGCATTCAGGCCCAGCCAAGTACACAGTTATTTACTACTAGGTATGCTTTTCTTTTCCATTCCACTCATTTACCCATGCAGAGAGTCAGAGCTCCAGAACCATCCAGGTTCTCAGGATGGTGGATTTACCGATGCTTTTCACATCCTTCTTTGTGTATTTAAAGTCTTTTCTAAATGTTCTGCAGTAAATATCTATTACCTTTGTAGTATAAGTTTTTAAAAAAGAACAGAGTGGGTAAGTTTTCATTAACCAAGGCAGAACTATTAGGAACCAAAACATAGAAAAATCCTAATTTTAGGTCTGATATTCTTGCAGCATAAATGTCTTTTGAAACTTAGTTGCAAAGCTGACTGACTATATTTAGGTGTACATGACCAGGACCATTTTTTTGTAGGTAGGAAAAAGGATACTGAAAAAAAGAAAAAGGTAAGAGGTCTTCAAAAACTTGCTCCATAAGGCAGAATATATAGATTTTTCTACATGCTCTCCTGTAAGCCAGGCAGTTCGCCTCTCTCTCCTTGGAGACTATGGGAGAAGCAGGGCATTTTCTGGAACTCTGTATAGACCCTGTGGATGAAGCTACTGTTCAGGACAGGAGCAGGGGAGGCTAAGGCGATCGTCAGGACCCTGAGAAGCTAAACAAGACTGAGGCAGACCAGGAAAGATGTTCTCTCCCCATAATGCATAATATCTAATCACTAGGGTTCTTTTCATTTTCTTGCCCTAAGGATCATTTAACATTGAAGAAGATTTTGAATAAAGAGCAAAAATATTCTCCATTTAAAATTCTCTTTCTCGGGCTTCCCTGGCGGTTGAGAGTCCGCCTGCCGATGCAGGCGACGCGGGTTCGTGCCAGTCCGGGAAGATCCCACATGCCGCGGAGCGGCTAGGCCCGTGAGCCATGCCCGGTGAGCCTGCGCGTCCGGAGCCTGTGCTCCGCAACGGGAGAGGCCACGACAGTGAGAGGCCCGCGTACTGCAAAAAAAAAAAAAAAAAAAATTCTCTTTCTCATGCACTTTTGCAGCAGCCAAAGTTTCCACAATGAATACACACAACTAGTAAAAAGTTATTGAAAATAAACTTCAGTTAAAATCCTCTTTCTAAGAAAGAGGAAGTGAGAAGAGGGCTGGGGGTGGACCTTGGTGGGGCGATCGCGGGTGACTCCCTCGAGCAGCCAAGCAGGGTTTCCTGAAAAGGGCAGGCTCTCTCTTCAGCTGCTATTGGAGAGTTTATAAAAAGGGTCAGTGAGACAGGAAGCCAGTCAGAAATCCTGTATAGAGAAAATACTGGAAGGCTTCCCTTCCACTGGGATTCCTTCATTCAGCAAACATGTATTGAGTGCCTATTATGCTCCAGGTGTTAGAGACGCAGAGGGGAGGTGGAGGGGCCTGGTAAAGCCCAGAGCCCCTGGAGCCAGATGACCTGGGTTGTCATGCTGGCTGTGTGCCCCTGGACAGGTCACCTGACCTCTCTGTGTCCTAGTTGCCTCATGAGATTTTTTTGGTGAATGCTCTGAACAGTGAGTGCCTGGTGTGTGTTAACGATTGTATAGTACTGGCTGGTGCTCTTATGGTCTCTGCCCTTCAGGAGTTCAGTCCACAGGCTGAAACAGCACAAACAAGAAGTCTATGAAACAAGATGAAAGACCTGCCAGGTTTATTTCGTCAAGTTACAGAGTTGCTGGGAGGTGCCCCCGATGAACAGCTTGTGGGGAGTCGTGTTGCCCAGGGCTCTGTCCCCAGGTGCCATTTTGTAGGTCACTGGGTCACAGAAGGCATTTCTCACAAAGGGAGAGTCCTTCTAAGTCATCATGACAGGGCGATGATGAAGATTTTATTGAGTAATTCCTCTGCAGTAGGCACTTTCCTAAGTGTCCATGTGAGTTAACTCACTTACCTCACCAGATAGGTATATTATTATCCCCATTTTACAGATGAGGCAACTGAGGCACAGAGAGGTGAGGTAAAATACTCATGGTCATACAGGTAGTATGTGGTAGAGCTGGGATTTGAACCCAGATCATCTGTTTCCGAAATCAGCCTGCATCTCACCAGGGTCACCGTGCAGATGTGCCATTTTTCTTGACTTCAGAGAAAGTTTGCAAAGTGTGACCCTGGATGCTGTTTGCATGCTTATTTGAGTTTCATTCATCTGTTCAGTTGATGAATGAACAGTTGCCATTTGCTGAACCCCTTGCTCTCAGTTGGGCACAGTGAGACCTGTTGGGTGCAGAAGGGAAGCTAGGATCCTCCCATCAAGGTGTTTTGGGCGATAAGGCTTGTGCCCAAATGCAGAGAGTGACAAGTTCCTGGTAAGGAGCAGGTACAGAGCTCAGAGACACAGGAGCAAAGATGGCTTTGGGATGGGAAAGCCGGCAACACCTCAGGGAAAGAGTTGACTTGGAGCAGAGTCTTGAAGGACAGAAGGTTTTTACAGATGGTCATTCAAGAAAATGACATTGCAGTCAATGATAATTTCTTGGTTTGACAAATATATCATGATTACGGTGATATCACTAGATTAAGTACATAGGGAAACTCTTTGTACTATCTTTGCAACTTTTCTGGAAATTGGGGTTTATTCCAAACTAAAAAAAAAAAAAGTTTATTAAAATGTAATAGCAGTGAGTATGAAAATCTATAATAAGTTTTGATACATTAAATATAGATCTAATAATATTTACACATGAGATATTGAATCTCCACAGGATACATTTGTTTACTGCAGGGCAGTGCCAAGATTATGTCTGTACTATAACATTTTAATCAATACATAGCAAACTATGACTTTGAATTTATGACTACTAACTTGCTAAATTAACATCACACAATTTTACCTATCAGGAAGTAATATCTATACTAATTCCATAATATTTAAAATGTCCTAGTAAAGTCCTCATTTCTATTTATCAAATTATTTTTCATTTTCGTTTAAAAGTACTTTTTGCATCTTCAGTGTATTATTATACATCTCATACAGTATCATACAGGTAGCCTTTGGAATATGTAATAACTTAGACACAATGGGTGTTTAATAAATGCTGGCAGGGCTTCCCTGGTGGCGCAGTGGTTGAGAGTCCGCCTGCCGATGCAGGGGACACGGATTCGTGCCCCGGTCCAGGAAGATCCCACATGCCGCAGAGCGGCTGGGCCCGTAAGCCATGGCCGCTGAGCCTGCGCGTCCGGAGCCTGTTGCTCCGCAACGGGAGAGGCCACAACAGTGAGAGGCCCGTGTACTGCAAAGAAAAAAAAAAAAAAAAATCCTGGCAGAATCAATTAATAAAAGAAGTTCAAAAAAAATAGAAAGAAAATGACATTGCAGTTCCCAGGGAAGAGCAGGGGGAAGGGCAGGGAGACGGAGGCACAGCGAGGTGCAGTCTGGCTGGAGCACACAGGGATGGGAGGGACACCGGCCGGTGACAAAGGCTGCGCAGTTCAAGTTGGATTTCATTTGGCAGGAAATGAGGAGCCCGTGAAGACTTTTGAGAATGGGGGCAAAATAATCAGCCCTGGAATTTGGGATAATGATGCTCAGTCCGTGGAGGGTGAGCTTCATGAAGAGAAGCAGGCAATACGGAACGAGTGTAACAGCAGACGGAATTAAGAAAAGAGGAGGAAAGAACTAGGAATGACACCGCAGATATGGTCAGGCCACTGCCCACCATCTCTTTGTCACTTAAAACCCTGCAAATGGCTTCCTGTTGATCTTAGAATGAAGCTCAAAGTCCTTGATACGGGGCTTCCCTGGTGGCGCAGTAGTTGAGAGACTGCCTGCCGATGCAGGGGACACGGGTTCGTGCCCCGGTCCAGGAAGATCCCACATGCCGCAGAGCGGCTGGGCCCGTGAGCCATGGCCGCTGAGCCTGCGCGTCCGGAGCCTGTGCTCCGCCAACAGTGAGAGGCACGCGTACCGCAAAAAAAAAAAAAAAGTCCTTGATATGCGTTTGCCTCTTGGATCCCTCAAGACTCCTACTGCTTCAGCCAACAGCCTTCTTTCAGCCCATGGACTGTCCTCTGCCCTTCCTTCCTTGGGCCCCCATACCCAAGGTCCCACTCATCCTTTGGGTTTCAGCTCAGTCGAAGCCTTCCCTGGCCCTCACTGTGTGTCCTCAGCACCTTTTTCTGTGTGTGTAACACTTGCTTGTTTGTGTTTTATTTTTCCAACTAATGCCTGCCTTGATTATAAGCGTCATGAGAACAGATAAATGTTTGCCCTTGATTGTAAGCATCACGAGAATAGATTAATATCTGTTTGGCTTACCAGCGTACCCCAATGCCAAGCATCTCTTGAGATAATATGCCCTCAAAACATTAGATCAATGAGTGGAGAAACTATAGGATTTGATAACTGATTAAGAAGAATGGAGGCTTTTGAACACTAGTGACAGAAAAAGTGGCCCTGCCATTTACCGCAAAAGGGAACAGGAGAAAAAGTTTCTAGGGATGTTTATGAATCCGGCATTGTACATATTGATTTGGAGGGGCCAGCAGGTCATGAATTTGTACAGCAGGATGTAGCAAATTTAACACTACAACTTAAGGGAAATATTACAGCTAGAGGGAAAGAGAGAAAGAATGAAGAGTTTGTAGGTATATTTGTGAGAGTTTGTGGGCATATAGCAAAATAAAATCTAAAGACAGAGACTTAAATTTGTAAAGGCTTATTTTTCTCTCCCCTAAAAGAAGTCTGGAGGTAGGAAGTCCAGGGCTGGTCTGGTGGGTCATGGTCCCCTGAGCCCACACTCTCCCTCTCTTTTCTGTGCCACCATTCAATCCTCAGAGTTGCCTTTGTCCCCGGGTGGCTGCTGGGGCTCCAGTCATCAAAGCTGTCTTTCTGGCAGCAGGAAGGAAGAAGAGGGAGGTGAAATGGACTCCCCTGAAAGCCCGACCCACTTCCATCTCATTGGCCAAAGCTTAGGCAAGAGGTGCCTCTTGCTTTAAGTAAAGCTGGGAGTGTAGCCTTTGAGATGCGCGCACTGCTACATTGAAGAAAATCAAGGATTCTTCTACTAAGAATAATGTGTATCAGGTGGGTGAGGGCTGATTCTGCCACACAAAGCAACAGCCTAGAGGAGACCGTGGAGGTCATGAGAGGAATGTGAGTTTTCATAAATGTTTGCCCAGCTTAGAGGCATGAGCGTCCAGTAACAGACGCGTGGAATGCTAGAGCAATAAGGAAGTTTGGGAATCACCTAGTCAGTCCCCGCATTTTGCTGATGAAGAGACGACCCCTAGAGACGAAGGGGCTTGGCCAACATCACACAGCAAGTAGGAGGCAGAGCTGGGCAGAGCCAGAGCCCCTGGAGGAAGTGAGGGAAGAGTCAGCGGGAAGAGTTCGTAGCAGCTGCTCCTGAACCTGCCTGAATAAGGGCTCACTTTAAACAACTTTATAGTGACTCAGAGGAGAGCTGGCAGGGGTCAGGCTTGGATTTGAATCCCAGCTGTGTGACCTTGGGCTAGTCACCCAGCTTCTCTGAGCCCCAGCTCCTCTGCTGTGTGAAGGGGGAATGGCACACAGTAGGCAGTCCATAATTGGTAGTCATTATTATCGGTATTATTAGAAAGAAACAAATCTTTTTTGGAGTCATTGAATGAATTAGTGAATAAATAAAACATGAATGAATGAAATGAGAACAGCCAGCCAGCCAGCCATCTGAGATGCTTTCAATGTAAAGCTGGATAGGTAGCTTCTCATGGGCCTCAGCCTTAAATTCCATCACTCCAGTTCTCCGCATCTGTCCTACTAGCATCTCTGCTTCCTTGGACTCATTGTGGTCTGCCTGCCAAACCATGCCAGTCTTCTCTGTGACACCGATCCCCTTCCAAACACACCAATCCTATAAAGGCTTCCTCCACGCCTTGATTTCATTTTCCTTTCTCACCTTCACATATCTCCTCTCCCACTATCTCACCTTCACCTCAACTCCCTCTTCCATTCATCGGGCAACATATTTTGAGTGTTTCCATGAGGCTGAGCTTAGTGTTGCAGGACAGTATAAAGAAGACAACAGTCACAGACTCTGGCCTTGAATTACTTCCAATTTGAAGACAAATGCACGGGTCTCTAAAGCATCATGACTTGGAGGTAAGATACAGACACCTGTATTGTAGCTATGTTTTCCCCACCTTCCCCCTTTATCCCTGACATTTCCCAACTCTGTCATGATCTACTCTTTGCTACTTTACATAGTTCTGTGTTAGCATTAGTAATTCTTGTCAAATATAAAAGGCTGGGAAATATAGTTATATTTATGGTCTTTTCTTTCCTATCTTAAAAAAAAACACTTCATCAATTCAATATCAACACTCAAGGTAAAATAGCATAAAACTACTAAATGAAACATGCAAAATCCATAAACACTGTGAGATCCTCATTAAAATTAATTTATTTTCATTGGGCATATACTGGATTTGAGTTTTATTTGGAAACACAGAATTTACGTCTGTTGTAAAATATGGCAATAAGTCTCCTATGGCTGTGGCCAGGACTGGATGCCAGCTGGAGAGGAAACAGAACTCTGTATTTGCTTGTCTGGGAAGGTCTCTCATCCGGAGAGCCTGAAGTCCTCTCTGCGGTGAGAACACTCCCAAGTTTCCTCTCCTACGGGCTTCTGCAACTACCACTAACTAGCTGGGTGACTTTGGGACAGCTGCTTCACTTCCCTGGCCTCAGTTTCCCCATCTGCAATAGCAAGACACCAGATTAAACCATTTCCAAGTCACCAGTTCTCACACTAAACTGTGCATAAAAAGCATCTGAGCAGTTTCTTAAAAATTCATAGTCCTGGGAATCAGCAGCTTTTTTTTTTTTTTTTTTTTTTTTTGCGGTACGCGAGCCTCTCACTGCTGTGGCCTCTCCCGCTGCGGAGCACAGGCTCCGGACGCGCAGGCTCAGCAGCCATGGCTCACGGGTCCAGCCGCTCCGCGGCATGTGGGATCTTACCGGACCGGGGCACGAACCCGCGTCCCCTGCATCGGCAGGCGGACTCTCAACCACTGCGCCACCAGGGAAGCCCCTCAGCAGCTTTAATGAGCACACCAGATCATTTTCCAGCAGGAATCTGAGGACCACACTGTGAAATCCGCTGTGACATCATATTGGATACCACCTCAATATGCTGGGTCTTCCTCGGAAACATATTTCAAATAAATTCTCGAAGAAGAAGAAGAGGAGGAAGAGAAAGAAAAGGGAAGAGAGGAGCCTGTTAGCCCTGAGAAGAGCGGTCTGTAGGGCAGGTGTTACGGTTCCAGGGCCGGGCTGTTTGCACTGATCTTTTTCTGCCCTGAGCACCCGGGCGCTCCCATCCCCGCCATACAATGGGGAGGCCTGATCAGAGGCTGCCTTTTACGTTATCCAACTGTTCCCACACTGCTTCAAAGTGTGAGTGCTCCGGCTGCAGGTCTGCTTTGACAGCCCCCCACGGTGTCAAGTGAGCCCCCCAGGACTTGATGAGATACCAACACAAGTGAGGCATGACCAACCGTGAGTCCTGGGAGAGGAGATCTTTTCAGTTTTTCACCCGGAGGAAAACGCAAGCACGGCTCCATCAGCACCCAGGAGCAATCACCTTCAGAGACCCGCTCCCTTCACGAAGGATCTGAGAGGCGGGGGGGAGAGGCTGCATTTCCCCCGACGAGGTCTTCTCATTGCTGATCTAGGGTGGTGGGCGCCCTTGGGCGCTCTGGGGCATTTAAAGCGGGAACTGCTCAGTACAATAGTCGAAATAACAACCGTGGCTCAAACTCACTTTGTGCCAGGCGACAATCTAAGTGATCTGCCTGCACTAAGTCATTTAAGCCTCTCAGCAACCCCCTGCGAGAGGAACTATGATTGTGTTCACTTTCTAGAGACTGAGGGTCACACAGCTACTAAGCAGAAGACCCAGGATTCCAGGCAGGGCAGTCCGACTCTGCAGCCAAAGTCCTACACTTGGCCCTACCACTTCTTGTATGTTTTGAGGAGTCTCAACTCTCCCTTGGCTGTAGCTCATGACCCCAGAGAGCTGCTTAGCCATCCCTTTCTTGATTTGCCCATCTGCATCTTTCGTCTGCAGGAGGGCTGTGCAGAGGGGGGACCAGTCAAAGAGGAATCCGTGCTCTGGAGAATAACAGAGGGCAGCCTCATGCCCTCCTTGGCGATAAACATTCAGAAATCTGGGGAAAGCAGAGAGCCTGGTGGGCAGAAAAAATACAGGACAGCTCAACAGCAATGATCAGACCCTTGGGGACTCTGATATAAACACACAGGCAATTGCAAGAAAAGCTGGAGCCACTGCAAGCCCCTCTACACCCGGCCCCAATCACCTTCAAGGCAAAGGTCTAATGCATTTTCCTTTGAGGGTTGTACTTTTTTTTTCTGACCGAGTAACTATGCTCCTTTAGTCTTCGGGTGATTAGAAGAAAAAGATAAAACGCCTTGTGCATATAAAGTTTCCTCCTGCAGGAGGTGAGCAGCTGGGAGAGAATGCGCTGTAATGATGAGTCACCAACTGGATTTGAAGCGAACACCTACAAAGATGCACAGGGTGTAGATTCAGGAAATAACCAGCTGACTGGCACTTCTGAGACCAATTTCAGGTTTGTTTTCCTGATTTTTTTCCTCATTGTTTTTCACTGCTGTGGAGCTGCAGCCAGCAGCAGCCTGCCCACTGTCTTCATTAAGATGCAGATAGATCTATGTCTCCTCTTCTACCTTGAGTCCTGGGAGCCGGGCTTGGTACAGAGGGGAGAAATGAGGGCAGGGCTAAAGAGGAACATATAAAAAATAAATGAGCCATTCATAAAAATGAAGATTATTACCAAAAGGAGCCGTCTGCCAACATCTCTGTGTGTATATTAACTCCGGATGCTGGGCTCTGTAACAACACGGAATGAAGCCAATGCATCATCTTTTTAGCAGTTGCTCACTTGATCTATTATTGACTTTAAACAACCGATTGTGAAATGAACGCTTGGCTCTGCCATAGCGATGATGGGGCTTCGCCCAGGACTATGTTTTATAACGTAAGCTTGAAAATTGTTAAAGTGAATTTCGCTGTGCTTAGTACATGCTCACAGCTCTCCAAAGAAACCAGATATTCGGGTGGGGGGGGTGGGGGCGGGGAGGTGGGACCTGCTTCACTCAAACAGCTTCGTGAAGTCATTTGCATGCATTCTAAAAACTGATTTTCTTTCTCTTTGACTCAGCATATCTTCCCCTGAAAAACCGATATGCCAGGATGTTGGGCTTTTTGCTGCCCCCATGAGCAACAGCAGTGGGGCCTTTTTTTCTTCACACCGAAAGACGTACATATTGGATGCCTGTGTTTTCCTCGAAGGTCTGCGAGTCTATTTAGGTGACAGTAGGAAAGAATCCCAGAAACAGCCTTCCTGTCCCCAGCACGGTCCCCGAGACAGTCTGAGCACCTGTTTCTTACTTCTTCCTTGGCATTTTGCTGGGTCGCACGAGTCTTTTTGTTCTCTGATTCTCACAGTTGGTGCTGTGCTCAGGCCCCTCTGGTGAGCTGTGACTCTGAAAAAAAACCAAAAAAAATACTGATTTCCACCTGTGGCTAGTGCAAACGGTGTTGTGACTTTGCAGCCACACCTTGTAAATCTCTGCAGGCTACAAGCTTGCGTCTGTCTCCGTGGTTCCGAGAATAATGTACCGCAGACACTGACAGGTAGGACCGTTATCGTCGCTGATGTTCTCACCATCTGGAATGGTTACAGTTGTCAGGATCTGAGCTGACTCATGGTGCTGAGGAATCATTTCACTAATGGCAGCTCTAATCAGGACGGATGAAGCCGTTGCTTAGTACTGCTGCATGAAGAAAATACCCTGCCAGATGAAAAGGAAAGGCTGTTGATTTGCTCTTGCCCATTTGAAAATAAAGTGGCTTGGAATGTCCTTCTCGGTTGCATCTAATAACCGGCCATCCTTCATGCCAGGATCCAGGCCAGACTTCAGGAGCTTGGGCTGGGGCTATGCACAGAGGACCTGTCCTTCTCTGTGGCCACCTGTGCCCTGAGGAGACGGAGCAACCCCCTGATGGAGGCTTAGCAGTTTGGTTTGGAGAGAGCTGCACAAACAGACGTGGATAAGGTTTTTCACCCAACACCCTGCCTCCAGCATTTGCCCTCGTGCTGCTCTGTGCAAACCCTGAGCTCACCAGAGGCACCCTACTACTGTCACAGTCTGGCCCTGTGGAAAGTTCCATCGGCAGCTGGAGGTTCGGAGGGGGTCACTGAGCTCATCCTGAACCTTAACTGTTGACTCCAGAAGGAATCGGCTCTGGCAACCCCTTGATCTGGGACTTCCAACCTCCAGAACTGTGAGAGAACACCCTTCTTTTGTTCTATGCCACACTCAGTTTGTGATCATTTGTTATGGCAGCCCTGGGAAACTCATCCAGCAGGGGATCAGCAGACCTTACATGTCACGAGAAGCAGCCAGCAGACCAGAGTGAAACAGACTCCCCTTATGACTGAGGGTTTTCATCAGCTCCTCCGTGAGCGGCTACACCAAATATGCTTGGAGTCTGTGCTTAAGACTGTGTCGTAAAATATAGAGTTTTCATCTCATGGCGGGGACTGGCTGGGGGGTTGATTTCCTTGCATCAACTCCTTTTGTTACCATCAAGGACCCTAAGTCTAGGCTGAAGCCTCACCCCTGTCCTTCTCCCCCCCACCCCCTGCACTGGGCGGAAACAGGGGTGCCATGACTACTTCTCCTGGAGGTGACAGTGCAGGGTATCCTTTTAAACAATTTCCTGTTCATTGCCATGTGGCGGCCACATCGTCCTCTTCTTCGATCGTCTTCCCATATTCCCTTACCCCCTGGCCTTGCCTTCTGTAGCTGCTCACGCATTTCACCAGTGATCCTGAGAAACCTTGTTATAAGGAAATCCACCAGTATCCTTAATCTTACAAGAAAAGCTAACACCTAAGTAGTATTTACATGTTACCCAATAAACTCATTTAATCCTTACAACCAACCTGTTGCATCCCCCTTTCACAGACAATGAAATTGAGGCCAAGAGGAGGCTAACTTGCCCAAGGTCAACAACCAATAAGCAACAGACAGAGACATAAACCCACAAAGTCTTGCTCAAGGGTCCGATGGGTAACTACCATGTAAACTGCTTCCAAGGTGGGCAGCAGAGGAAAAAGCGCCACCGGGGCTGGTGGCCAGATGCCATCTTCTGCTTCCCATGCTCACCATCCTTTTGGGACTGTCCCACTTGAGACTGGAGTACCCCCTTGTAACACAAGCTCCCCCTTGACCCAGGAGAAGATGAACCACCCTACCTTTAACTCCTCACAGCCACAGCCACAACTGAGCTAAAATCATTAAAGCAAGCCTAAATGAAAGCCGCAGAGAGTAACAATGTGCTCCGATATCCACTGGAGCCCTGCATGAGCCTCGACACCCTGCTCCCAAGCGGTCTCCACGGTGGAGGCCACCTCACTCTCTGCCCCAGAGGGACAGGGCTGCAGAATTATGTCTAAATCCTGGCCCTAGGCCAGGGAGAGGCCATGAGAGGAAGGGGTTGCCCTTCCTGTCCACATGCCCTGCCCTCCCACTTCTAGCTCCTTCCCAAGGACCAGGCTCCTTCCCTGGGAATGACCAATCACCGCCCCCACCCCACTCCATGCCAGGAAAATTCCTCTCTTCACCCACGGGGATACGGTCTTACCCTGTGCTCTCAACAAGACCCCTGTCCTGACACAACACAGCAAACCTGGCATCACACCCTGAGACCTGCCGGTCCAGGGCCAAAAGGTGCGAGTGTCCCTTATATCCCCTGTTCAATGCAGGGGGCAGGTTCTGGCCATCGGAACTGTCACTTCCTCCCACATAACCTGTCAATACAGACTCACTCGTACCTCTACTAGCCATTTGTTTACTCCTTGCTACAATCAAAATGACATTCCTTTAAAGAATCTACCAAAGAGTATAAGGAACATTTGTTTCTTATTTCAGGTATTCATGGCAACGGGAAGGTGTTGCGACCGCAGCGGACTCACTGTGCTGTCCAATCAGCCCCAAACCCTTAGGAAATGAAACTGACAATGACACTGCACTGAAACAGCACCTGGCTTCCAGCAAGCTGTCCTACGTGCTTTATTCTACCCATTCCTTACTGCCAAAAACTGGCATCTGATTTCTGCCTCTGCCAATGACTCCAACTGTTAACTCGATGCCAGGGTGTGGCGTGTTTGAAAATTATTGCAAATTTAGTGACATCTCAGTGCTGGTCAAAGGCTGTGCTCACTGCAGAAGTGAAAGTATGGTTTTTGCTTTGGGAAAATCTGCAGAACACTTTCTTAAACCACTGCCTGATGAGAAAGAGAGGGTTTTTTTTTTCCCCCCAGTAGAAACCTATTTCTGATTTTGAAGTAAAGAGAAGTTGTATGTTATGTACTGAAAATGAAGTTATCTATCTTTAACCACTTCTGGTTCAAAAAAGCAGCTTGCTATAGAGATTATGATAATGCTTTAGGATCAAGTTCTTCAAAAGACAACTAGGGGCTTCCCTGGTGGCGCAGTGGGTGGGAGTCCGCCTGCCGATGCAGGGGACAAGAGTTCATGCCCCGGTCCGGGAAGATCCCACATGCCGCGGAGCGGCTGGGCCCGTGAGCCATGGCCGCTGAGCCTGCACGTCCAGAGCCTGTGCTCCGCAACGGGAGAGGCCACAACAGTGAGAGGCCCACATACCGCAAAAAAAAAAAAAAAAAAAAAGACAACTAGGATATTCCCAAATGTTGTCACATAAACATTACAAACATAAATTAAAATCTCAATTTATCAACAGTTCATAGGATATTAGGAAAGCACTGAGTCAGTTATAGGGCAGCCTCCAGCAGAATCTAGAAAGATGCTTAGAAAATGAAAGTTATTGGTTTTTTGAGTTAAGGAGCAGGAAAGAAACTTAGTGATTCAACTTCTTATCTCAAAGATGAAGGGGAAAAAAAGGTGTGCAGATAAGTTGGAAAAAGTCATCCGCCCCCAGAAAGGACCGTTTTTCAGCCCTGCAGAGCATTCACATCTGGCCACTGGTGCTGTGCATGGAACTGTGGGCTATTTTGGTGTCTAACCTGAACCGAATGCCACAGTGAACCAGACATGGGCCTCCTCGTCGTTTTCCACACCTCCCTTGCACTTAGCTCCTGTCCAGCTCACTTAAGGTTGGAGGTATTTCATTTTTTAAAACCTCAGGGCCGCACTAACCAACTCAACCACGCTCCCACTGTCTCACCAGCCAGAGGGGGAGGCTAGTACTCACAGTATCCTGTTCTTGTTTGCTTGATTTCTCGCTCTTTTTTGTTTTTGTTCTGTTTTATAGCTAATTAAATTCCTCTGCACCTCTGACTGGCTTCATTTTGGCCCATCAACTAAGCAAGAACCGGCAGGGCTTACCATCAAGTTTCTGAATATAAAAAGGCTCTTAATTTTGCCAAAAGCTACCCAGAAGACAACCTTAACCAAATCATACTTAAACATTTCCTCTATCCCTTCTCTGGATCATGCTTTAAAAAAGACTAATTTGGGCAGGAAAAAGGAACTGATCGTGTATTTACTTAGGCAAAAGAAAGTGGGGCATTTAAATTTGAGACCAAATTCAAAAAAAGTAGAGCAGAAATCTACTTTCATACATTAGTAACCAATACAAAACAAACAAAAAGTGGTTATACTGTTAGGACCCAGAGGAAGGCTAAGGCAGTGATCAAAATGGGAAGGCCCTCATGTAAAGAGATCCTTGTACATTGTTTATATCAACATAAAATTCAAACTAGCACTCTATTCCTAAAGCTATTTTTCAAAATGGGATTTTTTAAATGTAAATGTAATACCTACCTATTATTAAAAATAAAATGAAATTTGGACATCAAAAACCAAACCAAACAAAGCAAAACATGAGGAGGTCTGGATTTGAAGCTTAACCCTGCTATTATAGAGCGGTTTGAATTTAGAGCTATCATTTAAACTCCTCTGCACTGCATTTCCTCCTGTGTAATATGGAAATGCAAACTAAATAATTTTTAATTTGCTGAGACCTTAGATGCTTTTCAGTACAGAAAAAGATTTTTTCTCTCTTTTTGGTAGATGAAGAAATTGAAAATGAGGGAAGTTAAATGAATTGCCCGAAACTACCACCTCAAAGGATTGAGAATGAAAATGAGGTCATAAGCAAAGAATATATAACTTATTTAATACTCTGAATTTGTAATTGTCTTTGGCAAAACATTGGGGTACATAAGGCCTGTTTTCTGAGCTGCCTTTCAGCCCCGAATTCTCTCTGAGCATCATTTAACTTTGCAGCTATGGTTTACCAGGAGGGCCGGGGGAACTGGTAACGTAGTTGTAGCTGTCTGGTGTGGCTTTTAACCTTACGCTTCAGGACAGCTGGATTTGTATACCTTGGAAAATATACTACGAGGAATATTGAGAATTAAGCAGCTTTTGGAAGTGTGAAGGTTGGATGCTGGTAGTTTGTCAATCTTAGCCTTTTATGGCTGCTACAGAATCTTGAATGTAAAAAGATTAAGGTGCAAGGAGACAGCGCCTGGAGAAAAGTGGACAAGATGTTGGCAGCTTAGAAGACAATTTCTGGGTATGAAAACAATTCTGTTCTTCCTTCCTAAAAGCTGACCATTTGGAAGGCAGCCCAATATAAAACAAAGTTAATTTAGAAAGTGCACGTGAATGAAATGTGATTAATTTTCAAATATCTTCACTCCCATATACTTTGGCTATTGTGGTTCAGAAATGCTGGCCAAAGTTCCTAAAGTGGACCTAGAACGGCATTGGTTCAGGGCTACAAACCATTGGTCCCAGTTGCTGGGGGTTCATGTTGGACTTTGGACCAACAGCATTAGAATCACTGCGATACTTCTTTAAAATGAAGATTTTCCAGGTCCTAGAACTAGATTTTTTGAATTGATTGAAGTGGAAAGGAGCCTGGGCATCAGTGTTATTTTAAATGTCCAGGTGCTTGTCAGTATTGAGCAGTCATATGCCCAGGAATTCTTTGAGAGGTGTTCAGTTGTTTCAGGACTAAAGTGGAGAGAGTTTGTAGCAAAAGTTTAGTGAAAGTCAGACCTGGCCGGGAATAGATGTCACACTCAAACTGGGTAACTCGAAGAAAGATTAATCAAGGGAGAATTACCAAAGCATGGCTAGGGTATAGGGAAGCCCACAAGGCATGGTGCAGAGCCCCAAGACTAGCAAGAGTAGGGACCCCTCACCACCCTAAGCCCAAAGGGGCAAGGGAAAGGGAGTGTTATTGGAACAAGCAGAGGATAGCTGTATGGACAGGACTACTGGACAGGATGTATAGCCTTGAAAAAAGATGCAGACATTGTACAGCCATGTTCATAGAAGCATTATTCACTACAGCCGAAAGGTGGAAACAACTAAAATGTCCACCAACAGATGAGTGGATCAACAAAATGTGGTATATCCAGACAATGGATTATTATTCAGCCTTAAAAAGGAATGAAATTCTGATACATGCTATGGCATGCACGAATCTTGAGAACGATTTGCTGTGTGAAATAAGCCAGACACAAAAGGACAAACATTGAATGATTCTCCTTATAAGAACTTCCTAGAGGAAGAAAATTCATAGACACTAAAAGTAGAATAGAGATTACCAGGAGCTGGGGTGGGGGGCGGGGAGGGTCAAGAGCTGTCATTTAATGGGTCTGGAATTTCTGTTTGGGGTGTTGAAAAATTTCTTGAAATGGATAGTAGTGATGGTTGCACTGTGAATGTACTTAATACCACTGAATTGTGCAACTAAAAATGGTTAAAACTAAGCACTGAAATTGAAACTGTGATTAAAAATCTTCCAACAAACAAAAGCCCAGGACCAGATGGCTTCACAGGGAAGTTCTATCAAACGTTTATATTTGTAAATGAAGCAACTGACAAAGGATTAATCTCCAAAACATACAAGCAACTCATGCAACTCAATATCAAAAAAACAGACAAACCAATCCAAAAATGGGCAGAAGACTTAAACAGACATTTCTCCAAAGAAGATATACAGATTGCCGACAAACACATGAAAGAATCCTCAACATCATTAATCATTAGAGAAATGCGAATCAAAACTACAATGAGATAACATCTCACACTGGTCAGAATGGCCATCATCAAAAAATCTACAAACAATAAATGCTGGAGAGGGTGTGGAGAAAAGGGAATCCTCCTGCACTGTTGGTGGGAATGTAAATTGATACAGCCACTGTGGAGAACAGTATGGAGGTTCCTTAAAAAACTAAAAATAGAATTACCATATGACCCAGCAATCCCACTACTGGGCATATACCCTGAGAAAACCATAATTCAAAAAGAGTCATATACTGAAATGTTCACTGCAGCTCTATGTACAATAGCTAGGACATGGAAGCAACCTAAGTGCCCATCAACAGATGAATGGATAAAGAAGATGTGGCACATATATACAATGGAATATTACTCAGCCATAAAAAGAAACGAAATTGAGATATTTGTAGTGAGGTGGATGGACCTAGAGCCTGTCATACAGAGTGAAGTAAGTCAGAAAAAGAAAAACAAATACCGTATGCTAACACATATATATGGAATCTAAGAAAAAAAAAAAAGGTCATGAAGAACCTAGGGGTAAGACGGGAATAAAGACACAGACCTACTAGAGAATGGACTTGAGGATATGGGGAGGGCGAAGGGTAAGCTGGGACAAAGTGAGAGTGGCATGGACATATATACACTACCAAACGTAAAATAGATAGCTAGTGGGAGGCAGCCACATAACGCAGGGAGATCAGCTCGGTGCTTTGTGACCACCTAGAGGGGTGGGATATGGAGGGTGGGAGGGAGAGAGACACAAGAGGGAAGAGATATGGGAACATATGTATATGTATAACTGATTCACTTTGTTATAGGGCAGAAACTAACACACAATTGTAAAGCAATTATACTCCAATAAAGATGTTAAATAAATGGTTAAAACTGTAAATGTTATGTGTTTTTTATTATTACAATTTTTAAAAATGCAGATAAGATAAAAAAAAGAGGATGCAGCCAACCTGCAGCAATTCTTCAGGAGGCAGTCTTGGGGATAAAGATGCAAATTGTTTGTCCTTTCACCCTCCAGTTGTGGCCAGTCTCTCATCTGTTGATCCTACTGGAGTGCACAGAGCAAGGAATCCCATTTATATCGTTCATGAGAAGAAGTCTGAAGGGACTAACAGACGCTAATTAGCTGGGTCCCGCCATTCAATCAACTGTTCTGTAGAGGAAGCAGCAAACCTCCTACCCTAACCTTAACCCTAACCTTAACCTTAACTCAGCATCAAAAAAGGGTTGGAATGAGAAAAGCTGATGGCAGGTGTTTCTCCTGATCCAGAAACAGTCGCACACAACAAATAAACACAGTGGTGTGTTTTCCAGTTAACCTAGAAAATCTTTGTTTAAATGCCATGATGTTCATTTCTATCATTTGATCTAGAAATCCCACTTCTAGGAATCTACCTTAAGGAAATACTCAGAAACATAGACTGAAAATTACACACAAGGAGATTCACTGAAAATTTTTTCATAAAAATTTTACAAAAAATGGAGCAACTAAATGTCCAGAGTGCGCAATATAAAATTAGATGAGAAAGCAGGCTACTAACTGAATACAGACCGTGATGCCGATTGTGTAAGAGGCTGCAAAGAAAACTAAAATATTAGTATGGTTATCTTTGAATGACTGAATTAAGAATGATTTCTTTTCGTATTTTTCAACATTTCTGTATTGAAGGCGATTAACTTGGATAAACAAGAAAAGACAACACGTGTTAGTTTTTTAAACCTCATGTCTGCCTCACGTGATGAATATTCCCAATATAGAGACCTACAGAATCTCCTCTGCCATCCTGTTTAAAAGGCATTGATTACCTGCTGGCTGCCTAGTAACTTGAAGGGAAGCAGCCAGGGGGAGGGCAACCATGTCCTCTGAGATAGACAGCATGCGTGGCTGAGGGCGCAGCTTCCTTTGATGGAATATTGCTAAACAATGACATTCTATCTCCTGCAAGAAATTATTTCTGCTGGCTGTGCAAACATCAGGCTGGAGCCTGCCCTTGGAGAGGCGGCTGCATTACTATGTATTTGTAAAATCAGCAGAGCCTGGGCATGAACGGTCATAGTGGTTGATTTTACAAGCTGCTCACAACAGGCATCTGCACACAGAAAACCATAACTCAGAGTAGATTTAGCCTATTGTGATTCCTCCTTATTTTAGGTTTTGCCATTTTGAAAGGGTGTCATTTTACCCAGGAGAAAATGTGCTTTGTGTAAAATGACTTCAGAGATATGAAATTACAATATATTAACCTAAACTTGGTACATTCTAGTCTACCTTTTATACTTTGTTTAACTATTTCTTATCCTTGCACCTCTCATGCTATGGGGATGGCAGCTTTGGAAGGTCCACTCCATGGATGGTCAGTGGACCCCAAGGCTTCAGGGATCTTCTCCAGGAAAGAGGACACCTACACAGGTAAGAGGCCCTGCTGAGTCTGCTCAGTGCTCGACCTCTATACTTAAGACTTCCTGTTAGTGACAGTGGCCTCGCCAGTATTTGGTGGTGGGGAGTCACCGGTCTGCTGCTGGCTTGGCATCAAGTCTTGCACAGGGTCAGCAGCAGATGGCGAGAATTTTTAATCCCCACAAACGGTGCTTCCTTCAAACTGAAACTTGGTGAAGTCCCCAAACTTTCCATCCCATCTGCCTAGCCCCAAGTATCATTTGCTGTCAACTTTACCCTTCAAATCATCTTCTGAACTTGTGGTATTTTAACCGGCAAAATTAATTTTGCCATCAGTGAAATCAATAAAACATTGCAAAAAGTTCCAAGAGGGTTTTAAATGTTTTTTCCAGTTTTATTGAGAAATAATTGACATGCATCACTGTATAAGTTTAAGGTGTACAGCATGATGGTTTGATTTACATATATTGTGAAACGATTACCACCATAGGTTTGGCTAACATCCATCTTCTCATATAGATACACTAAAAAAGAAAAGACAGAAGAAGGGAAAAAAAGTTTCTCCTTGTGGTGAGAACTCATAGGATTTACTTGCTTAACAGCTTTCCTATATATCACACAGCAGTGTTATAGTCATCATGTCATACATTACACATTTAAAAATTTTTCAATACAAAAATAAACCATTTGAGAGAAGTTGCTCTTAGCCAATTAGGGTAGGCACAGCAAAAAAGAAGAAAAAAAATTGTGAAGCTTTTTGTTTTTTTAAAGAAGTGTAGTTGATTTACAATTTTTTTTTGTTTTTTTTGGAGTTTTTTTGGCCATGCTGCAAGACATGTGGGATCTTAGTTCCCCAACCAGAGATGGAGCCTGCGCCCCCTGCAGAGGAAGCACGGAGTCTTAACCACTGGACCACCAGGGAAGTTCTTGTGAAGCTTTTTTGACACACTGCTTGAGTCACATCCCAAAAGATTCCAAGCTAGTTAAGTCTTGCGTGGAAACTGCATCTTGTCTGTATATTGAAAAAGCTCCACTTAAGAGCAATTGCATTAAAAATGACTGGAAGCAATGAGGTAATTTTAATAGCATTTATTGTTAGTAGAATATCTTCTGAAAAATATGGGTTTTTTTCTTTTACACTTGGTTGCATCTGGACAAAAAAAATGTTTACCCACTGCTTGTTCTCGACCCCAGATTACTGACTTAAGGTTTGAGTGAGGGCCAAGGAGATAGCCACCTTGACATAAAGCAGAGGGATTATCCTCCAACATTAATAATGTCTTTCATAACTGAGCAGCTTACTTTCCCCACGATTTTCCAAGTTATGGTTGAAAGCTCCCTGATCTCAAGCCAGAATGAGAGGGAATTCATATTTCTTAATGATTAATATGGCATTCTTTCCAGAGAGAAATCAAGTGTGAGCATAAATAACTTGGCTGAGCGTACGAAAGATGAAGACAGACATATCTGAAGAGGCCTCAAGATGCAGAATGTAATACTGTGGTTGCGTTTGACTAAACATAATGTATCTATTCAGAGAGGAAAATGGAATTTTTAAAATCTGTATTGAGCAAAAACTGAATTCCTTTTTTTTTTCTTCTGTCCTACGTAAATGTATCACACTGTTGAAGTTATCGAAAGAGAAGTTATCAGAGAAGGCCAGAAAGGGATGCAGGGTTGCCAAGGTTTTTTATGCATGTGATTGAGTTCTGAAAAAGTTTTTATATGACCAGGTCAGGTGACAAACGTTCAGTGAACACAAAGGAAAGTGTTGCAATCAAAGAATCATTCCTCTATGAACTTAAAAATACAGAGTGGTAATTGTATGTTACTATTACTTCATAGCCAATGATTCCATCTGTCTGGGTTGAGCCCTCGGGAAAGGTCTTGATAGCGCCTGCTGCGAAGGAAAGACCCAGATTCATTTTCAAGGAAAGGACACAGATTCATTTTCAAGCGGCAACGCTTTCAAAAACAATGATGCTTTGTGGGCTCCCTGCAAATACCAAGTGATCCATACAGAAGAAGTTGGGGGTTTATAGTTCCCAGAAAAAGAGATGCTACCAACAGGAACGAGCCCTTCACAATGTCTCCGGTGGTTTCGGATTTCTGTCCCCTCTCTCATTAGGGATAGGTTAGGAGGAGAGACTTCCAAACAATATCTGGGAAGAAACAATAGTAATAGGCGGAGAAGAAATTCCCTTGAAGATGAGCCTAACTGAGATGAGGTCAAAAGCAGAAACACCCTGCCGCCCCGGTTTGGGGGACTGCCCTGCGAACCCGCTGCTGTTGTCTGGGAGTTTATGTTTAAATCTCTGCAGCATCTCCCCTAGATCTTTCCAGAGAAAGGATTACTAACCAGGAGCATGATGGTCACATCGTTCCCACTTGAACTCGATGCGATGAGCACATTTGTTTGTCCTCATTAAGTGCAGCGTGGCCAGCTCTAACGGACATGCAGAGGCAGTATGCTGGGGCCGGGCCAGCGAGCCAGGAGCTGGGCAGGAGAGGGGGGCCCAGCCCACGGTCTGCCTGAGACAAGCTTTGCCGCCTGGGGAAGTTAGGTGCTTCCCTGAGATCTTGGGTAACTTGTCAATAAGCAGAGGGCTTTAGGTAGAGGTTTTCCAGAAGCCCCTGGGGTCCCAGGACATGCCCAAGGCTGCCTTAGGGGTGGCAGGATGGCCAGACAGGGGCACTGCCTGCAGATCCTCGCCCCCACTTCAAGCAGGGCATCTCTGATGGGATCCTTTATATATATAGAGTTCTAAGTAAGACAGATTTTAAAGGTGTGAAACCACAGGACTAGCTAAGCTTCACATTCCTTACTTACAAAAAGGCAAAGTGAGGAATCTGATCATCTTTCTTCGTGGCCAAGCGTAATGGTGGTTAGAAGCATGGACTCTGGAGCCACTTGCCTGGGTTCAAACCCTCATCCCTTCTGTCTGGAGCCAGGTGGCCCTGGAAAAGTTTCTTAACTTCCCCATGCCTCAGTTTCCTCATCTGTGACATGTGTGTACTAACAGTACTTGCCTCACAGGATTCTCGTGAGAATTAGATGAGGTAATATGTACAAAGCCCTCAAAATAGTGCCCAGCACAGAAACAAGTGTTTCTTATTATCCTTGGCCCCAGTTAGCAGCGAGCTTCTGGGCCAGCATCGTTAATAAAGCCACAGAAGGAAATGAGGAGGAGCTCACTCATTCCGTGTAAAGGTGCTTGGGAGCGTCATTGGATTGGCTGAAAGTGCCTTTTAAAATGATACTGTTGGTTTCTGAATCACACTTAGTAAGAAAAGCAGAACAGAAGGTGATAAATGCCTTTATGGGAGAGCTTGGCACAAGAGGCAGGTGCGACAGTAAAGTTAATTGGTGACTGGGAGGTGGAACCTCTGGGCGAGGCGGGGTGACAGCATGAGCTAGCTCCTCTCCTGCTCTGCTTTATGGTGATTAATTCATTAGGGATTCTGAAAGCCCGTTCTTGGGTGGCTGCTGGTCCTGCCTTTGCCCAGACAGGGATGATGTCAGCCTACAGTTCATGGAGTTCTGCAATCCTCTGGAGGATTCCGGGAGCTTACAGAGCATCTCCAGGCTGCCAGCCAGCACTCTGAAAACTAAATCCCATTTGGACCTTGTGCATACTGGCTTGCTTGTGTCTAGCAGATCTTTGTGACTGTTGCTCTCTGTACAAGCACGGGAGCATGAGAAGAAACCTCCAGAGTTCCTTATGAAAGACTCACTTTTCTAGCCCCCTGGCTCGCTGAGAATTCGGCTCCGTTTCTCAGCCTCTTCCCTCATTCACAAAGGGCAGGGAATGGGCTAACACAGCAGGGGTAGATGGAATTTAAGATGCAGAATTTCAGATAGTAAAATGTATCGTTATTTTAGGTACCACTAAGCAAGAAACAAATACCTGCCAATTAAACTCGGACACAAGCTTTAAAAAATCAGTTTGAAAATGCTCTTTCAGACATGCTCAGGGTTTTTAAAAAGTCACATAACACTCTTGCGCACAAATAAAAAGAAAAATAGCAGGTTGGGGTGTTCCTAAAACTTTTTGCATGCAGAGTCTGTCTTCTGAATCACTTTTTATCCTCAGTCAACCATATCTGTGTTTTCTTCACGTAACGTCATCCTCTGTGTGGTCGGGAGCCCTGTTTATGTAGAACGTCAGTGAAATCATAGAGTAAATTTCTGAAGACATTGTAAGTGGCCTGGGGACGCAGCACAGGTAGTGACAACCCAGGCACGTATCTCAGTTGAAATGCCCCATGAACAGCTGTGACAGGTCTGTACTTGTGCCAGCAACGACAAGTACTCCTTCACGGCCGCCACCAGACCAGCAGCAACTGTAAGGTACATCCCAACTGAAAGAACCTTGAAATGTGAAAAAAGGTGCATCTTAAGATCCATGAAATTGGCAATAAAGATTTACTCTTATTTCTCTAAGAGGATGGATTACATTCTCAGGAAACTTTTCATGGATTATTGAAAAACTGTACTTCGTCCTATTAGTGAGAAGGTATATAGTGAATTTTTGGCCCTTCTCAAAAACTTGACACTTTCTCCAGTCAGGGTGTGCTGGAGGATCAGAGGATTCCAGAGGTGAGAGTCAGCCTTGGGAGAGGACAACTGCTCTTGTGATGTGTTTTACATTTGCTGAAAGTGTTTTCCCCTTAAGTAAGAGTCATTTATTTGTGTGATGGCATTGCTATTCGCTGTGAAAGTACAAGTACCCTAAGAAAGGTCACTCGGTGTTCTTGTTGCCTGATTAACGATTTCTGCCTTCTAGGGTGGATTTTGCCAGAGGTTTATTTAAAGGAGCCAACCTTTTAAAAAGAAAAATCTCTGAATGTTTCAACAGCATAAAGCTTAGATCACAAAACACCACATATTGTATGATTTCATTTACATAAAATGTCCAGAATAGGAAAATCTATAGAGACAGAAAGTCAATTAGTAGTTGCCAGGGACTGAGTGGAGGGGAGAGCAGGAGTGATAGTTAATGGGTACAGTGTTACTTTTTGGAGAGACAAAAGTGTTCTAAAATTAGATTGTGGTGATGATTGCACAACCCTGTAAATATACTAAAAACATTGAATTGTACACTTTAAATGAGTGAATTGTATAGTATATGAATTATATCTCAACAAAGGAATTTTTATTGAAGTATAGTTGATTTACAATGTTGTATTAGTTTCAGGTGTACAGCAAAGTGATCCAGAACTTTTCAGATTTCCAAAGAATTTTCCAGATTCTTTTCACATATAGATTATTACAAAATATTGAGTATAGTTGCCTATGCTATACAGTAGGTCCTTCAACAAAGAAATTTTTAAAAACACTTAAGAGAATGTGCTGTGTGTATATTAAATAACCTAAACAGAAGTTCTTTTACATTTATCCCAGTGATATTTATTTAATAAAAGCTTAGAATTATTTTGTTCAAAGCAATTTGACAGACTCAGCAAAGCAAACTGTTACAGGCTGTGGCAAAGAACAGCTGATCTCCCCTTTGAGGAACCCACAATGAAGGAGGGGCAGGAGAGAGACACATAAATAACTCCGGAGGACAGAGGAAATATTCTGAAAGGCTCTGAGGATCTTTGCGGGTGAGCTCTGGATTTGACTTTGATAGGTAGGTATGAGGGGAGGGGATGGGGAACATATATGGAGCAGAGAAATGTCTCAGATCCTTTGCAGCTGAGAGAGACTTTCTTGGAAAGAGGACCCACTGAGACCTTCTCTGGGGTGAGTTCAGGAAGCGATGAGCCAAAGAACATGTGGGCAGGTAGAGTCGATCCAGAGAAGGTTCTCGATCTGAGGGGGAGAATGTTGTCAGCAGGAATAGACCATGAAGCGATGCGAAAGGATCAGGAGAGTTGAGCAGGGTCACTCAGCTGGTTGCTGAGACAGATCATGAACTCAAATCCAGTTTCCTAACTCTTGGTGCAGTCATCACTCCTCGGAAATGAATGGCATAATACCTTGGTGCCGTCCCCAGCAATGCCCACCAGTGGTCTTGGGAGACTGCAGCCTAGTGGACAAACACAGTCTTTGGAAGGATGAAAGACAAAAGTCAAGGAGATGGCAAAGTAAGAAGGACCTGCCATTGGTCCTTTTCCTTACTTCTTCAACCTCTCCCTTTAGGATCAGAAGCACCCATGTTCCATTAACATCCATTCCTGCAAGTGTGGAGTAAAACCCACCTTGGCAGGAAAATGTCCCCTCCCACCCCTGTTCTCTAAGGGATGCTGCTGACCTGGTCTGCCCACTCTGGAACTTTGATTGCAATTAAAATTGGCTTCATGGAGGACAGCTTTCTTTCTTTAACAAAGCCTCAGATTTTTTAAAAAAATTCAGGTCTTTATAAAGACCCTCAAATAAGTAGAGATTGATTGAATCTATACTCTGGCAACTGACAATATAGAGGTAACTAGTTAACCCAATGGTTGACCCAAATAGTTGACCCAACCAAAATGTGTATGTACTAAACCTATAAAAATATTCCGAACAGTTCGAGAGTTAACTTTTAATCCCTCCTCACAGGGGATTTCACTGAGGTCACTGTGTCTGTGTTGGCCTGTCAGCATCTTCTCCTTTTCTTGCCCTGGATGTTTTCACTAAGTAATCCCCTACTAGACTTCATGATGTTCTTTAGCCATGCTTGTCGTCATCAGAATGGTTATTTCCGTGCACGAAGGCGTTTCATTAATTTCCCGTCTCCATCTGCAGTTGCCTGAAGTGCTCCTTTTAAGAACAGAGCCTTCGTCAGCCGTGTCTGTGCCTTGGGCCAGTAAGTCTACGTGGGGAGCAGAAGGCAAGTGTTTCCTCCCGGGGCTCACGTACTGCGGCGGCCCCCTGTTATCCAGGAAATTCTCCCTCCGCCCTCTCTCTCAGCTGATTCTTTGCTCTGTGCTGAGCTGTCCCCGTAAGCTCTCAGAGAAGTGGAGAGGATGTTTACGACTTCTAGTTTTAGTGCTACCTTAAAACAAATCTCCTATCCTGCTCAGAAATCCTTGGTGTTTGCTGTTGAACCTGCTCTGTGTAGGCTCTGCTCAGCTTCTGCTCTTGGTGTGGGCATCTTTGCTCCCTGGGGTGGTAGACTTACATGCACCACAGGCACATGTGCCACTTCTGCTGTGGGGATTATTCCATTTAAAGGAAAAGCTGAAAAAGACAAATATCATATGATATCATTTATATGTGGAATCTAAAAAAAAAATGGTACAAATGAACTTATTTACAAAACAGCATAGAGTCACAGGTGTAGAAAACAAACTTATGGTTACCGGGGGGTGGGGGTGAGGTGGGGAAGGGATGAATTAGGAGATTGGGATTGACATATACACACTACTATATATATAGTAGATAACTAATAAGGACCTACTGTATAGCACAGGGAACTCTACTCAATACTCTGTAATGACCTATGGGAAAAGAAACTAAAAAAAAGTGGATATTTGTAAATGCATAACTGATTCACTTTGCTATGTACCTGAAACTAATGCAACATTGTACATCAACTAGACTCCAATAAATTAAAAACTAAATAAAGGAAAAGCTGAGAGGCTCTGGGAGGGCCCGCCTGGCCTCTCAGCCCACCTTTCCCCAGCCTTGATTTTGTACCTGAACTATTTCCTTCCTTCATCAGTAGATACATGCTAATATACTGCTATTACTATAGACACCTAATTCATTCAAGCAGTGAATATTCCTGTCCATTTCTCCTCTCATGGTGGACGATCAAAAATTTGCACACTTATCTTTATTAAATAAAAGAAGAGTGTACAGGTAACTTGCTCTCTAGTTCCATAATGTCACTCACCAAAGACTCCTTTCCTACAAAGTATTTGAATAGACTGGCTAATTCATGCCATGTGATCTTTTAAACTGCTTACCAATTTATCAAAATGGAAGGAATTCAAAACAGATGTTTTTAGAACATGCATTCTTCACAAACCAGGAAAGGATCCCTAACTCTGAGAGAATCTTAAATGTTTGAATGTTTTATCTGAACCTGTGATGATAACCATGATGATAAAACCTTCTTGTCACTCATTTTGTCAGATCGAATAACTTCTTTATTGTGACTGATAATTGAACAAGAGCAGACTTGGCTAACCCCTTTCTTGACATTATCTCTTCCCATAAACACCAGTAGAGGGAAGTTCTGAATCCTTAAGGATGGCCATGTTCTTTGACTGGCTCTTCTGTGATTATTTCCACCAGCATTCTTGATCTTCAGTTAAACATTCCCAACAAATATACAAATCAATGCCTTTCTTGCCTTGTAGGTCAATTTATGGACAGCACTGTTACTTAAAATTATTTTATTGGCTTATAGTGTCAAATGATTATAAACCTAGATTCCAAACAATGGAAATTTTCAAAATTTTTTGAAAGCTTAAATAGTTCTCCCCTCCTTCTTAAAGCCAATTATCTTGTGTTCACATTTTGTAAATTATTCATTCAACAAGTATTAATATTCGATCAACTAGTGAAAACATAAGTGGCAGAAGCAGTTGATGGTCAATAAACAGATAAAGAGAAAATGCACAATTAAATATGGTATAAATGAAAAGATGCAATGGGATACTAATGGTGTGTGTGTGTGTGTGTGTGTGTGTGTGTGTGTGTGTGTGTGTCTATTAAGGTAGAGGGAGGCCTCTCGGAGGAGGTCATACTGAAGCTGAGGCTTGAAGAATGAACAGAAGGTAGACAAGCAGAGTAGGGGAGCAGGGTCCCGAGCAGAAGGAAGAGTAAGTACAAGGCCTTGAAGCAGGAAAGGGATTGGCATATTCAGTTAGAGAAAGGACTTCAGTGAGGCTGAGAGCAAGGGAACAGGTGGGACAAGATAGGAAAAGGGAAGAGGCCAGATCACATAGGCCATGAAAGAAGTCAAGATTTTATTGGAAACGTAATTCATTTAAGGTTGTCAAACGATAGTGTATCATGATTCAATTTGTGTTTTTAAGAAATTACGCTGGCTATCTTTTGGCAGGAAGCAAGAGTGGGAACAGGGAAGTCAGTTAGTACACTACTGCAGTGATCCAGGAAAGAGTGGAGAACGACTAATAGGTGGAGAGAAACTGCTGAAGATGAGAAATAATCAAGGAAGGAGAAATGGCAGGATTCATTGAAAGTGGGAGAAAGAGGGAGGGAGGGAGGGAGTGTGACAGGGCCTTTCCGATTTAGCAACTGGATGGAGGGTGGTACAACTCAATGAGATGAAGGGAAACCAGGAGAGGGAACATTCTGAGGTGGGCATTGGGTTGAGTCAAGAGTTTTATTTGGGAGACACTGAGTCGGAGGTGCCGGTGAGGAGAGTTCTGAATTCTAAAGTACGGTCATGCTCTAAGATTCTTCTGTGATTGTCTCCACCAGCATCTTCAATCTTCAGTTAAACAAGGGAAACGGCAAGGAGGCAGTTTGATAAGTCAGGTGAATGTATGGGATATATGAGCTTAAAGGAGAGGCTTGGAGAAGTATTTAAATCATGGAAATAGATGACCTGCCCTGGGGAGAGGATATTGATGAAATTAGGGCTCCAGACTGAACCCTGGAAAACTCCAGCATTTAAAGAGGAGGAGAGAGAGAGAGACAGATTGGGAGTTTGAGATTGACATGTCCACACTGCTATATTTAAAATGGATAACCAACAAGGACCTACTGTACAGCACAGGGAACTCTGCTCAGTACTCTGTAATAACCTAAATGGGAAAAAGCGTTTGAAAAAGAATAGACACATGTATATGTATAACTAAATCACTTTGCTGTACACCTGAAAGTAACACAACATTGTTAATCAACTAGACTCCAATATAAAATAAAAATTAAAAATTAAATTAAAGAGGAGAAGTCATCAAAGAAACCTGAGAAAGGGTGACTGGAGAAGTAGGAGGGACACCAGGAGGATGTGAAGTCAGGAGAGTATTTTGAGAAGGTGGAGTTGATCATTTCAAGAGGAGAAATTTTAATGAAGTGGTAGAAGCTGAAGCCACGTGGAAAGTTGGGACAACCCAAAGATCATTGGTTTTAAATGCTCTGTTCAGTCCAGCTGTGTATAAAGTTTGGGTTACAAACTAAAATTCCACGGACAGCACAAGTCCAAAAGTCAAGCAAAATGTCTAAGGTCCCGCAGGATCCTTCATTCCTGGAAGGAAAGAGGAATAGAAGAACTTAGGCAGAACTTGTGAAGTAAAAGATTTGGCAACGTCTGTAGTAAATTTCAGTCAACAGATCAAAGAACAGGTTTTTATTCAAGTGGTTGGATTTATTTGCTGTTAAATATCTCTGCATAATATTTCTGTATAAATACACTATGAGTGTAACTATATTTGAACTATTCATGTAGGAGGTAACATGCAAAAATGAAGTTTTGTTCAAGTTATGATATTTACATGGTTTTTTAAAAATTATAATGTTTATATTGCTATTTTATTATAGTTTTCTAAAAGAATGAAAAAAATCTATTTCATGTGACATGGAAAGAAAGGAGCTCAGGTTTCTGTAGTTTCTGCTCAACAGGTATATATTTTGGGGCAGACGCGCACTCCCCAGGTCCCCAAGCCACACAGAGAGGCAGTGTGGGAGAGTCAGTAACAGGTATTCTTCATTAGCATGTGCAATTCTTTTTCCACTGTTCCTTCAATATTACCAGATAACCAATCCATCACTCTAAAATCCATTTTTCATTTTATTTCCCTAACTTCTTCTTAGTAACAAGATCAGAACTGGCTATCAAGGCTGCGTTATTTATCTGCCTCATTTCCCACTGTGATTTTTGAACCTAAACATGATTCCGGGGGTTTGTTTCTCCGGGTGGCTGGACCACCATGGCTTCCCTGGCAGCTGTCCAAACCCCAGCTCTACTGGATTTGGGCAGAAATCCAGGGGAGCAGTTGCCTTAATGTTATCAGCTAATACTTTGTTACTTCATTATTGGCACCTTCCTGCCATGAGCCAGCAGAAAAATCTCAATTTAGTTCCTGAGGTCGAAGGTGGGATGGAGCAAGGGAAGAGAAGGGGCAGAAGAAACCTGGATCAATCTTCGCTGACCTCTCAGCCCAGTGCTCGCTGAGGTCAATCTCAACTTCAGCTTTTGTTTACTAAGCATTTGTTGGGATCTTTGGATGGTCACAGGGTTTGTTGCTGGCCAAATTCTTAAAGCAAGCCACTACGATTATCAATTATGAGAGACAAAACAGTGTCAGGATATGTGTCTTTTCGAAATACAAATAACCTGGAGAAAAGTAATAAGAATTGCCACTGCTTTTGTAAAATTCAGAAAACTTATACCCTGCTCCTCTGAGCCCCATTTAACACCTTTTACACATCTACCCACTCAATTAGAGGAAACTGACAAGGTGAGAGGCATAGAGCTTTCAGATTAAAATTTATCTCAAGAAGTTTTTCCATGTTCCAAGGTAGACTTCTAGATAAATAAAATCTTCCTCTTTTAACTTTACAAAACTGTTTAAAGCACCTTTTTCCGCACTGTAGTCAAATTATTATTTCTTATTCCTTATTTTTAAATTTGTTTTATTTTAGAGCCAGCTACTTCTCCTCTTAGTTACTGTGACATCTGTTTATATTTGAAAGAATATAACCTAAGATCAGGCAGTAATGATATTATTTGAAAGGTGGGTCATTTACTTGCATTGAGAAAAGACAAATTTTTTTCAAATGGCATCTTCAGAATGTGTGTAAGCATCTTTAAGAAGCCACTCCATTATGACATTACAATTCTCTTTAATAACCTGATTTTAAAGCTCATTCCTTTTCCATGACATCTTTTAATGCTCCCTTTGCACAAAAGTTTCTCAGAAGGATGGAGAGAAAAAACACTTTAAAAAAAAAGATAAGATGTTACATAAAAGGGTGGTATAAAAGCAAAATGGCTTAGAATCTAGACTAGATTAAGCCCTTCTGAGCCTCAGTTTCCTCTTCTGTATAATGGGGATAATAACAGTACTCACCTCCTAGAGTTATCATGAGGTGTACGATAGATGTGGCTATCATTATCAGAAAGTTTTATTTGGCATTTGATCCTGATGAGTTTGCTTTGGGAGGATGATGCCCCAATTGGGAGTATAAGGATAACTCAAACCTGTAGGGCCGTACATGTATTTTTTGATTCTGTGACAAATTCACATTAGATATCCCAGTTTATAAGACATGAGAGAAATTTCAAAGCCTTTGTAGAGAAAGAAATCTTACCGAAGTCTTCTTAAAAGAAACATTCATTTATTAATTCAGCAAATATTTATTGAAACCTGCTATAAAGGAAGCATTGGGGTAGGTACTGGGGTGTGAGCTAAATAGTTTCTGATTTCATTGAACTTGGACTCATGGAGGAGATTGTGATTAATCAAATAACCACCAATAAATAACACAGTCTATAATAAAAGCTATGAAGAAAAATTCTGATTTTTTAAATCTTGGAGAATAGAACAGATGTTGAAAAAGATACTTTGGAAGTGTAATTTTGCCATTTCTCAGTCTCAATCTCTTTCAGAATTGACAGTTATGATGTTAGTACTTGGGCTTCCTTGTTTTGTGTGTGTGTTTGTTAAGAAAAACTGTACCAATTACAGCTTGAATTTTCAAAATTGGATTAAAACATGGAATCATTAAAATGACAGATGGATGACTCTCTGAAGCTTCAATTTCACGTCATGGCCATGCACACATTTTCAAGGGGCAAGAAACTCCGGACAGGAAGCCTGGCTCAGAGCTGGGGAGTGGAGGCATGAGCAGGGAAGGTCAAGGTTCCCAAAGCAGCTCTTGAGCCCCCTCGATCAGGAAACCCTGAGTCAGAGCGACAAAAGGAGTGGGGCAGGACCAGAAGGGCTAGGTCATGGCACTCAGGAAAGCAAGCCTCCAGCGGTGCCCCTTTTTATGAGTTTTCATTTGTATTCAAAGAATTTATCCAGAAGGCCTTCCTTCTCTGAGTATTTTTCTAAAAGTCGGTCATGACCCATTCGTGGGGCACAGAATAAACTTAGTGGGTACTTACCAGCATTTAAAAAAATGAAATAGAAAAAATTAAGGTAGAAAATGTCAGTGTGCTCTCTCTGTAGTAAGGGTGAGGGGTTCTGTGTTTTGGGGGGTGTGTGTGTACTAAGTGGGCTCTGGAGCTCGGAGCCTATTCAGTAGTGGGAGTTCTCTGAGAAACATCCTGTCCCCTACTTTTCTCAGGATATGGTCCTTGTTAAGTTCAAACCCTCTCCCAAGCAAGCTGGGCAGAGGCAGGGGCCGCAGTGCAGAGCTCCTGCCCAGGCCAAGTGCAGGGATCAGTTCGAGCTAAAGATGGTGTCTGGATGTTGGGCTGGCCTGCAAAGGAACAATCCAGGAGAGATATCCCTTGAAAGTGAATGAGGTAGAGACCAGGTACAAGGCAAAGCTGCCACCTCCCCAGGTGGGAAGGAAAGGCATAGGTTGGAATTGCTTATATTTGGCCATTTTTGACCTGCAAATCTGGCAGTCTCACAGACGAGACCAATAGGTAGGTTGGTCAGGCCTTAGAGAGGCTTCCTGAAGACACGGCCTCCTTTAGGACTTCGCCTTGAGTGGGAAAGGTGCTGATAGCAGAGACAATTGGATTAAACTGAGGGCTTACATCCATATTTTCTTTGCTGGGTTCTTTGCCCTTGAGCAACTGCTCTGGGCACGGGCACCTGTCAGCTGCCTGTAACTGAAGCCTTTGTGTTTTAAACAAAGTAGGCTTAGAGGGAGCTTCCTTCTCTCCTTAGCACCTTTATGACTAAGACTGCTTTCCAAATAGTGTAAATGTTTTCAGTTTTATTTCCCCACTTGATAAGATACTTCTTTACCATAGTTTAAAAAATTAAGTTAACTTATGTAAGAACTTTTCCCAGAACGATAAAGGGGACACAATTTCTAACTTCAGATCTTCCCACATTGTTGTTTTTTTAAAAATAACAGCTTTATTGAGATATAATTCACATGTCATAAAATTCCCCTATTTTAAAGTGTTCAATTCAGTGATTTTTTCCCCCCTAGGATTGTAAGACATTTTTTTCCAATTATACATATACATGTGTCTATTCTTTTTCAAATTCTTTTCCCATTTAGGTTGTTACATAATATTGAGCAGAGTTCTCTGCTATACAGTAGGTCCTTGTTGGTTATCCATTTTATTTTGTTTTTTGTATTTTTTTTGCGGTACGCGGGCCTCTCACTGTCGTGGCCTCTCCCGTTGCAGAGCACAGGCTCCGGACGCGCAGGCTCCGTGGCCATGGCTCACGGGCCCAGCCACTCCGCGGCATGTGGGATCTTCCCAGACAGGGGCACGAACCCGTGTCCCCTGCATCGGCAGGCGGACTCTCAACCACTGCGCCACCAGGGAAGCCCTGGTTATCCATTTTAAATATAGCAGTGTGTACATGTCAATCCCAAACTCCCTAACTATCCATCCCTCCCACCCTTCCCCCCAGTAACCATAAGTTCATTCTCTAAGTCTGTGAGCCTGTTTCTGTTTTGTAGATAAGTTCATTTTTTTTTTTAGATTCTGCATAAAAGCAATATTATATGATATTTCTCTTTCTCTGACTTACTTCACTCAGTATGACAATCCCTAGGTCCATCTATGTTGCTGCAAATGGCATTATTTCATTCTTTTTAATGGCTGAGCAATATTCCATTGTATATATGTACCACATCTTCTTCATCCATTCCTCTGTGGATGGACATTTAGGTTGCATCCATATCTTGGCTATTGTAAACAGTGCTGCAACGAGCACCGGGGTGCATGTATCCTTTTGGACCATGTTTCTCTCCAGATAGAAAACGAAAAGGCAACCCAAGAATGGGAGTAAATGTTTGCAAACAATGTGACCGACAGGGGATTAGTCTCCAAAATTTACAAACAGCTCATGTGGCTTAATATCATCAAAACAAACAACCCAATTAAAAAATGGGCAGAAGACCTAAATAGACATTTCTCCAAAGAAGACATACAGATGGCCAAGAGAAACATGAAAAGATGTTCAACATTGCTAGTTATTAGAGAAATGCAGATCAAAACTACAATGAGGTATCACTTCACACCAGTGAGAATGGCCATCATCAAAAAGTCTACAAACAATAAATGCTGGAGAGGGTGTGGAGAAAAGGGAACTCTCCTACACTGTTGGTGGGAATGTAAATTGGTGCAACCACTGTGGAGAACAGTATGGAGGTTCCTTAGAAGACTAAAAATAGGGTTGCCATATGATCCCACATTGTTTTGGGGTGACAGAGAGAATTCTCGAAGAAAAAGGAACGGATAATTGGTCTTCCTTAGAGTTCTTAGAGCATTCCAAAGAGAACTCCTTGAGGACAAAAGGGGAGGAAAGTCAAGGGGTGACTTTGTACCACAGTGTGGTCACTTTCTGCTGAAAGTTATCAGCTGGTGGAGAGGCGGGGAGAGAATAGGCTTGTCCCTGGGATATGGACAGATAAGACACGGGGGAAGAAAAACTACTGCAGCCATGAAAGATGCCAGCTTTCACGGCAGGTGTGAGTGCTGAGGGGCAGGGCTGGTTATCTACAGAGGCTCAGAGAGGAAGGAGAGTCTCCATCCAATGACCCAGAATGTGGCGGAAACCATAAATATGGAGATGACAGATCTCAAGGATCACCATCCTTTTCTTTTCTCTCTTAAAAAAATTTTATTGGTGTATAGTTGATTTACAATGTTATGTTATTTTCTGCTGTATTGCAAAGTGAATCATTTGTACATATACATACATCCACTCTTTTTAAGATTCTTTTCCCATATAGGTCATTACGGACTTGAGTAGAGTTCCCTGTGCTACACAGGAGGTCCTTATTAGTTATCTATTTTATGTATAGTAGTGTGCGTATGTCAATCCCGATCTCCCAATCTATCCCATCCCCTCCCCTTTCCCCTCTCGTAACCATAAGTTTGTTTTCTGCATCTGAGGATCACATTTCTTTGAAATGACCTACCCGATACTTGCTACTTCAGCCTAAGTCTCTGACCTACTCTTCAAGAATGTGAGTTCTTCCACAAGCTTCCCTTGGTCAAGTCTGAAGGCCTATTTACTTCACATGTGGAGAAAGAGAGAGGGAGAGAGACGTATCTTTAAAACTCTAACATAAAGCTTTTATGTTGTAGAAAAAGTGTGTGCCTGGAAATGAGACAGACCTGGGTAGCACTTTTTAAAATTCTCACCTCAGACTAGCTCTGAGCCCTTGGGTAAGATAGTTAGCAAGTTAGGCAGCTCAAAGAGCTGCAGTGTCTTAACCTGAAAATAAGGGAAATAATACTTCTTTTGTAGGGTTGTTGTAAGGATTACATAAGATAAAGTGTATAAAGTGCAAGGCCGTTGCTGGGCATTCAGTAAATGAAGTCGGTATGTATGTTATTATCTTTCCATTCCAGGAAGCAGTTAAAGGACAACCACAACAGAATCTGTGACTCTTTTAGAGCACCAGTGTTGATCATAATATAAACATTTGGGGCACATTTACAGAATTATAATTCAAGATGGGGTCTTTTTAAAGGCTTTCATGAGAGTGTTACATGAAGTTGTTTAGACAGTTACGTTAAAATCCCATGTCAAAATAAAAGGAAACATATCCAGTTTTAATTCTTGAGTGAGTCTCAAATCTAAGAATTATCTAAGCACTTTGCTCTTCTTCCTTTCCTCTTCTGCTGTGTAACCTTCGTCTGTTTTATTTAATTTTGGCTTCTCTAGTATGGTTAATGTGAGCAAGTTTTGGAACAAGGGCTTAACAATTATAGACATTTTAGACTCAGAGCTAAAACATACCTTGGGGATTATCCAGTGTAGTATTTTCCAGATGTTACTCATTCAAAAATAACATGTCACTATTTTATGGCATATCCTCATAGCATTCACTTAATATTTTTCTTTATGTTTTCTGGCTTTTAAAAAAACTTAATACCTACTTTACTTCTAAGCAGTAATATTCACAAACATCACAGGTTTTTATAAGCTAGTAAATAAATACATAACTTCAAGCAATTATCCACATACCACCTAAAATCATCTCCTCTACAACCAGTGCCATGGGTAGCACACTTGGGTAAACACTGATCCCATGCACCCCTCACTTTATAGATGAGAACACTGAGACCCAAGGCAGGGGGGGTGATTTGCCCTGTGTCTCTCTGTGATGGCAACTCCAATAAGAGTCTTGGTACGATGAAGAATTGGGTAATTAAAAACCATCTAGGTATTTCATTTGGACCAACTCTCCCTTTCCATATTTCCCATCTACTCCCCAAGATCCAAGAGAATAGGCAAATTAAGGATTAACCTTGGTGACAGAGAAAACACTACTTATTGTATGTACCCCCTTCAAAAAAAGCATGGAGATGGGTCAAAAGACAGAGAATTAGATCTGTAAATTGTTTCTCTCTTAAAACAACTATAAAAGTCATCTGGGGCTTCCCTGGTGGCGCAGTGGTTGAGAGTCCGCCTGCCGATGCAGGGGACGCGGGTTCGTGCCCCGGTCCGGGAAGATCCCACATGCCGCGGAGCGGCTGTGCCGTGAGCCATGGCTGCTGAGCCTGCGCGTCCGGAGCCTGTGCTCCGCAACGGGAGAGGCCACAACAGTGAGAGGCCCGCGTACCGCAAAAAAAAAAAAAAAAAATCATCTGAACACAGCAAAAGCTGAAACACGTTTCCCTCTTTGCTTATACCTGTTGATGGAGTTTATTCTTACTGATCAGATTCAGGTCAGCAGTACTGGCCTCCTCCTGACCCTGAATGCCTTGTTCATTGAAACCCAAGTGTTAGTTCCTGTTTGCACCATTGAACCATGTGAGGGAAGGTATTTCTATTCTCCAGAGAGTGAACAATAAGCCACTGTATGTTTGGCCTCTACAGTTCATTTCTTCATGTTTTCATTAGTTTTATTCATAAGATTCTATTAGAGTCAATTGTTAAATTGCTGGAAATGTCCCCAACGAAGGACAAAAAGGTTCTTCTATAAAACAAGAACAGCCCATCCCCTGCCCAGACTTGAAGGACCATAAATTAGTGTAATAAATTGTAGAATATAAGCAAGTAACTTTTCTTCCTACTCTCCTAGGGGCCTGGGATTTGAGAGTCCACGTCTGAAAGTAGGTCAGTAGCATAATAATAATTAAAAAAATCCTACTAAATACAAGTTGAAGTTCATTGTTTTGAAAGATTGTAGTCCCGTCTAGTTAAATCAGAGTCCATTATGCTCATTTTGATGGATTCAGGTTATGGTACATAACCTGAAGTAATTGAAATGATTGTTATAAGGGTTAATAATATCTCCTTTGAGGTATTCCTCTTTTTTAAAAGTTCTCCTTCCACTTCCGGAGGTTACGGTCCAAAGAACATTCCTCAGTTTATTCTCAGGGTTTTATTTGACACAACTCCATTGTAGTGTCACATTTCTCTAGTGTTTTGAAGATCCTAGAATCCCTTCCTTTCTATTTTGAATTGAAGGAAGCATTTGAATATAAATTTATTTTAATTTGTTATCACAAAAAACACATTATCCAAAAAGGTGCAAAATTTGAGAGTATGCCTGATTATGTAATTTCTAGCCAAGAACATAAAGGGAAATAAACCACTTAATATTTATTAGGAATTAAGGGGCTTCCCTGGTGGCGCAGTGGTTGAGAGTCCGCCTGCCAATGCAGGGGACATGGGTTCGTGCCCCGGTCCGGTAAGATCCCACATGCCGCGGAGTGGCTGGGCCCGTGAGCCATGGTCGCTGAGCCTGCGCGTCCGGAGCCTGTGCTCCGCAACGGGAGAAGCCACAACAGTGAGAGGGCCGCGTACCACCAAAAAAAAAAAAAAAAAAAAGTATTAAGTATTCGGGGGGTTAGTCACTAACAAAGACAGAAACACATGTGATTCTATGTTGAGTGAGAAATTTGAGCATATTCATTGGAGCAAGCCTTAATCTTTTATGAATAGTACAATTTAAAATAAAGCAACATGGGGGAAATTACAATAGAATGAAGAAAAGAGGCAATTTTTGGGAATTATAATGTATTGAAAACACATGCCAAATACTTCCCTCAATACTGATGAATGGGATCAAGCCATATTCTATCTGATCTTCACGTTGTTTTTCCATCCTACATTCTAACAAAGTCTGAAAAAAGCAGTGTAAGGAGGTAGGGATGGAAATGTTGCAAAAATATTTGTTTTATAGTACAATGGATGTTTATCTTATTTTAAATTAAATCTTCTCTAACAGACAGCTTCTTAATGGCCCACATGCACTCCCCTTCCCCCTCCTCTCTTGTAATTTTTGCCCACAGCATTCCCCTAAAACTGCTAGAGTGGCTTTTGCTGTTCTTGGAATTTTAAAAAACAAATGGCCAACCATCTCTCTAACGTACTGGTGGAGTGTTCCCAGAACAGTTATTAGGCCCTCTATTACACATCAATGCCTAGTTCATTCCACGAACTTCAAGACAATGTCCCAACTGCTTATTTGCCTTTAGCACTTTTCCCTGCAAACTCAGAAACCAGCTGCCATTTCCTTTATACCCTTAAAATGAGGTGGGAGTGTGTAAAATGATGAAGGGCCCCATCCCTCCCCACTGCACCCATGGAAGAATTTCTTTAGGAACTGAGGGAACTTCCAGGGGCACTGCCCCTTCCTGGGCTGCAGCCCCAGCCAATGGCACCTGCAGAGTCTCACCTTGCTGTGGAGGAGAACACACCTGCCAGGCTATGTCAGCCCTCTTCGTCACTTGCATTTAAAAACAAGGCAGAGGAGACTCCTGATTTGGAATCAAGAATCATGCTCCGACAGTGCCCTCGTGAACCGTGTAATTTTAAGTAAGCAACACAGGGACATTACAATAGAGTGAAGAAAAAAGGTAGTTTGGGGCATTATAACGTATTGAATACATATGGCAAAAACTTCCCTCAATGCCAGTGTATGGAATCAAACCTCTCTGCTTAACCTTTTGGCCCCTTGAGCTGGACATGCTTTTCCATCCACTCCTTGGACCCTTATCTGGACACTTGGACTCCAAGCTCTGCCTTCTTGCCAACTCAGGACCCTTAGTTTCAGTAGCTATTTGCCTGCCCAGAGGCCCCATTTTGTCATTCCCTCTAGGCCAGTCAGAGTCCTCACTCTGCTTGCTCCTGTGTGTGGCCCCTTCATGGTCTACTAAGCCAGATCAGCCAAGACAGCATCACCCTGGGACATCCTCCATCCTGGTTCTCTGTAGTCTATGCTTCCCCCCACCTCCTGCAATCCTGCACTGACTCCACTCCAGTTCCCAAATTCATGAATTAAGGAATCCAAAAGTAGATTAAAATTCTGGCCCCAACTTAAAAAAAAAATGTAATTTTGTTAAAAATGTGAAAAATGTAAAGTACTTAGGTAATCAATATTCTCAAAATTTATCATTTACTCAGAGGAATTGATAGTTTAAGCCAATAAGTATTTCTGAGTACCGTGTTCTGGAGGGAAAGCGTTCAGATCTTCAGCTTGAGGGGAGAAAGTAGAGAGAGGGTAGCAAAGTGAAAAATGTGAAAAGGGTTGGAAAATGGGACCAATGGGAAAGATGAAAGGATGGATTTATTTGTGAGAAGAAATTATTTTGCAACTTCTTGACTCCCTTTAAGAATGTGATGTTATTACATGAGCATTGGATGGTATTGTCCTATTTACCTCTCATTTCTTTTGTTCAATGAATTCTACTGACCCACCCCCCAATAAATGAATGTGAAGAGAATGTATTCATTCTAGTGCTTACTGAGGGTGGGACAGGCAGTGGCTTAAAAGCCATATCACAAAGATAAGAAAGACCTTCTTGAGAGTCGCCAGACCAGTATTTCCCAGCCCCTTATTTCCTCTCCTGTCATCAGCATGGCCCAGGTCACGTTGTCTAAGGATAAGTAACGGACTGTTCGTACTCTGAGGCCCAGTAAGTCCACTTTGAAGAAAATACTCCAAGGACAAAGAAAAAAGGAACTTCCACAAACTCGTTCATAGCAGCATTATTCATATCCTTCAAAGGTTGTGATATCTTTTAGGGGTCAGTCCAACCCATAATCCCTCTTCTCTAGGAACTCCTCCCGCTCCCCACCCACAGGGGCCCTGGCATCCATGTCTGTAGTGGATAATCCCACCTCCTGATCTACAATTTAACCAGGAACAGATTTAATGCAAGCTAGGATATGGAACTGGAACGCAAAACTGCAGGTCAGTCTCTGTAGTGGATGGTCAGGGTGGTAAAGTGAACCAGGCCATGGGATGACTCTATTCCCCTATAAGGAAAGATAATCAGGGTAAGAGAAGAAGAATGAAGCAGATTCACCAAGAAACATGGAGATAAATAAAGGATGGACTGACAAATTTCTGGCTTCTTCCAGATGCCCAAACTGCATTTTTTCCCTTTGACTCCACGAAACACCCCTCTATCTTTGTAATAACCCTTTCAACTTCAAGTAACTTCAATCACTTTTTTGTTGCTTATAACCGGAGTCTTAACTGAGACACAACAATAAAAAATCAGAAGCAATTCAACCCCAAATAAGAAAATTATTAAATGAATTGCTATCTGTTAACATAATTGAGTATATTTTAAAGTGATGAGGTTTCAAATTGTTTACATGAAAAAAATGCAGGCCATAAAGCAAAATGAACATATTGCTTGCAACTTTTAAATTGTAGATTTAGTCAACAAGGACTGGAAGAGTATACAAAGAAATGTAAACACTTAATAAGTGTATGGGATTTTTTGAAACACTGTTTAGACAATATCTTTAAAATAAAATTTAGACCACTGACTTTTTTTTTTAATTACTTATTTATTTATTTATCATTTATTTATTTATTTATTTATGGCTGAGTTGGGTCTTTGTTGCTGGGCACTGGCTTTCTCTAGTTGCATTGAGTGGGGGCTACTCTTCGTTGCAGTGCACGGCCTTCTCATTTCAGTGGCTTCTCTTGTTGTGGAGCACAGGCTCTAGGCGTGCGGGCTCAGTAGTTGTGGCACACAACTTAGTTGTGGTGCATGGCTTAGTTGCTCCGTGGCACGTGGGATCTTCCCGGACCAGGGCTCAAACCCATGTCCCCTGCATTGGCAGGCGGATTCTTAACCATTGTTCCACCAGGGAAGCCCTAGACCACCGACATTTTGAAATAGTGATTTAATACTATCCTCAAATCTTTCCCAGCGTATTCATTATTCTGATACCGATATTTCCCATCAGTCTTCGCCTGAAATACAGAAGTTGTTCTTGAGTCTTTCTTTTCTCCAAGGAACATTTTATTGGGAAATGGTATTTAGAAGTCACAATTCTGGGTGTGATTTTAAAATCATCCTTGCTTTTATTTATTTATTTATTTAACATCCTTGCTTTTAAATAGAGGATGGAATAAAAGCAAGTTGAGTGCAATTGGAGAAACTGGTTAGGAGGTGGTGTGGTAATCTACTAACTACCAGTAAAAGGAATCAGGGTTCCTTGGAGAATAAGCTGCTTACAAGTCTGGGGCAAGAAATGTGAAAGACTAGCCTGGAACATCTTGCTGTAAGATAACAGTGAAGCCATCTAAGACTACTGAGAACATGTCAAAAGGATTCAAGAATCAATGGGAAAAGATGCCCACTGGCCCCACATGGGATAATCATATACTGGTAAAAATAATAATTGCAAGAGATTGAAACAGGTTAAGGTAAAACTAACAATGATATATTAAAAAAAAACAACCTTTGAAGGATACTAGATGATAACTTATGTAGAAAATCCCAAAAATCATTTTTAAAACTCTTGAAACTGATTCGTGATTTTAGTGAAGTTGCAGGATACAAGGTTAATATACAAAAGTCAACTGCTTTCTTATATACCAGCAATGAGTTTGAAATTAAAAACACAATGCCATGTACATTAACACCAAAAGAAATACTTAGGTATAAATTTAACAAAGTATGTTCAAGATCTATATATAAGGAAAACTACAAAACTCTGATGAAAGAAATGAAAGATCTAAATAAATGGAGAAATATTTGACATTCATGGGCAGGAAGACCCAATATCGTCAAGAAGACTCAAGATGTCCGTTCTTTTCAACTTAATCTATAGATTCAACACAATCCCAATCAAAATCTCTGCCAGTTGTTTTGTGAATATCAACAAACTGATTATAAAGTTTATATCTTTTTGATGCTAAGGAACGCACTCATTATTTTGAAAACTGGTAACTAAAGGGAAAGAGTAAAGCAAAAATAAAAGCAAATAAGATATGTCACTTTTCAGATTAAAACCTTTCAGCTGTTTCAAATTGCACTTTATTCATTTATTTTTTAGAATTTTAATTTAACTTTTTTTTTCTTGGCCACCATGTGGCTTGCAGGATCTTAGTTCCCCGACCACGGATTGAACCCACACCCTTGCAGTGAAAGTGCAGAGTCTTAACCACTGGACCACCAGGGAATTCCCTCAAATTTCACTTTAAATAAAAAACAACCTGTAAATGTTGTGCTTGATCTGCCATCTTCTAAGCGCACTCATCTTATTTTGTGCTACTTAACTTCTTGATTATGATGTTCCAGTCATAATAACCCTCAAATAAACTCTGTTTTTTCCTATCCTAGGCTGACTCCTCATGCTTCAAATCTCAACTTAACTTTTCAGAAGGACCTTCCCTGACAATTTTAGCAAGAAATCCTATTTGTTTCCCCCCTAGAACTTACCAACTTTTAATTTATTTTGTTCGTTCACTTGTTTTTGCTTGTTCCTCCCAGTAAATTGTAAGTTTCAAGAGGGGAAGAATGCCTTGTTTCTGCCCAGGACCTACAACATACAGGCATGATATAACTATTTGTGGAAAAAGTGAATGAAGTTATCCATCAAGATGAGGCTAGGTGGCTGAAAAATAGGTGAAACTCTCAATTAAATCATGGAGGGTGATTGTGAGAGCTCTGAGAGGGCAGAAGTGCCAAGGTCCACACATATGAAAGAGCCAGGAGAGGACTGGGAATATAGAGAAATGTGATTTTTCTGTTTAAAAACCAGGTAGGATTACCTTAGGCTTTTGTGGTGTGCTTAATTTTTAAAAATTGTAAATACCACTTTAAAAATAAAAATTGTAGAATTCCTGGGCCTTAGACTTTTTTTTTTTTTTTTTCCGGTACGCGGCCGTGGCTCACGGGCCCAGCCGCTCCGCGGCATGTGGGATCTTCCTGGACCGGGGCACGAACCCGTGTCCCCTGCATTAGCAGGCGGACTCTCAACCACTGCGCCACCAGGGAAGCCCAGTGGGCCTTAGACTTTTATTCTCAATTAACTTTTCCCATGTTAAAGGTAATAAATAATGGACCCCTTACACTATGCACTCGAGTGTGGCATTGGGACTAATAATTCTAAGAACTTTAAAAATTGTATCTGATCATTGATATGTCTTAAAGTAAGCTTACGTGTACATACAGAAAACCCATCATGGTTATGTTTTGTGATTTGGCAGCTTTAACAATGACCCAGTGCAAGTTTATCCTTTATGATTAGGAGTACTATCATACCAGGCACTCTTTTAAATGTTTTTTCAACCAAGAGATTTTCTGAGGTTAGTTGTTGGTGAAAACTGTCATTAGAATTTCTGAAAATTAAGACTAGGGTAACTGAAATTCTTCATAAAAATGCCAGGAAACTAGTGAGTTCTGAAGAGCATATGGCGTTTTTCTATCTGTGCCCTAATTAATCAAACAATATAAATACATTACAGAAAGTTTGGAAAATCAAAAAAAGGTGAAGGAAATCAGACATAATCAGGTCTCATCACTCCAGTGTTATAAATGTGATATATTTTCTCATATATTTATTGTTTCCTAGTTGTAATCAGTGCACGTACAAGTTTTTATTCTAAAATTTTCCTTCATTCTAAAACAGAAGGCAAATACAATAAATAAAATAATTTAAGTCGGACATTGAAAATGTGAAATAAAAGAGAGTAATGTAGAGTGAGTAGTTAGGAAAAGGATCACAAAAGTGTCATTTGAGGTGGGACTTGATTGACAAGAAGGAACCAGCCTTGTGCAGGTCTGGGCCAGTGCAATCCTCACACATGGGACAGCAAGGGAAAGGACCCAGGACAGGAATGGACTTTGAGGAACAGAAAGGTGGCCAGTGTGGATAGAGTAGATGAGCCAGAGGAGCATGGAGGGAGATGAGTTGAGGGAAGGATGGTGTGTGTTTGTGTGTGTAAGAGGAGAGAGGATCCTGTGGGACCTCATAGGACACGGTAGGGAGATTATCTCTTGGTCTCAGAGCAACGTGAAACTATTGTAAGATTTTCAACATTTTAAAGAGTACCCTGGTCACCAAAAATACTGTACAGAAATTATTTCTGCATGAATGAGGACACAAATGTTAAGGACTGAATCCCAACTCAAATCGGCGTAACCATTGTAAACAAAGTGTCAGGAATACTCATGTAAGTGAGAAGTATAGGGGGTTTAGGTAGGGCTATATCCAGCAGTCTGGAGGATGTCCTCACATCTTTCTTTTCTCTTTAATTAATTCTGTTTCTCTTGGGACTTCCCTGGTGGCGCAGTGGTTAAGAATTCACCTGCCAGTGCAGGGGACACAGTTCGAGCCCTGGTCTGGGAAGATCCCACATGCTGCGGAGCAACTAAACCCGTGCGCCACAACTACTGAGACTGCGCTCTAGAGTCCGTGAGCCGCAACTACTGAGCCCACGTGCCACAGCTACTGAAGCCCGTGCGCCTAGAGTCCATGCTCTGCAACAAGAGAAGCCACCGCAATGAGAAGCCCGCATGCCACAACCAAGAGTAGCCCCCGCTCGCCACAACTAGAGGAAGCCCGCAGGCAGCAATGAAGACCCAATGAAGCCAAAAATAAATAAATTAAATAAATAAAATTTAAAAACATTCTGTTTCTCTTTGTATATTGCCTCCATCCTCTCCTCTGCCCTTCTAAATCCAGTCAGTGGAGGGTAGAGGTGCCAATAACCCAAGATCATCCAAAAGGAAGAGAGCCTCTGTCTACCTTCACTTTGGAAAAATCTGGGAAAGGACTCAAATTGGTCAGACAAGAAGAATGTATCCTTCCTTTGACCAATTACCATGCCCAGGGTCATGTTACATTATCACTAATCCAACCTGGGTCCTACGCTCACCAGTTGGCAGAGGTGAGGTTGGGCCATCATAAGGCACATTCCCACCAGGATCACACAAGATTGAGAAAGATTCTCCAAAGAAAAGGGATGCTGTTAGCAGAAGGAGGTTGGTAAGCAGAGTGGGGGGAAAAACCCAAAACAATAGCTGCATTGCATGGTCATTCAATTTGCATAATGATCTCTTTTTTTGCTGAATAATATTCTACCACACGTATATTTCAACCATTCAAATGTTTTTCTTCGAGCTATCATTTGCCAAGTTCTATGTTTAACTAAACTAATTCCTGGTTGTTATGTAATTTTGTTGCTTCCAATCTTTTATACTCATAAACAATATTTTATGATTGTCCTGGTGCATATGGCTTTTCCATACCTTTTATCTTCTTCATCTCCAGAAAAGGGACCCTGGATAAAAGGGCATGAGATCTTTTTTTCTTCTTAATACATTTTGTCAAATTTATTACTGTCTAAAAGGTTGTATCCATGTGAAATGTCACTAGAAATGCGTAAGCATATCCATTTTTCTGTCCCTTCTACAGTAATGAGTATCATCACCTTTTAATTTTGCCAATTTAATAAGTGAAAATGACATAAATTTGTTTTAGTTTTTGCTTTTTAAAATCACAACTGCCAGTGAACATTTTTTGTCTAAAAGTAGTTGTAGTAGATCTTCTGTAAATGTCTGCCCATGCTCTTTGCTGGATTATCTATTAGAACCTTAGTAATTTTTATATCTATTTATCTGAATTATTTAAAGTTATTAGTCTCTTCCCATAAATGATTTCTATTCTGCTGTTTGCCTTTTTAACTTTCAAAAGTATGTTTGTTTTTTTGTTGTTAGGTTTTTATTTCTTCTATTTTTTTCAAGCTTAGAAATTCATCCTTTTCCAGAGGCTTGAAAAATATTTAATTCTATTTTCTTTTAGTGTATCTGAAGCTAGATTTTTCTTTTTCATCTCTTTACATATTCTGAAATTTATTTTTAATTTATTATGTGAGGTGAAGATATGAGTTGATTTTTCTCCCAATTGCTAGCTGTTCAGACCATTACAGTTTATGGAATGAGCTTTCCTTCCCAATTGATTTGTGATACAATATTTAATATGTACTTTATACATACTAGAATCTATTTATAGGCCATTGTGTTCCAGTGAGAAATTTATCTACACAGTCTTCATACCAGCACCACAAAGTTTTAATTCTTATTGCTTATGTTTTAGTGATGGATAAAGCTAGCTCTCTACCTCATTTTTCTTTAGAATATCCATGTTGTTTTCATTTGTTTGTTCTTCCAGATGAAGGTTAGGATAACTTCCAAGTTAAAAAAAAAAAATCCTATTGAGCCGTTGATTGGAACTGCATGACCCTTAAGGGAGAAAACTGGAACAGGCCCAATTACTAGAATCAGAGTTCCCTGTCATCAAGTAGACCTTGTTCTCTGTCCAGTTCGCTCCCTCTTTTTGAAAATAAAATTCATTTGGACAAAGAAGAAATTTCCTATTCTTGTGGAGTTATTATTTAAAATTTGCTATTAAAATAATAGCTTTATTGCTTTTCCAGGCAAAGGGGGACACAGAGTTTTGAGGGCACAAGCCCGCTATTCTTTTCTACTTCACCCAAAACTCTGTCTCCAAGATTTGATTTGGCACTGGTACACAGAGGCTGAGTTTTCGGCATCAATCTCAGAATTCAAGGTAGGACTTAATCAGTGGGTTTTATTAACTAAAATTTCTACACTTTTTGTTGTCTTTTTTTTAGTTTTAGTATTTATATATATATATCTTTTGGCACTTAGAAAAAGAGACTTAGAGATTCAGGATGGAAATTTTACTCATTAAATTTATTGTGCTTCTCAAATTTATTTGAAAATATGAGGGTCATATACCACTTGTTTGGATAGCTAGCTATCTGGTTTGCTTAAACATTTATGAGTTTATTATAGAAAGCAAGATCTGAAATTTTTACCAGTCACTAATCCTTAGTTTTCTGCTGCAGATCCCAAATTATATGAATGGTGCCCCCTAGAGTTGGGCAGTGTATAACTCACATGGCCATGCGCTATAGTCTTGGTGATAACCATCTGCTGAACTTGAAAGCAAATATATATATTTCCAGTCTTCCAAGGTCACATCAAGTGTTGCACTATACCCTAAAATTACTTAGGTGCTTTCCTGGGTACCTCTTGGACAACCTGCATTTTTTGAGGGAGGAAAGAAATGATGGTGATGGTGTACCAATAACTTTTGTTTTCATTATCTCATCTTATCTTCATTATAACTCTGTTGTGAAGGACAAGTGTTATTAAACCCCTATAGTAGAGATGTGGAAAATGAGGTTCAGGCAGACTATGTGACCTTTCAGGCTAGGAAGTAGTAGAACTGAGCCTTCTGACTGTAAAGCTCTACCTCCACACTATTTCTTCCTTTAGAGATAGTCAAGGACTGTCCCCCACCTGTAGTAGTCCAACACTTTAAGGCACTTTCCTAATGTTTGGAATCTCAGGGGATTGTGTGTGGGTTTCTTTCAAAATCTATCTTGAGTAGGTTATAGCTCTCAAACTCTATATTCAACTTTGGGCTCTCTGTGTGTGTAGTGGGATTTAGGGAAAATCGTACTGCTTTCCTTGCGTCATATTTCTTTATCACTTGATGCATTGCAGTTGTTGGACAGATAAAACCAGCTTAAAATATACACCCAGGCCAGATTTGAAGAATAAAGGAAGTAACAAAAGGTCAGCCAGAGGAGTGCGTGTGGAAGAAGGAAGGGGTAGCACTACCTCTCTGCCTTTTTGGTGATGAGAAAGATGTCCTAATTGTATAAGCCCTTGTTATGCTTTGTTTTGTTTTAAGCATCAAATAAGAAACCTCCTTCTCCTCTCCTTCCCATGGCTGTGTTCAACCGGCTATAACTTGGAGATCCTTAGAAAGAATACAGCCTGTGTGTGTGTGTGTGGGTGACTATATCGGTCTCCTCTGATGACTTACAAAATCATACACAAGCTTTCTGACTGCTTCAGGGGATCGTAATTCTTCCATCCATTTATATGTAACATGGACTGTTTCACCTTCACTTTTATTGAGGTGCTTTCTCTGACTTTATATATTTACTTAGTCTTTGAACTTTTGTTTTCGTCCCAATCCGTTTAATTTAAATCCCTACTTAATTGTCACACTCCCCAAAGTTTTTCTTTTCCCTCCTTTGGCAGGTAAACATATGCTCTCCTGAAGAACCTTGTGGTCAAGAGAATAAAAACCTCTTTGTAGTTCTCAGAATAAGGAGCAGTTTCTTTTCTTTCTTTACTGTATACTGCCTAGCAGTGCTTTAGTTGGCACGCAATAGATATTTATTTACTCAAAATAAAATATATTCTAAAGAATATTACCTCAAATGTCACATTCATTCATTCATCTAGTTCCTGTTAGCTCCTTTTATATTATGCTGGAGTGCAAGTCAGGAGCACAATAAAGCTTCATAGACTTCTTTTTAATTAATAGATTTCATTATTTTAGAGCAGTTTTAGATTTACAGAAAAACGAGGGGAAAGTACAAAGCGTTCCCATATACCACATTCCCTCTCCCCGGTTTCCCCTATTATTAATATCTTTCATTAGTTTGATATATTTGTTATAATTGATAAGCCAATAGTAATACATTTTTATTAACTAAAGCCCATAGTTTACATTAGGCTTCAGTCTTTGTATTGTATGTTCTATGGGTTTTGGCAAACACATAATGACACATATCCACTATTAGAGTATCATACAGAATAGTTTCACTGCCCTAAGAATCCTGTGTTCCTCTTATTCATCCCTCCTTCCCCCAAACCCCAGGCAAACCACTGATCTTTTACTGTCTCTGTAGTTTTCCCTTTTCCAGAACATCGTATAGTTGAACTCATACAGTATGTACCCTTTGCAAACTGGCTTCTTTCACTTAGCAACATGCTTTTAAGGTTCCTCCATGTATTTTCAAGGCTATAGACTTTTACAAATTTATCAACAATATGTATTAAACAGCAGGCAGAGTGATAGGTGCTAAGTATACTGCAGTACACAAGACAAGCGAGATTGCTGTCCTTGACCTAAACTTCAAAACGGTCAGATATTCAGCACTCAACAACAGTAGGTTTTCCAAGACCATGAGTACTGCACCTGTTACGTTAAAGGTCTTCTCGTTCTTCCCTAAGGAAATCATTTGCTTACATCATAAACATAAGGAGACCAGTGGTGCCCAGAAATGATTTACCGTATTCCCGACTCACCAGTTCTCTCTCCATAGTGTAACAGGCATGCGCCTTCTGGTTCACAATGTAGACGCTGTTCTAATTCTTGACTAGGTAACTTGATGAAGCAAGAGAAATGCAACTGCCCCAGAAGGTGGTCTCCACCTGTTTCCTTAGCCTGGAATACATCTGGATCTTTCTTCCTACATATATAAATTTATTTCTGCCTATAGTCAGTGATAAAATCTACATCTGTAGTTAAACTTTCAAAGATAATTTATGAATCACCAATAATATTGATGTAAATGAAAATATAAGGCATCTTCTAAGTCATTAGCTGCTTCCTTCCCCTGAGATAAGCAAGATGCATCTTGTATGTACTAGATTTCATTGGGTTAACAAAATAAGGACTCTAGTCCCAGGCTCAAGTCAGTTCTATTTCATATTTTAAGGTTTTTGTTTGTTTATTATTGTTCACTTAAAAGATGGAACTAAAGAGATGGATCTCCATTATAATTCATAGTAGTTTAAGTTTCCAGTGAATGTAGGGCATAAGTTACCCTAATTTAAGATATTTGTCTTCTGTTAAGACCAAAAAAATGCTAAAAGTAGAATATATTACCAAACAAAGCAGTATTACATATACAATTATAAACAATACTACTAAGAACCTGAAAATGTACAACAAGCAGATCAGTGAGTTATGTTAGGTGGTTTTTTTTTTCTCTTTAAACCTTGAGGTTTTCTGTACTATAAGGTATATTTACAGAGTAATAAGAACCAAACCAGTTTTAACCAGATTAGAAAATAGACTGCATATGATGATATCATGATGTCTGAAGAAATAAATTGAATAATTAAATCTCTGATTAATATACGAACACAGTGGTAACACTGAGATACCCTACTTGTCACTCAATACTTTCATGGATTTTATTTTAAAGTCTTAGGCCCACAAAAGAGGACTGTCAAAATGGTTATTAAATCACAAAGAACATGAACGCCCACAAACAGACAATTCTTTTCATCCCTACTGCAAGAAAGAAATCTTTAACTGAAATAAGAGAAACCCTGGAAAGGGGCTTTAAATAATATATTAATTTTATATCAAGAATGTGCATCTGTTTATGACCAAAACAATTCTACACGAAGATAAGAAGGGGACATGATGATTTCAATTATTCAGGATGATTATTATTAGTATAAAAAAGAGCATTTTAAAATGAGAAATATTTAAGATAATTGCTTGTTTTTTCCCCTGTGGTCTATTGTCACATGCAGGATGCAGCTGAAGTTCTTTGTCTTGGAGACAATCTGTATTCTTTTGCTTACAGACCTGTTATATTTTTTTCCTTCGTTAGTTTTCTATCCTTAGATGTCTTAATCACAGTCCCTGTTTTCTTTCCTTCCTTTAATGAGGGAAGTAATACATGGAAGGAGAGAAAACTATGATCAGATGAATGGGTACCTGGGACCTGTCAGGCCCTAGCAGATGTGCTGAGGGGATCAGGGTTATGAGCCTGTCATTCAGGCAGAGGGGGATGAGCCAGTGCTGCCTGGAGCCATGTTGGAGCCTGAGGCTCAGGAAAAATCAGTCATACTGATCCTGTCTTTATTTAAAATTCTGATATCATCAAATATCATCATCCATGTTTTGCATTGGTTTTGATTTTTAAAATGTTTACATGAAGTGTTATATAATATAAATAAATATTATAAAGTGGAGCTAGTTAATATGTACTAGATATGGTACATTCTGTAAGATACATGTTTTAAAAGGTGATGGGAATGTTCTAGATTAAAAAAGACTAAAGAGATAACCGAACGCAAAGAGTGAAATTTGACTGGGTACTGATTTGAAAATACTTGATTACGAAGTTTTTTGCTGTCCTCTTAAGATTTGTATTTCAAGTGAGTGCCTCCCTTGCCTCACCCTCATGCCAGCCCTGGAGTGGACAACAAGGGCAGTGTAAACCACAGGCTAAACGATCTAAAGGGGAAGAAGACACATCTTTGCTGAGTGTCATCAGAAAGTTTTCAGAAGAAGCCTTAAAGGGTGAATAGAGTGTCTACCTGCCAGACACAGGTGAAGGGAGAGGTGGGCACATGTGAGCAGAGGCATCTCATGCAGAAAGAACACTATGGACAAGGGTACCAGCAGTGCAGGCATGAGGGCTGCAACTGGCAGGCAGGCCAATCAACCTGGGAATGGGTCATGGACAAGGCAGTAACGAAAGAAAAAGCTGAATGGAGAAATTTAGATCCTTCAGTGAACTGCCTCTATGTTTAAATCAAGAGGCAAGGGGGAGCTACTGACAATAGTTTTTCTTTTGGTTTTGAAATTAAAACGCAACTTAAATGTTTTCTTAAATTATTTTCAAGCACTTTCATAGAAGTAGCTTAAAACTTAAAATGTATTTTTGCTATTGTTCAAGATATAGGCCTCTGGGCTTCCCTGGTGGCGCACTGGTTGGGAATCTGCCTGCTAATGCAGGGGACACGAGTTCGAGCCCTGGTCTGGGAAGATCCCACATGCCGCGAAGCAACTAGGCCCGTGAGCCGCAACTACTGAGCCTGTGCGTCTGGAGCCTGTGCGTCTGGAGCCTGTGCTCCGCAACAAGAGAGGCCGCGATAGTGAGAGGCCCACACACCGTGATGAAGAGTGGCCCCCGCTTGCCTCAACTAGAGAAAGCCCTCGCACAGAAACGAAGACCCAACACAGCCAAAAATAAACAAATTAATTTAAAAAAAAAGATATAGCCCTCTTCTAAATCTAGTGTAAAGTGATGTGAGTGAAAATAGGATATCAGAGAGAAATTTAGAAACAAGGAGGATAAAGCCTTGGTGATTGATTCTAAGCACGATTTCTATGCACGCTGAATTTTAAAATTTCCCATTTTAAAACTGTTTGTCCTATTATTTTTACTAGTATATTCTGCCCCGCCCAACTTTTTAACAGTTTTGTTACATTGTAATTTATATACAATAAATGGCACATATTTAAAATGTACAGTTTATCAGTTCTGATATGTGCATACAACTGTGAAACCATCACCACAAACAAATAATGCACATACTCTCACATCAAAAGTTTCCTCAGAATCCTTTGCAGTGCATCCCTCCTTCCTCTCACTCTCTGCCCCATTCCCAGGGCACCACTGGTCTGCTTTTTGTCACCATAGATTAGTTTGCACTTTTTTGTTTTGGGTTTTTTTTTTGTTTGGTTTTTTAAATTTATTTTTGGCTGTGTTTTGGGTCTTCATTGCTGCAAGAAGGATCTCTCTAGTTGCGGTGAGCGGGGGCTACTCTTTGTTGCGGTGTGTGGGCTTCTCATTGCGGTGGCCTCTCGTTGTGGAGCACGTGCTCTAGGCGAGCGGGCTTCAGTAGTTGTAGCACGTGGGCTCAGCAGTTGTGGCTCACAGGCTGTAGAGTGCAGGCTTGGCAGTTGTGGCACAGGGGCTTAGTTGCTCCGCAGCATGTGGAATCTTCCCGGACCAGGGCTCAAACCCATGTCCCCTGCATTGGCAGGCGGATTCTCAACCACTGCGCCATATGAAATTATGCAATATGTACTGAATATGATTTATCCTACAAGATGCATTTTTAAAAGGTGGAGGAATGTTCTAGATTAAAAGAGACTGAAGAGCCATATCAACCAAATGCAATGGGTGAAAACTGACTGGATGTTGATTTGAGAACACTAGTGACAACATTAGGGAAAATCTGAATAGGACTGGCTGCTACATGACAATAGGGAATAACTATTAATTCCCTTAGGTGTGAAAAGTCATACCTTTTTGTAGGGGAATATCCTAACATTGCATTTAAGTGTAAAGTGTCATGGTTTCTGCAATTTACGTTCAAATGGTTCAGAAAGATAAATAAAGCTATATGGAAACACTTTAACAACAGTTGAATCTACACTGTGGTTACAGGGGTGTTTATAAAGGTTCTTTTCAACTTCTCTGTATGTTTGAACTTTTTAATAATAAAAACTGGGAAGGGGAGAAGGACATAAAATTAAAAATTGAGATTTTTCCTGGAAAAATCTAAGCTATAAAAAATCACCAAGTCTTTTTCCTACTTCTAAATCTCTCACAGAGAGATATAGATATTTCTCTATATATTTAATCTTATCACCCCACACCTGATTTGAAATAAGCATACATCTTAACCAAGAGCAACATTGAATCTTGACCTTCACCTCACATCATATATAAAAATTAACTTAAATTTGATCATAGACCTAAATGTAAAGGCTAAAATTATAAAATTTCTGGAAGAAAACAGAGAAGTATATCATAGTGATCTTGAGTTTGGCAAAGATTTCTTAAATACAACATAAAAAGCATAAACTATAAAAGAAAAAATCAATAAATTGGACTTTATAAAAATTAAAATGCAAATTAAAATCACAATGAGATACTACTACACACCTGATAGAATGGATGAGAAACTTGTTCATAAATGTTCATAGTAGCTTTATTTGTAATAGCCAAAACTGAAAACAACTCAAATACCCATCAACCAGTAAATAGATAAACAAATTGTGGTATACCCACAACAATGGAACTCAGCAATGAAAAAGAAGGAAAAAAAGCCTCAAAATAATTATGCAGCAGAAAACCTACATAACCTTGGGCATGATCAATGAAAGAAATAATAAACTATACTTCATCAAAATTAAAAACTTCTGGGCTTCCCTGGTGGCGCAGTGGTTGAAAGTCTGCCTGCCGATGCAGGGGACGCGGGTTCGTGCCCCGGTCCGGTCCGGGAAGATCCCACATGCCGCGGAGCGGCTGGGTCCGTGAGCCATGGCCACTGAGCCTGCGCGTCCGGAGCCTGTGCTCCACAACGGGAGAGGCCACAACAGTGAGAGGCCCGCGTACCGCAAAAAAAAAAAAAAAAAAAATTAAAAACTTCTGTTTTATGAAAGACAAAGTCAAGAGAATGAAAAGACAAGCCACAGACTGTAAGAAGATATTTGCAAAAGACACATCTGATAAATGACTCTTATCCAAAATATAAAAGGACTCACAAATTTCAACAATAAGAAAACAAACAACCAGGTTAAAAAATGGTCCAAAGACCTTAATAGACACCTCACCAAGAGAGATATACAAATGGCAAATAAGCATATGAAAAGATGCTCCACATCATATGTCATCAGGGAACTGCAAATTGAAACAACAATGAGATACCACTACACACCTGTTAGAATGCCAAAAATCTGGAACACTGACAACACCATATGCTGGCAAGGATGTGGAGCAACAGGAACTCTCATTCATTGCTGGTGGGAAAGCAAAATGGTACAGCTACTGTGGAAGACAGTTTGGTGGTTACTTTACCATACAATCCAGCAATTGTGTTCCTTGGTATTTACCCAAAGGGGTTGAAAATTTATGTTCACACAAAAACCTGCACACAAATATCTACAGCAGCTTTATTCATAATTGCCAAAATCTGAAATCAACCAAGATGTCCTTCAGTAGGTAAATGGATAAATACACTGCAGTAATCCAAACAATGGGATATAACTCAGTGCTAAAAAGAAATGATCTATCAAGCCATGAAAACACGTGGAAGAACCTTAAATGCTTATTACGAAGTGAAAGAAGCCAGTCTGAAAAGGCTACCTACTGTATGATTCCAACTATTCCAGAAAAGACAAAACTACGGCGACAGTAAAAAGATTGGTGGTTACCAGCATTTAGCAGGGAGAGAGGGATGAATAGGTGGAGCACAGAAGATTTTTAGGGCAGTGAAATGATTCTGTATATTATAATAGGGCATACATGTCATTATACATTTGTCCAAACCTAGACAAGAGTGAACCCTAATGTAATCTATGGACCCTAGGTGACTATGACATGTCAATGTAGATCCATCAGTTGTAAAATGTGTACTACTCTGGTGGGAGATGTTGATTCTGGGGGAGGCTGTGCATGTGTGAGGGCAGGGGGGATATGGGAAATCTCTGTATCTTCCTTTGAATTATGCTGTGAACCTAAAACTGCTCCAAAAAATAAAGCTGAATAAAGAAAATTATGGTAAGTGAAAGAAGCCAGACAAAAAAAGACTTCTTTGATTATCTCCTTGTGGTGGTGTTTAACTTATACCTCAATGCTTTGGAAGGTAAGTCTAAAAGCTTGATTTACTTTGGGTAAGAATATTTCATAGGTCATGCTGTGTACTTCTTATTACGTAACATGAGGAGGTAAATAGATTGTTCCACTGTGTGATACTCAATTTGATCATTTGCTTAAGGTGGTGATTGCTAGACTTCTCCTCCATGTAGGTCTATTTTTTCGTTTGCAATTAGCAAGTGATCTATGGACTACGCATTAGCAACAAGTGAATATCTCATCTGCGTTCATGGATAATCCTTGCATGGACTGATTATTTTATTAGGTTTTTTAAAGCATTAATTAAAAATTTCCATTATTCTTCCTCAGTGAATTAGCTGGCTTTCTTCTTAATCAACTGAGACTGAAAAGTTTTTGAGCAGAACAAATTTCTCATGTTTGTTTCCCTTGACAAATCATGCTCATCCTTCAATGAGCCCCTCTTCTGAAACCCTAACCTCCTCCTTCCTAACTTCCTAACCACAGAAGCTAAGTGTTTTCAAGCCATGTTGCAAATAGTACCGTTTTTTCATTCACTCACTCACTCAGAAATACTTATTGTGTCCATGCCATGTTTTAGGCACTGTTCTAGGCATGGGGCACATAGTGAATAAATCAGATGAAGTCCCTGGCCTATACTGTAGTGTGTGTGTGTGTGTGTGTGTGTGTGTTTGTGTGTGTGACTATGAGTAAATAAATATAAACACAACAGAATGCCATAATAGAAATACCACTGTAAAGAAAAAGAAAGCAATGGATGAGGGAAGGGTAATGATGGGGTGTGTGTCATTTTAGATGGGAAGTCAAGGAAGGTATAGCTGACAGCCATCAGCGCCCGGCCCACATTCCCATTCCCTAAGCACTCTGGAATGATCCAGTTCAAGCCAATCTTACTGGCAGCACTTGTGACACTCTGTCCATGGCCTGAGGGCTTCTCTCTATCTGTTTGTGTGACAGGTTCATGCTTGAGGAACAGCTCTCAGCCAATGGTCAACAGGAGTGGAAGGACAAACATCCTGTTTCCCTGCCCCCTTGCGTGGAACATCTTTGATGTGTGGTCCATGTTTCCCAGAGGATCCCTGTGGGCTGAGCTCCAGTTGTCATTGGTAGAATGACATTAAAGTGCTCTGGATTGTTTCTTTTCCTTTGCGTCTCACGTCTCCACTCCTCTACCACTGCTTCCTGGTATCACATTTTACTCTTCAAACATATCACTCGCACTCAAATCCTTAAGTTTTGGAGGAACACAGCCTAAGTCAGTAGGTCCTAGAAGTGATGCAAGGGAGGAGACCCTCAGAATAGGATTCTAGAATTGGATCACTTGCTGGTCAGATGGCAACTAAGACCCTGCTACTGTTGGTAAGTGAGGCCACGATAATGTCTGGCTACTGTAGCATCACTACCACTAAGAGTCTTACCTGTGGTGAATGGGGCTGGTGTCCAGGGGTAAGACAATGTTCTGACCTATAGAGTAGCTCATGAACAGAATGGGGAGCAGCGACAATTATTAGAATTTTGGAATTGGTTTGTTGTTGTCAACTGCTAGAGGAGCCATGAAAGAAGAAAGTGACAGGCTCAGGTCAGGTAAACATTAATTTAGAATTTGGGTTGAAAGAAAGCCAGAAGTCTTCCATCTCATCTTTTAAAGCGGGTCTCATTTTCTGTAGACAGAGCTGAAAAATAAGACCTCAAATATGATCTTAAATACAGCAGAGCTAAAAAAGGAGGGTGAGTTCACAGCCCAGAAGTGTTCTTATGCTAAAGTCAGGAAACAGAAAGGGAAGGAGAAGAGCCCATTTGGGTAGATGGGATTGAGGATTTAACTCTCTAGATTCCTCTGAATAATCTGAGCCAGAATTCTCTGGAGCCCTACCTCTTGCTAGAGGAAACTAGTCTCCAACTGCCTGGAGATTGTACAAAGGTCTTACCTAGGGCAGACGCCTTGCAAGATGATGCTTGTCTGTAAGATCTTTCCTTCCCTCTCTTTATTGCTCCTAGACCAATAATTAGAAGTCTTACTGTGATCCCAGCAGAGAAATACCACTATGTGGAGAAAGAGATTATTCACTGAAAGCACTGCAGAACCTGGCAGTGTTATGTACCACCAGGAGCTGGGAGAATTTGCCTGGAAATGGATATCAAAGGTGGTGGAATCATGCGGGACAGACTGTGAGGCTGGATAAAAGAGAGTTTATTAATATGGGTGCATTATTCAGTGACTCAAGACTTACTGTCTTGGTAGGATGCCTAGAACTGTCCCTAGTACATTGCAGGAATAGCTCTTTGAAACTTGAAAACAATGATGAGATGGAGATGCTTGAATTTCGTAGAAGAAAGCTGAGGAAGGGGTAAAAATATTCCAACAGACTAGATTTAAGAATGCATTTATTACATAATACCAGATAACCTACCTGCTAACAATGTTCCCTGGGTGGGGGGGGGTGTTCAGAGGGCACTCCCTTCACTAAAATATGGAATGTGCTAGTACATTCTGAGAACCTCAGAATTGTTTGTCCTCTACATTAAGCTTGTTGCGCCAGAATCAATGGGAATAACAGGATTCTAGGGGCCAGGCTGGCAGCACTATACCATCAGAGGCAACAGGGATGTAATTATGATCACATATATCAACCTGAATAAATCTTAGGGGCCTAACGTTGATGGGGGAAAGTGAATCCCAGAAGAACATGTGAGTTATTTAGATTTTAAAAACACACAAAATGAAAATGTAAGTGTGTGTGTGTGTGTGTGTGTGTGCTGAGATGTTAGTAAACACAAAACTAGGAGAACGGTTCTGGGAGGAAGGGGGAAGAGAGAAGGGTTGGGGAGGTTATAACAAGACTTCTAAGGTCTTGGGTATATTCACTCTCTCAAGCCAGATGCCGAGCACACAGGCAATCACTTTACTGTCACTATTTATACACATAAGTTATACTTTTTGAATGTATTCAATATTTTTAAAAAATTATTATTTATTTATTTATTTTGGGCTGCGTCAGGTCTTAGTTGTGGCGCGCGGGATCTTTTCATTGTGGTGCGTGGGCTCTTTGTTGCGGCACATGGGCTCTTTGGTTGTGGTGCGTGGGCTTCTCTCTAGTTGTTGCGTGTGGGTTTTTCTCTTCTCTAGTTGTGATGTGCAGGCTCCAGGGCACGTGGGCTCTGTAGTTTGCGGCACGCAGGCTCTCTAGTTGAGGTGCAGGAGCTCAGTAGTTGTGGTGCACGGGCTTAGCTGCCCCGCGGCATGTAGGATGTTAGTTTCCCGACCAGGGATCAAACCCACGTCCCCTGCTTTGGAAGGCGGATTCTTTACCACTGGACCACCAGGGAAGTCTTGAATGCATCAGTATCTAACAAAAATAATTTAAAGAAATAAAGCCTAACCACCGTTTCTGGCTGGTTGTGACGCAGTAGAGAGTAGTGAAAGGAATGCAGGTATTGGGCTTTGGCATCAGATAGAGCCAAATTCAAGCCACTTACTGCCTACACAACTTTAGGGAAGTTACTGAGTCTCTTGGAGATAGGTTTCTCATCAGCAAAATGATTTTGATAATAACTATCCAGCAGAGTAGTGGTAAGGATTAAATGAGATAATTCACATAAATCTTATAGTCAGCACCTGGCACATATCAGGTGCTTAAGATACAGCAATTGCTATTCAAAAAGTTTGTCCATGCTTCCCATTTTTTTCCCTTTTAGGAATTGTCCATGTTCCTCACTTGAATTTGACTGCATTCACCTTAATTATTTCCTGAAAGCACAGCTTTATGTTGGGTGGGCTATGTCTTATTTAAAAAAAAATTTTAAAGTTAGTTTCAAAATACTATTATCTCATTTGACCCTCTTTTTTAATCCTAAGTTCCTAGCACAGGTTGGGACATGAAAGGAGCCCCAATAAATCTTAGCAAATGAATGAATGTAGCAGGTAGGTATAATGGGCTTAATTGTGTTCCCCCCCGAATTCATATACTGAAATCCCAATCTCCAGTACTTTCAGAATGTAACTGTATTTGGAGATAAGGTCTTTAAAGAGGTGATTAAGTTCAAAAGAGGCCATTAGGGTATGGCCCTAATCCAATATGACTATTGTCCTTATAAGAAGAGTAAGAGGGGACTTCCCTGGTGGCGCAGTGGTTAAGAATCTGCCTGCCAATGCAAGGGACATGGGGTTCAATCCCTGGTCCAGGAAGATCCTACATGTCACAGGGCAACAAAGCCTGTGCACCACAACTACTGAGCCTGCACTGTAGAGCCCATGAGCCACAACTACTGAGCCTGCGTGATGCAACTACTGAAGCCCGTGTACCCAGAGCCCGTGTGTGTAACAAGAGAACCACTGCAATGAGAAGCAGGTGCACCACAACGAAGAGTAGCCCCCGTTCGCCACAACTAGAGAAAGCCCGCGCACAGCAACGAAGACCCAATGCAGCCCAACAAATAAATAAATACATAAATCTTAAAAAAAGAAGGGTAAGAGACCCTACAGATGAGCTCCCACAGGGGAAGGCCATGTGAGGACACAGGGAGAAGGCCAAAGAGAGAGAGGCCCCAAGAGAAACGAACCCTGCCGACACCTTGATCTCGGACTTCCAGTCTCCAAAACTGTGAGAAATACATTTCTGTTGTTTAAGCCACTTGGTCTGTGGAAGTTTGTTATGGCAGCTCTAGCAAATCAATAGAGTAGGGCAATATTACTATCCCCAAGTTATAAATGTATAAACTGAGTTTCAGGGGTTAAGACCTGTACAGACTTAATGTAAGCAGTAAAAGGTTAGAATTGCTCACTGAATTGAATCTAGGTGTCAGATTCTGACATTAAAGATGCTTCAATCTATACAAACAATTTTTAAATCAAATTCTTATTTTTATCAAAGTTAATATATGGGTTTCTGAAAATAACAAGATTCACCTGCCTTTCCCTCATCTAACGTGGCTTCCTCAAAGGCAACCCCTTTGAGCACTTTAGGTGTTTCTACGCTTGGTATACGTGTCTAAATAACATGCTGATACAGAATATGTGATGATTTTTCAAACCAAGACATCACCTATGAGGTTCGTTATTAAAGATGAGTCTTAATAATCTCCACACACACACACACACACACAGACACACACATCATCACTATCCCTCGCCTTTCATCTCAAAGTTTTATCACGACCTTTGATAATTGTTCTTCTTCTGTATTGTCCTAGTTTTCTCCAGGTTAATTTTATTTTTTGCTTTCATATTAGACTTTCCTCAAATGTCTGGTGATCCTTGGCTGTCCATTCACATTTAAGAAAAAGCTTTTTTCCACTTTACCCTGCTCCCATCCTTCAAAGGTGACTAGTGACTTCCATTTTTGACATTTTCTAGGGTTTCACATCAGAGATTGGCTAGCTATTGCTGGACGCTCTGCAGGAACTTAGGTTTTAACTTCATTTTCTCTAAGTTAGTTGTTCATTGTCTATCTTTCTATCTTCTAGAATTTCCTGACATCTCCTCTCTGCTGTCATTTCATCTCCTGTGCTCTTTGTACTTTTTATGCCTTTTTATTCCTTAACTGTTATTTTAGGGGTTTTTGAGAGTAGAGACAAACACAGGCTTCTAAACAGAAGCCTACATTTCTAATTTTGACTTCTCTTGGGTTTTTACTATTAGTCAATAAGTAATGGTTAGTATCAGCTCAATGCAAATGAATAAAAATATCCCTATTTTTTCAGTTGCCTTTGTCAAAGCCTCTTTTACTTTGAAAACCTTGTGTTATGAGTTATAAGTGTCACGAATAAGAAGAATAACAAGAAATTTCTTACTTAAGTATCACTTATACCTGAAGATGTCTGTGCTCAGAGCAAGGTGAGAAGGGTGTACACACAGGACAAAGGGCTGGTGTGGAGTCCCACGGAGGCTGCCCCAGTGCGTGGTGACAAAGCCTGTGCAGGGAGAGAGGTGAGGATCCGTGCAGGGGCAGAGTCGGGGTGGGATGGGTCCCGGCCAAACAAAGAGGTCACCCACACTATGGGGCGGCCTGTGGTGAGGTGAGTGAGAGGGTGTCCACCTGCGGGGATGTCCTAGCATGGGATCTGAGCACATGCAGGGCATCCTCATGGGGGAGGAGGCAGGGACAGTGATGGGAGTTTGGTCATATATCAAGAGATTGATCAAATAAGTAAAAAATACTAATGGTAATGAGAACCAGCGTTCTCACCCTCATAGAATGAAGTCATAAACACGGAAAGGGAGAAAACCAGAATACACCTTCAGCATTGGAATTAGAAGTTATCAGTGTGAAATCACGGACTGCAACGTATCTGTATCTTTATGGCATCAATGTTGATATATAAATATAGATGTAAATGTCTGCGTGTGTGTGTATACATGTTCCCTAGCTCCGAACATCAAGAGAGCCTAAAAGCTGGGAACTCAAATTGCAACAAGCAGCCCTATCCAGACTGTGGATTCTAAATACCATTTGCTACGTAGGGGAACCAGGGCTCCTTGGTAGGGTGCCAGATTTAGTACATAAAAATACAGCACATATTTAGCAAACAAGAAATTATTGCATGGGACATACCTACACTAAATATTTATTATTTATTTATCTGACTTTCAAATTTAACTGATTAACCTCTATTTTATCTGGTAACCCTATTCCTTGGAGAAATGGCCACTTGCAATACTGGGGCAGGGAAAGGACAATATGAGCTGGGAACATTTTGTTGTGTCAGAAAAAAAAGAAAATACTCACAGAAGGATGGGGCAAAATGACAAAGAAGCCAATTTGAAGGGGTTCTCAAATATGGGACAATGTGAGCATCAAAATAAATAATAATAGTAACAAATTATAAACCAATGAACAAAATAGGAAACCAGGAGCTGATACTGATGTGAATAAAAGTAAAGGCGTGATAAGGAATAGGATATTTATTTAGATCTAAAGTATCTCTTCGCAAAATTAATACTTGATAATTCCAAATGGAAAAAAATACTAACTTCATTTTGGAGTTACCTCCTTGTGGAGAAGCCTGGTAGACACCATTTTAATCAAGCGATTAAAGTGAACATCACCAGTAATAGGACAAATCAAAACTGAGTGTCACCTGAACACAGCATCACTTTGGTGATATTCCTGCCAAACACAAAACACACCCAAATTGAGGGATATTCCACAAAATAACTGAGTCTTCAAAAGTATCAAGGTCATGAAAGTCAAACAAAGAGTGAGGAAACATTTTTGACTAAAGGACACTAAAGAGATGTGACAATTAAATGCAGTACATATTCTGAAGTGTAGCCTTTTTTTTTTTTGCAGTACGCAGGCCTCTCACGGTTGCGGCCTCTCCCGTTGCAGAGCACAGGCTCCGGACGCGCAGGCTCAGCGGCCATGGCTCACGGGCCTAGCCGCTCCGCGGCATGTGGGATCCTCCCGGACCGGGGCACGAACCCGTGTCCCCTGCATCGGCAGGCGGACTCTCAACCACTGCGCCACCAGGGAAGTCCATGTATCCTTTTTTTGCTATAAAAGATATTACTGGGATGATTGATGAAATTTAATGAAGGTCTTAGGATTGTTTAATATAAATGATCCGTGTTTATTTTGATGGTTATATTGTGATTATGTGGGAGAATAACTGATTGCACTCCCTTAAGTATTTGGGGATGGTGGGGCATCAGGTTGGCAACTTACCCCCAAATGGCAGTTCAAGATAAAAAAGTTCTTCCTACTGTACTTGTAATTTTTTGTAAGTTTCAGATTGTTTTAAACTAAATAAAAGTAATGCTTATGTTTGGTTTTAAAAGGGAAATGAATATTTAATCATTTTTACACATGGGTCTAAAACAAGAGCTTAAAATGCCACTAATAAGCAGTGTTTTGCAATGATGATGTAAGAGATTAAAAATGAACCACATGGAAGTCACAAATTCATTTATTAAAAATGCTCCTGAAAGTATGTTGCTGGAATTTTTAAACTACAAGAAGCCAAAAAGAAAATTCTACATATTACTGATGTTTGTATGCCAAGCATTGGGGAAATTGCCATTTAAAACAAAAACCATGGTAGCTGTTTCTGGGGTTTAGACCTTGGCATTTCATCTCTGGGGTAGATTGGTCTTTTTATGAAAAACATCTTTAAGGGAGCTATGGACTGAATGTTTGTATGTTGAAGTCCTATTCTGCCCTGCCACCCTCCTCTCCTTCCCCCATTGTGATGGTACCAAGAGGTGAGGCCTTTGGGAGGTGAGTAGGATTAGATGAGTTCATGAAGGAGGAGCCTCATGAATGGGATCAGTGCCCTTTTAAGAGTTAGGAGAGAGGTTGCTGCCCTCTGCTCTCGATCATGTGAGGATGCAAGAAGTCAGCAGTCTGCAACCTGGAAGAAGGCCCTCTCCCCAGCATGCTGGCACCCTGCTCTCAGACTTCCAGCCTCCAGAACTGCGGGGAATAAATTTCTGTTACTTATAAGCCACCTAGTCTACGGTAATTTTTTATAGCAGTCAGAACAGACTAAGACAAAGTGTGTCAGACACTCCTAATTTCCTACTCCTTGTCTATTCTTCCCGCTTTCCTTAGTTATAGAAATCCAACCTCTTGTTGGGCAACAATGCCCAGTTAAAATACTACTCAGCCTTCTTTAGATCTAGGTGTGCCCCAAGGCACCACTCTATCAATTAGACCTAAACAGAAGTGTGCTGGAAATGTTGGGAGAAGAATCGGCTTTCCCTCATACAGGCACCACCCGTTCTCCTTCCTTCCAGTCTGCAATTTGGCTGTAGCTCCTGAGGAACAGCAGCCTGTTTGTGACTCATTAAACAACAGGCTTGATGATAAAAGTCAACATGACATTGATGGCAATGAGGACGGCAAGGAAAGAAAAGCAGCCTGGGTACTTGATGGCATTACTGAGCTGCTGTGCCAATCTTGAACTCCCTACCAGTGGATTTTTTATTAAGAGAAACAGCAAACTCTCTACATGTTTATGCCAGTTGGGTTTTCTGTTATTTGCATCTGTATAAATTATTAACAACGAGTTTGATGGGCTTTTTTAATCAAAGGTGGAGACCCAAGACAGTTGAATTGCTTGTAAGAAAGTAAAAGGAATCTTGTATTTAAAGAGACTGTTCTGGAGAGATGTGAAGGGGATGTGGGGTTAGAGTAGCAAATCCAGGGTGACTGGAAGAGACCTAAGGAAAGACATAATCAGTGAGAAATTCCCTAAGGTTGCAACTGACCAACAGTTTTAGGAAAAGTTATATCTGACATCAATTTTGAAATTGTTTCCTGTGCTGTAAGTTGGTTCTTATACTATAATAACCATTTGTTACCCCTCAACCTAAAAGTCTGCTACATAGAACAGTCTTATGTTGATGAAATGAAACACTCGTGTCCAGTGAGGGGCAAGGCACTGAAATAATTTGAGGACACCAGCCATAGTGGAGAGAGCTGGCTCTGAACTTTTCATAACATATAAGATGGTAGGTCATAACATTTTGTTTGGTTACTGAAAGAAATGTCAATCCTGCAACGACAGGCTGGAGAACCTAAGGATATATTATCCTCGAATTGGAAGCCTATTGGTTGACAAGGAAGCCTTCAACAAATATCTGGAGGGTGCTGATGTTACACCATGTGATTCTTTCACAGAACAGTCAGTAACTAGGATTGTTGTTTTCTTTTCCCTAAATGTCCTTTTTATAGCTTGAATTGGGACTCAGAACTCATATTTCTATAAAAATATAACAAAAGGGGGTTGCATTTTCTCGTCAGGTCACAAAAGCTTACTTATATCACTTAACCTCACTAGATGAGAATACTAACATTCTTTATGTTTTAAATGCAGACTTGTTATTAAACTCAGCAACTTAACATAACTTTATACGTTTTGCTCTGTTCACTGTTTGATTTAAGTCAGATAGCACTTCTCCAAGCAGCAACTAAGGAATCTGGACTCCTCCTAGCATGTGATCCAATATCTGCACATCCTTTGCTTCTAAGCCTGTAGACAGAGGAGCTGATTATCTCACGGGAAACTTTAGGGATCAAGCCTGGGCATGACACACATTACTCCTGCCCACATTCTGCTGGACAGACTAATCACTGGGCTCCAGCCTAACTGCAAGGGAGGCTGGGAAACACAGTCTTCCTTTGTGGCCAGGGAAGAGGAAAAAGGAACGTGGGCATCTTGCACCTACTTTGCAAGGTTTTGTGAAGATTAAATAACTGCACATTCTAGGTTCTTGTCAAGTATGTCTTTTCCTTCCTTTGGAATCAGCTAAGTACATACTGTGGTGGCAGGCTGCAGTGGTGGTGGGTTCTGGTGCACAGGACTCCTAGTGAAAGGGTTTTGGTAATGAAAATCAGATGCAGATTCTGGTCAAGTTAAGCAGAGGTTGTGGTAGCCTGAAAGACAGGTAGAATGAGAACATAAGGAACTGTGAGTTAGCTGCTCTTGAAAGGGCTCCTAGAAATTTAGGACAAATTCAAGGAGAGGAGAAAGAGGGAATAAGGGTTTTGGCTGGAAGACCAGAGCCTTCCAGGGAAGACATAGTGGGGCAAAGGTAGAAGGAAGCAGCGTCTGAGAAACGTACAGGTTGCTTTCGGAAAACAGAGGAATGCGTAGCACCTTCCCCAACCACTGAAGCTGCACGGAGTCAAAGGTAAGTGAAAAAGCCACTGAAGGAAAGGAGATCACCCTTTACTGAAAACATATAACGTTCTTAGTAGACTTAAAAATATAACATTTTAAAAAGGAAATGATATAATGTAAAGCAATTACTTCCAAATAGTATTGGAGAGCCCAGTTTTTAGTTTCCCTAAAAATATTTACATTTAAATATGATTGAAGAATGCAATGTGTGAACCTTGATTGGATCAGGTTGGGGGGGAGGACACAAGCTATCAAAAATAATGTTGGCATTTTATGCTAGAAATTTGCTAAGAGAGTAGATCTTAAATGTCCTCCACCCCCCACCCCACGTCAAACACACAAAGGTAACTATGTGAGGTAATGGATTTGTTAACTAACCTTATTGTGGTAATCCATTTCACAATACGTGGGCATATCAAATCATCACGTTGTACACCTTAAACTTATACAATGTTATTGGTCAATTATATCCCATTAAAGCTAGAAAAAAATATTGTTGGGGACAATCAGGAAAATTTAAATGTGATCTAAATTTAGATATAGATTTTTGTTAATTTTCTTAGATCTGACTAAAGGTTGGGGTTAGGTATATCCTTTTCCTTAGGTGACACCTGCTGAAGCATCACCTAAGAAAAAGGATGAAGCATCATGATGCCTGCAATTTAGTTTCAAGTGTTTCAGAGAACATACATAAAGCAAATATAGCAAAATGTTAACAATGACTAAATCTAGGTGGAAGGTGTATGAACAGAAATCATATTGTTCTTTCAATGTTTCTGTATGTTTAAAAATTGTCATAATGAAAATCTGAAAAATGACAATACGACTGAAGGTTTCTAGCCTGTGATCATTTATTTGCTTATCAAGAGAACAAAGCAGTCACCCAATTATTCATAAAATATATCATCAGATGATAATATAGCTCAAATAGTTTTAGATGGAACTGGCTGGGGTCAAGTATAAAGCCTGGGACATATTGGCACCGGACCGTGAACTCCATGAAGCCAGGACACCATTGTTTTCACCATTATACGTCCAGCACTTAGTCAAGTGCTAGGAAATAGTAGGTGATAAGTAAATTTGTTCATTGAATGGTGAAGTAAATGTGAAAGTTCTATGCTTAGAATAGATATTCCAACCCTTTTGTGTTTTCTACGTACCACTGCTTTTTGGAAGACAAAAAATATACAAATAATATTTATGCATCTGGTACCTTTGGCAACTCCCTACCATTAATTCAATAACTCAGTTTTGAATTTCAAGCCAAAACATTTAGAAACCTGTGCTTTTCAGAGCTAAGTTATGTGTAAGCCTACCTTAATATTTTTATGAAGTTATTTTCTTTAAGGCTGCTTTCACTCGGTATTTTATTTTAAAAATAACAGCCAGATTTTACTGGATAAAAATAATGACTATTAATGACAAAATCAAATGAAGGATTCTTCTGAAACTTTAAAGGTAAATTATCAAACATAACAAAATTATTTCAAAATTATTTTATTAATTTATTTTCCATTAAAACTAGTAGTCATCTATCATTCATTTTTAGAATCAATCTTTATGCAAACCTAGATTATGATAAAGGCCACACAGGGACAATCTTATCAAACAGTTGATAAGTTTTCTAGATTGATTTGTTCTTGTATTTAAAAATGTCTTTCAAGTTCTGGTATCTTCCAACATTTTTAACAGCATTATGATATTATTAGGGAGCTGATCACCAAATCCGAGGGCGTTTGCTGCATCATTTTGACACTACCAACCACTGCTTTTTTTTCAGTTTTTTCAGATGTTGAGGAAGTATGGTAATTCTCTGGAAAGGCGATGGGGCCTAGTGACAGACTGGCTATAAGGGATGAAGGCAAGAGTGGAGAAATCTGCTTTTTAAAAAGCAGGTTTCCATGTAACCCCTTTTTAGCACTATTATTTATATTAATCTCTAAAAATTTTATTCTTTTATTTTTAACTTTTTTTCGGTACGCGGGCCTCTCACTGTTGTGGCCTCTCCCGTTGCGGAGCACAGGCTCTGGACGCGCATGCTCAGCGGTCATGGCTCACGGGACCGGCCGCTCCGCGGCATGTGGGATCCTCCCAGACCGGGGCACGAATCCGTGTCCCCTGCATCGGCAGGCGGACTCTCAACCACTGCGCCACCAGGGAAGCCCCTATTCTTTTATTTTTATTTAGACCAATCTTAATCTGATCCTAAAGCTGTTAGGCTTAAAATAAAGTAACCTTATCCAACGGTAGAATAAGAGGTTTGCCATGTGGAAGTGAAAAATACTCTATAGACCAGGAGAATTAATTTACCTTACTGCTCCAGAAGCCTGAGGGCCACTGTGATATAATAGCGAGCCTGAGGGCCACTGTGATATAATAGCGAGCATACTCTATTTTGAAGACTTGGGGCCGAGTCCAGGCTTCCTTTTTACTTGCTCTTCTGACCCTGGGTAAGTCATTTAATTTCTCTGGGTCTTCCTCCACCCTTATAATATCACTGACTCTAAACAAAGAACTGACAGAAAAGAAAATGATAAAACAGTCAAGTAGAATATGCTGGGAAAATTTGCCAGGGAGTGACATGGATAGTATGTATTGGATATTAATGAGTAAAATGAAAAAACAAACAAAGTGTATTTTAGCAGGAACTTTAGGAGGAAAGAAAAAGCCATTGTGATTTTTATAAGATGAATGAACATTGGGAACGAAAAAAAATTTGTGCTGGTGAAACAATTTGTTACACAGTTGCCTATAAAATACAAAGCAACAAAGAACAGACTTTAGTTACACAGATTCAAGAGAATAAACATCTGGCTTTACATACTTGAGGGAAACTAAGTCACAACAAAACCGGAAACCCCCATGATGGATTCCAGTGACAATTTAGTAGCCGAAAGCATGGCATTATTTTGGAATGTAAAAAATATAGCCTTATAGGGCTTCCCTGGTGGCGCAGTGGTTGAGAGTCTGCCTGCCGATGCAGGGTACACAGGTTCGTGCCCCGGTCGGGGAAGATCCCACATGCTGCGGAGCGGCTGGGCCTGTGAGCCATGGCCGCTGCGCCTGCGCGTCTGGAGCCTGTGCTCCGCAACGGGAGAGGCCACAACAGTGAGAGGTCCGCGTACAGCAAAAAAAAAAAAAAACAAAGAAAAAAAAAAAATATATATATATATATATAGCCTTATAGTCTTACTTTTAAGAAGTTTATCATCAAATTCATAAGAGACAATTAGGTAAACTATAATTAGCCTTATTTTGGAAAGAACTTGTCCCAAATGTAACTCATTTGGTAGTATTACCTTACATGAACTATATTATTCAAAAGTGGACTATAAAAGGATATTGGAAAATCGGGTATCTCGCTGATTAGGCATGAAAACGATAACACATTTCACAAAAGAAGAAATACAAATGGCTAGTTGATCTATGAAAACGTCCTCAATAGCATCAGCAATCGGAAGTGCAAGTTAAAACCACAATGATAAGTATACACCCCCGCCAAGCTGGCAAAGCTGAAAAGGACTGACTATACCAAATGTGGTTGAGGGTGTGGAGCCATGAGGCTCATACACAGTGGGCGTGAGTGTAACACTTTAGAAAACAGCGCGGCATGATTCGTTCAAATTTATAATACACATAACCCCTCCCAGGTATACACCATACAGAAACTCACATAGATGTGATGGAATACATACATGAGGAATATTTACAGCAGCATTTATAACAGTTCCAAACTGGAACAACCTAGATATCCATCAACAATAGAATGCCTAATAAATGACGGCATATTGCTACAACAGAACACTGTAATATGCAACAATTAAAATGAATAAATTACAGTTATAGGAACAACATATGGATTAAAAACGATGTTGAGCGAAGCCATAAGCACAACAGGTTACATATTATTTTGTTCCAAGAAAGGGAAAAACCAAACAATATACTGTTTAGGGATGCATGCATGCTTGTGATAAAACAATAGAGAAAAGCAAGGAAATGGTTATCACAAAAGTTAGAATAATTGTTACCTCTAAAAGGGAGGGAAAGAGTTGTGTTCAGGAAGGTCACTGGGGTGCTTCTGGGGTGCTGGCAGTGTTCCAGTTCTTGACCTGGTTGGTTACATGGAGGCTTCTTTTACAATTACTCATTACAACTGAATAACTGATTTATGCATTTTAATGCATATGTCACAATAAAACCGCTAAAAGTAACTGAATATTGTAGATGGAATTTCTAGAAAGAAATTTTGCTAGAAAATTTAGCTTATGAAATCTTTGACAGCAAAAGCTACTGATGTGGGATAATAAAACTGATAAAATAGTTTCTCAGAAGAGCTCACTTTCAAGTGTAGCAGAGCCTTATACAAATATCCCATTGTTATATTTTAACATAGTATGCAGATCTTTATCATACAAACTGATGTACCAGGCAAAGAACGCTGTTACCTAAAACTTCGGATTTTTTTTGGAATTGCGAATGAACCAGCTGTTTTCTCCTCTGGATTAATAAGAAGTAAAAGAACTAAAGAGATGCAGACCAAGTTGGAAATGTATGAACTTCCTTCTCTGCCGTCACCAGTTCCAGCTGTTTCCTCCAGTTACCATACTGGGTGAAGGGGGTGGATCTTGCCTAGTAAGCTAGTGCAGCTGTAACTTCATCAGTAGGTGGCTGAGTGCCATTCTGCCTCTCAGCACCAAAGTTCTCTGGTGGAGCCACTGACAACGAAAACAGATCAGGCTGCTGAAAAGCTCCATGTGGTTACACACTTTTCTGGAGGCGTCCTCTGCTGGGTTGCAGAGCTCTGATGTTTGCATTCTTTTCATCCAAAGCTCTTAGAACTTAAAATCTGAGGTGCTTGGCTTTACAAAATCCTCTCATTCTGTATATTTTATTCTTGCCATTTTCATGAAAAAATTAGGAAGAGGAGCAAAATCCAAAAAGATTTACTTTGTAGCCATGTGGGGCCATCACTTGCTGGTTTGATTTCCTGTGAGTCTTATTTGGAAGGACCTGGCAAGGACTGGTCACGAGAAGAGAGTCAAATCCAGGGTAGCTGAAAAGTAGGAGAGTTAACCTGGTTCTTAGAACTTTGGATGAAGGGCAGCTGTGCAGACGCTACTTTGTGAGTCTCTTCTTGCTTTGGCAATATCCATCTCTCTCCTCCCATCACTTTTACTGCAGCATTTTAATAAAAATGAGCCCTTGGATTTTACCCAGTTACAAGTTTCCTTGGCCTATTTGCATATGGTGGTGGCAGGAGTGTCAGGAACTCTGAGCTCCCCAGATCTGCCTATAAACACTTGCACCTCACCCCCTGAGGTGGAAAGACCTGTAACAGCCACTACTGCTGCTTCCAGACGAGGGAAGGAGCGCCAGAGTCCGGAGACCCAACTGTGGAATCTGCTTCCTTTCATCACTGCTGCTTTTATCTCGTTCTCACACTATTCACCAGGACAGGTTCAAGACAGATTTCTGAGGATTCTGAAATCCTTTTATCTTAAAATTTCTTGTCCTAGAGAACCACCCTTTCAACCTCATGAGTTTTTTACTTTGATTTACTTTCCAGGATAACACCCGTAGGAAGACCTGCCTAAATGGTAATGATATTTTAGAAAGGAAATAGCCTTTGAGTCAGACCTGAAACACAGGCCAAAATTTCTTGATGACGGTAATGGACACTGATTAACAGCCAATACCAGCTCTCCAAAGCTCCAAACCACAAGCAAGAATGATTCCCGAAAGGGAGGCACTGCTAAATTCTCCTCCTGAAAAAGTCAAAAATCCTTCCACACTCTCCGGGAGGATGGCTCCCTTCCCTCGTCCCAGCAATTCGCCTCGTTTTTCACTAAAGACTCAGGTTGTGACTCCTCACTCACGCCGCACCCCTATTTCCTTGCGGGGAGGGGGACGGGGGGAGAGGGATGTGTTACAACTCTCATCTTTACAATGCTACGCAGTTTACAAAGCGCTTGCACTTCCGCAAAACTGCTCTGAGCTCCGCGAGGGAGGGAGGCATTCATTCATTCATTCATCAAACATTTGCTCGGCCCGACCACGCGTTACCGGGCGCTGGGTCTCGCCCCACACGGCGGGAAGGGTGGGGCGCTCGCTCCCTCGAGCAGGTGCAGCGGATCAAGCTGTAAGATAACTTCTCGCTCAGCCGGGCTTTTCGAAGGCCCGTTGGGGCCAAATGCCTCACCTTCGGGTGATGCGCGCCCGAGCATGGCCGCGCGGCCTGGGCCTCCTCCTTGCTCCCCAAGGAGCAGTCACCACCTGCTCTGAAGGAAACCGCTACGGAGCAAGCTCTCTCCACTGCCCTCGGGTCAGGGGTAAGCTTAGGCGGCAGCTTAGGCTCCACGCGGCTCCTCCCCTTCCTCTCCTCAGTTCTGACGCGGCCGTAGAGGCGGCGGCAGCGGCGGCGAGTCCCGCGGCCCGAGGCGCACCCACCCGTTCGCCGAGCCCGACTTCCTCTTCCCTTGGAGCGTCATCGTGCGCGCCAGAGGCGCCCAGGGCGGGGTGGTTGGAAAGGGGAAAAAAGGCCCGCGGAGGAAGCCTCCGAGCGGAGAGAAAAGGGAGGGGGGAAGAGAGCGGTTGCTAGGTGACTTGCGTCATCGGTCCGCGCCGTTTTCCTCCCGCCCCTCTCTCTGGAGTGAGGCGAGAGCCCCGCACTGAGCGAGGGAGACAGCGAGCTGAGCTCGGGGCGCTACCGCCGCCGCCGCCGAGAGCGTGAGAGCGAGGGAGCATCCGAGAGACCCAGCGCCCTTGCACTGGCCGCCGCCGAGACCTCCGCCTTAACCTGGGCCAGAGGGAGCCGCGGCCACCCCTCTTCTCCCCCCCTCGCCTTCCCGGCCGGCAGCGGCGGCTGCACACGCCGGAGCCAGAGCCCGAGCCGGAGCCGGTGGCTGGGGGGCAGGGAGGCGGCTACCTCGGGTCGGGACTAGTCGGCTGCTCCGCGGTGAGAGGACGCTGAGGAGGGGCCGGAGCTTCTGTCCGTTCCGGGGCGCGGGGCGAGGGACCCCCAAGGTGGAGGGAGGGGGTCCCAGCCGCAGCGACACATGCTGGAGCCGGGAGCGGGGGCGGCGCCGAGCGGAGCCGGCCGGGTCCCCCACCTCGCCGCCGCCTCGGCCACCCGCCCGGGGCCGTAGCATCTTGCCCCGGAGTGTATGAGCCGGGACCCCAAGCCCGGCAACCACCCCCCGACCGGGGGGGCGGGGACCCCGATGTGAAGCGGAGGCCGGGGCGGCGGGGACAGCAGGACCGGCGCCGCCGTCCTTTCCTTCCCTGCCCCCTCCCCTCCGCCCCCTCGGGGGTCTTCTTTCTCGGCCAGTCGCCGGCCCCCCGGCTCCTCGGCAGGACTCCGGGAGGAGTTCTTAGAGCCCCCTCCCCTGCCCCAGCCCCGAGGGCGGCGGGGCCGGGGGGGGACCCGGGGGGCCGGCCGCAGCCTCCGCCCAGAAGAAACTTTTCAAAAAACAAAATTCGGAGCCTCCCAAACGTGACTGTCTGGGGAGAAGTGGCCCGGGACGGGCAGAAGACCCAGCCTGAAGAGACCCAGGAAGAGGAAAAGAGGAGGTAAGCGGGGCCGCCGCCTCGTCTGCTCCGGCGGCGCGGAAGAGACCCGGGTGGCCGCCGGCTTAGCGATCCCAGCCCCGCTTCTTCCTCACTAACGCTCCGGAGCCTGCCGCAGCTGCCGCCTGAGTCCCAAGGAGGAAGGGACGCACCCCACTCTCTCAGCGCCCGGCTCTTCTCTAAAGTGTGAGTGGCCCCGGGAAAGGGAATGGAGGGATAGAAGGGGGGAGGATGCTGGGGCGTCCTCCGGAGTTTTGCCGGTGTTTTCCAGGAGTGTTGGGAGTGTATAGACGAGAGGGGTACCTTAGTCCTCACTGCGGGGAGAGGCATCCGGCAGTCCAGTGTTTTGTAACCTTTTAGCGCTCTGTACGTGTGATACGCAAGCCCACAGGTTTCTCTTCGAGGAGTTCTGTCTTTCTCCAGGGTGGACACTTGGTATCTTTCTGGCCAGTAATTGGCAAAAGGAAATTGAGGAAGCCAGAGCCTATGTGCGCACAAGGGACATCTCTGTAATACATATTTTCCTGGTACACCCGGTGGGAAACAGCGCAGTAGTTTTTGTCTCTGGGCAACTCTTATTTGGTTCTCAAGTGGGAACCCCTGACTCTTTGAACCCCTGAAAGTAAAATTGCTTTCTTTTTTGCCAGTCTTCCTTGAGAGATTTCATTTCAGTACCTAGTGGTACAGGAATTTTTTTTACCTTCTCATTTCCTGGGTGCAGTTCCTGCGTATCAGGAAGACACTGTAACATTTCAGTTACTCAGGAAATTCTGAGGTCTTTTGATCACAACTGATTTGGGGGAGAGCATTTAGTACTTTAACCAGTTTATAAAAGGTATTAAATTTTTTCCTTACCCAAATGCTTTTTTTTTTTTTTTTTTGAGTAGCATATGTCCTAATTGCTAGCAGTTTTTTGTTTGTTGGAATGACTTGAAGCTTTGCTTATTTGAGTTATCTCCTGCTTCTCTATCAAATGAGGAGAAACTTCTGATGTTTAATTCTTTGAAGAATGATGTTTTTCCTCTTCCTTTATTTTAAAGGTGAAATCTGTAAAATCTTTGATTTGTAATTTAGGTATCCCCTCAGAGTGCCAAATTAAGGTGCAGGAAAGTAATTGACATTTCATATGTTTATACAGACCCTAGGGTTAAGCATAGGGTGGAATTTTATATAACAGAACATAGGCAGTACTAAGAATTATGGCCCCTCCAGACAATTGTGTGAGCCTACACTCTCTGAAGCCACTGCTGAGAGAAACTTTGTGGGAGTGAATGTAAGCCTGGGATTATCCATGCTAACTTTTCCATTCAGGATCTTGATTAAACTTATTTAAAACTTTCTCAAACACTTTTCATCCTGTACTTTTTCTCTTTTGAAGAGATGAATTCTGCAAGTTTACTAGCCCCTGAATTATGTAACAGTTCATTTATTTATCCCAAACCTGTCTCTTTATAAAGTTTCAAGACACATCCCAAGTTCGTATTTTGAGAATTGCTAGAACAAGCTGGAGTTCATCTTTTCCTGGTTTGTAGATTTTGATTGTTCCTCTTTACTATCATCTTTCCTGACTTTTTGTCTTAAAATAATTTCTTCCATCCTTTTGATCACTTTGCCCTCCTTTGGAACTTCACCAGCTGTTTTGTTTTCCTTTATATGCCTTTTCCTTGTTATGCTTTTGTTAGGAACCTTAAATTCTACTTTAAATAAGTACTGGCATCAAAATATTGAGTAGTGGGGCTTCCCTGGTGGCACAGTGGTTGAGAGTCCGCCTGCCGATGCAGGGGACACGGGTTCGTGCCCTGGTCTGGGAAGATCCCACATGCCGCGGAGAGGCTGGGCCCGTGAGCCATGGCCGCTGAGCCTGCATGTGCTCCGCAGCGGGACAGGCCACAGCAGTGAGAGGCCCACGTACCGCAAAATATATATATATATATATATATAGAGAGAGAGAGAGTAGTGGATGTAGTGTTAGATGTGGAATCAAAAACAAATTTCGCGGGCTGCCCTGGTGGCGCAGTGGTTGAGAGTCCGCCTGCCGATGCAGGGGGACATGGGTTTCGTGCCCCGGTCCGGGAAGATCCCACATGCCGTGGAGCGGCTGGGCCCGTGAGCCATGGCCGCTGAGCCTGCGCGTCCGGAGCCTGTGCTCCGCAACGGGAGAGGCCACAACAGTGAGAGGCCCGCGTACTGCAAAAACAAAACAAAGCAAATGTCTCTAGATCTGTTATTTTGTGACCTTGAGGAAGTCATGTATCCCATACTTCACAAACATAGGAGGAAGAGAAATCTAGTCTTGCATAGGCTGTTTTTTGGGGGAGGAAAAGAGGACAGACCAACAAACTAGTTTGAGCGTAGATTATACTCCATCAAAGTTGCTTACAACTTTGACTTGTATTGTTTTGACTATAGATTGGTTAAAAATCATGGTAATGTTTAATGTATATTTGGGTAGCAAAGAAACAACAGAGCATTTGTGGGTCCCTGCCTTTGAGATGCTTTTGCTTATGGGTGGCAGAGGCAGTGAAACACAGATTCCACAAAATTATAGAAAAGGAGGAATGGACCAGTTTTTATCTACGACCACTGTATGTCAGCAACTGTTTGGTACCTTATAGATGTAAATGTATTTGTACATTTTTCACTAGGGAAATGTTGATGTTGGACTATACAGAACTTATTGGAGTGTCTGAGCCAGGAGAAAGTGTTTTTTAGGAAGAAAAGAACAGGTGGAGATAGTGTTTAAGACTTTTGGAATTGGAGGGGGTGAGGGACAAATGTAATTAGGACGTTAGCTTATAGGAATACAGAGGGAGATTGTTGAGTAGGCTTAGGGCCAATTTGTGTTTGTGTGGATACATGTTTACAGCCCAGAGAATGAACTGAGAACAATGTTTCTGAGAGGGTAGTTTTAGACCACTGAGAAGAAATCGTATTTTAAGCCAAGAGGCATTATACCTGGATTAGGATTTTGTTTTTCTAGAGAACTAACATTTTTACACTACAGTCATTGAAGAGCTATACAGATGGAGGGGTGAGAAAGAAGGTGCTTCCAGTATGTTGGTATGGTGCTAGTGGTTTCTTATAAAAAGTAATTCAGAAATGAGGCAGTGGACTTTGGACATTAAATTTTAGGGTTAAAGTTGGATACCAATGCAATCTTAAGACAGTAAAATAATGAGTGATATGCTGAAAATGTAGAATTGGGAGTCATTATAAAAGTACTAAGGTTTCTCTATAGTGCTGATGGAGAGTAGAGAGCTGAAAAATGGGTATTTGAGGGGAGGGGAATGTGTTAAAGTTAGCAAAGATACAGGAAGAGGAGAATGGATGAGGCTCTCCTGTTTTAAAAGTGAATAAGGGTTGAAATTGAAAAAGGAGGAGCACCCTTTAAACATGGGCACCAGTTCAGTCTTAGGGTAGATGATTACTTTTGAAATACTAACAAGCTTTCTGTAAGGTATATAGGTCCCTGGAGATTGTTCAGAAGAATATATAAGATTTCAGTGTTAAGGAACTTATACATAAAAGGACAGATCTGTTTCATCAAATTCATGTTTTTTAAGTTTGCCTTTCATTATTATCCTAAGTTTGGTCTCTAACATGACGAAGTGGGGCTAAAAATAGCTGGCAAAGAACGCTGCTTCCCCTGCTCGCAGTTGGTGTGTGTCTTTGTGTCCCATACAATGGAGGGGATATCCCTGTGTTGGCACAGCAGTGCTGAAAATGCCTTAAAAAAATCTTTTTATTAAAAAACAAACAAAAACCAACTTGGCACTTAAAAAAATTCAGACGTCTTCGAAGCATTTATGGACATTGGAAGACTGATTTTTTAAAAAATTAAAATTAAAAATTTTTGTGGTGAAACTTGCATTTAGTGTTGACACTAACAAGGATTAAGGATTGTGAGGTAGGGAATATGTATATCCACACTTTTTTGTGTTCCTTAGTTCCAATTCACCTTCTTAGTAGCCTGTTTGGCCTCTTCTTAAGAGTGATAATTCAAATGGCAGGACCTTCTGGGCCACAGCTATTTAGACAGGGAGCTAGATCTATGGTGGTCCTAGGATCTGGAATATATGCCATATGAGTGCCTTCTCTCCTCACCCACTATTTTCCACAACAGTTTTTATGCAGGTGAAATCATGATTCAGTGAACTTTAAAGGGCAGCCTTTTGGGGTTAACATGATTTACTAGTGAATGCAAGTGGGGAAGGTGGGACCCTGGTAGTAGGGAGTGATCACCTCGTGTGCTCTGCCTTGGCAACTTTGGGACTGATATGGGATGATTAAAGAGCCTTGAGGGTGTGTGTTTGTGTGTTTTATCACCGGATGATCCCAAAGCCCACACCTAGGCTAGCAGCAGCCCAATTCGTGTACTTGGAGATGGTTTTTGGAGAAGTCTTGTGTTGCCTCCGGCATCTCATTGTGTAGAGGAGGGGTCGGCATACTTTTTTTTGGTGAAAGGCCAGTTATTGAATAATAAATAGTTTAGATTTTGTGGACCATATGGTCTGTGTCGCAACAATGCAGTTCTGCTCTTGAAGTGCTCTTGAACGCCACAGACAGTATGTAAGTGATTGAATGTGAATATGTTCTAATAAAACCTTATACATAAAAACAGGAGGTAGGTTGGGTTTGGCTCGTCGTTTATGGACCCCTGGTATAGAACACTGACTGCCAAGTCCACCAACATGCAGTATGAGCTTCATTCCACTACGAAGCTGGGACTGGCTCTTTTAGCTGGTCTCTGTTTTCTAAATGAGATGTGTTCCTTGGAGGCAGTCTTAAAATGATTCTGCATAAAGCACAGAGTCTTCTGTTCAAGGTACTTTTGCCTCCACAGTGATGAAAACTATGGACTGAGGAGCAGGGGCAATGCCATCTATAAAGTGATGAAGCTAAAAAGTAGGACTACTTGTATTTCTTATTCAAAGATACCATATCATATAAGATACCATATAGTGATATACTGGCTGTGTATCATGGCCAGAAGTATCTTTGAAGAAACTTGTGAGTATAATCTTGAAAGGTTCTGAAAATAAGTTGTAAAGCATTTACTTTAGATGTAAAATTAGAAGTATTGATGATTTGTTTGAATCAGATGAAAATATTTGTCAAACTATAAGAACATTAAGGTTTGGTACTTCTGTTTCTTAAAGCTTTGATCTTTTGCAGTGACCAAATTCATTGTGTAGAATTATTGGCTCCACAATTTTTGTTTTGTTAATTTCAAGTATTATATCTTACCAGATCACTTAAATCATTTAACTCTGTACTTTAAAAAGTTTTGCTGTGTTCTTAAGGGTAGATGTAGCATGGGTTAATAGATTCACCCAAAAAATAAATCTCAGATGTGTTGTTTAGAAAGGGTAATTCACTTTGTGCAATTTTACATCACAGCTAATATCAAAACATCTGTTTCATATGTCAGCATTGGACGGTGGTATATTTTTACCCTGGTTTCATAAATCTTATTTATCTCAGGAGTCCCCTGTTTATGGCAGGGGAAGGGGTTATTCTTGCAGTAGTGACCACTTTTTAGTTTCAAACCTGCTTTTACTTTATATAATGTTTCTACATATATAATTGATACTTCAGTTCCTCTTCCTTTAAAAAAGAGGTCTGACAATTTTACATGACCTGACAATTTTAGTATACCTTTTAGAAAGAAGGTCACTGTAAAGTTGCTTTTCGGTACGCTGGCCTCTCACTGTTGTGGCCGCTCCCGTTGCGGAGCACAGGCTCCAGACGCGCAGGCTCAGCGGCCATGGCTCACGGGCCCAGCCGCTGTGCGGCATGTGGGATCTTCCTGGACCGGGGCATGAACCCGTGTCCCCTGCATCGGCAGGTGGACTCTCAACCCCTGCGCCACTAGGGAAGCCCTAAAGTTGCTTTTTTATTCATTAGGAGAGGATTCTTTCCTTGCTTTTTAAAAAAATCTTGCTTTTATTTCAAGCTTAAGGATGAGTGGCAATTTAAAAGACACAAGATGTCCATCTCCTATCTCCTACCTTCTATCCAAATAGAAATATTCTGTATTGGTGACACTTCCAGTGGACCAGGGAAAAGAGTGGTGTATTAGGTTTCATTTATTTATTTATTTTAATGTAGCTGAATTGTCATTACAGATGAGTAAAGTTGTTTGCAAATAATGAACTCTTGCTGTTAAACATTTCTACTTTGAGACTTTTCCCCACTGAGTGTCAAACCAGTCTGTCTTATGCCTTAGTTTAGTTTTAGATTTTTGCTACTTTTTTATGATACCTCATTGATACTGTCTCATGTTCCCTTTCACACTGTGTTTGGAGTGTGTTTCCTAAATCTACATGAAATTTCCTGAACACTATGGGATATATATTTTCTAATAATTATACTTTTACACACATGTATATTTAGAATTTCCTCCTGTTCTACCTTCAGAATTGTGAAATATTTGAGGGAACATCTGTACTTGATCTGGATATTGAGTGACAAACCAATGTATACAGTTTTTTCTAAAATGTTCCCTTAAAAAATTTTGAGTAACAATTGATTTCTCTAAAACTAAGAAAATATTATGTTTGTGTTGTATTATCCTGCAATACAGGTAGTTGGAAAATAATAAAAAAAATGGGCAAGAGACGTTATTGTTTGGTATCTTATTTTTTGCTCTTTCCCCTCATCTAAGGGATAGCTAGTAGATCAGTCAGATATTGTGCAGTTTCTGTTGCTCTGCTGTTTCACCTCAGCCCTTTTTTTCCAGCTGAAGGTTAGCTACTGGAAATCTGGGTGGCTTTAGGCAGGAGGTAGCATGTGCTGTTTGTGTGTCTGTGTGTACATGTATCATGCTAGATGCTCCTTCATGACTGCTGTGGAATTTAGGAAATATTAGAAGATAGTGGTACAAAATATTTTTAATATCACTTAGCCTTTCCTCTGAGAGGATCACCATAGGAGAAGATACTGAACCCATCAATATATGTTAGGTCAAATGTGAAGTGTCAAGACAGATTGCTTGTTTGTTTTTGGAACAATGTATATAACTTAATGAGACTTTTAGGATGGCATGCTTTTCAGGGTAGTGTAAGGGGTAGTAATAGACCTTTGCATGACATCCTCTAGGTCTGAGAAGGACTTGTCCCACTAATAATGGTGGGTAATTTATAACTATCTAATGGTTGAAAATATGCATACATGGAGCCAGCAACAGTTGCTAATTCATTTCTCATTTCCCTCATAAAATACATTGATACTCTGGAGGCAGAAGACTCATTAGTTAGGCAGTATCTTTCTTGGCTTCGTGGCATGGGACAAGCTACTTATCCTTTTACTGTCGACTTTATCACCTGTTGATGGGGACGTGTCTTACACAGGGTTGTTGTTAGGATTAAATGAGATAATGTAAAACATATGCAAAGCTCTTCCAGTGCCTGGCATATAGTAAGGTGACCCATCACTGTTAACTTATTAAGTTAAAGATCTTTTAAAGTGTGACATAGACAGAAGGCTAAAGTCAGGCTTTATATTGCCGAACACTTAAATTCAGCCATTGAGTTTGACAAATAATACTGAAGTAATTCTGCCGTGTTTTCAAAAGCCTCTGAAACAGTGTATCATTCATTAATGTTTTTATTTTAAAAAAATATTAAAAAGTAAAGAAATGGCAGAACTGCTGTGCTTATTATTTATAGAAAAGAAAGACTGATTTGAACATAACTGGAATTTGAATTCATCCCTAAAGACTTCAATAGTGCTTAGATCAGAAAGGACTCTTTTTTGAATAATTTATTACCTCTGAAAATGACTGCGGTTTAAATTGTCCATTTAGAAATATCAGGATGTAATTGGATTATCCAGTCTTTAAACTATCCATCTCTTTAACACTGGGAATAAAAAACTTAAAAGAAACTGTGAAGTTTAATAAGTTTTATTTGTATCGTTACATCTCAAATTAAGATTGAAGGAATTTTATTTGAAGGATTTTATTGAAGGATTTTGTTTTAACTAAATTTTTAGTTTTCTCCTTTTCCTAAAATGATGAGAGCGAGGGAGGGAGGGTTGGCTATTCCCTTTTCATGCTCAATATTTATTAAATACAGGATCAGTTTTCAGAAATAACTTTTCCTTCAAACTTGGCATAATCAATGTTCTATTGGCCAATTCAAGAAATAAATGCTTCTTGATAGTTTTTTGTATTTGGAAAGTATTTCTACTTTGAGAACAATTCGTCTATGCCTTCATAGTTTGTTTGTTTAATAGAACTGTATATTTAAGATAAGTGTATGAAAAAAATCCAAAGGCAGAAAGAAAAGATTGAGCTATGTTCCTTAGCACTGTTTGTCTTGCCAACTCTTGTTCTCATTCTTTAACTTTTCTTTTAAGGCAGATTTGCTTTAGATTTTGGTGTAAATGCAGAAATCAGATTGACTTATATATTAGTGGATCTCTGGTTAAGTAGTTAATTTAATGGATATTCTAGTTTTTAAACAAAGTCAGTGTTTTAAATATTTCTCTCTGTTGGTAGTGATTGGAGTTATAATTCTGGAGTTAGCTTCTTTCCATTTTAGAGATTTTCAGAAAGAATTATAATTATGAATAGGTTACTGGATAGATGGGAGAAGAGCATAATCTCTAGTGAGTTTAATTTCTTCCTGTTTATTTATTATGTCTATAATACCAGGTTATATAAATAAATATGCTGGTCATCAGCTTTCTTTTGCATGATTGGTTGTCTCTTCATTGACTAACATAACTTTTGGAATGCTGCTCTAACGAGTAGGGAACCTTTTTTCTACCTGAGTATTACACAGGTAGACTTTTTTCCTTAGAGAAATATAAAAGTTTTAACTAGATTAGAAATTGAGAGTAGGAAACAAGTTTTCCAAGTTTTTGTAAAGGCCTTTTAGTAGGAGAGGAGAGATGGGATGTATAGAGGAGGGGAGAGACGCAGATCGAAGGAGGGAGGGAAGTGGCAGATTCGGGGAGAATGGGTCAGGAAATTTTGAGGTCAGCCTTAGTCAGAGGTCACACCCTGTTATTTCTTTGGGTTGTGGACACGGGGTGTTACCACTCGTTATCTACCACCCTTTGAAATGTTGATTAGATGATTGACTCTAGCTCCTAGTTTTTCAACATCTGGATTCTTTAAACCATTGAAGTTTTAATCTGTATGGGATAATCAGTATATTCTAGGGTGGGAAAAAATCCACAGTACCTGCTAGGAGAGGGGGCGGACATATGGTTTTTGACTACATTGGAATTTCGTTTTGGTTTTGGTTTGTTGTCTTTCCTCATTGGCCACATTTCCCTAGCTTTGCCTTAGAAGGACACTTGTAATTCTATGTATGTGACATAGTAGTTGAGAGGCAAGCCTTGGAGTTGATAGACCCAGGTTCCAGCTGTGCTGCTTTGTGACCTTGGTCAAGTTGTTTATTCTGTGTGTGAACCTGTAAAACTGGGATGATAATAACAGTACCTACCTCTCTAAAAAGGTAGTTAAGGGGATTGAGATAATGGATCACAGTGTCTGGCTCAGAGTTAGTGCTCAATAAATGTTAGTTGTTGTAATAATAATAAATATTACAATATTATTGTTATTTTTTTGTGGTTGCTGAAGGTCTTTGTAACCTTTGTTTCTGAATATGTCACTATTTTGAATAGTGCCTTTATTCAGCAGCGGATATTTACTGAACACTTACTGTGCCGGGCATTGATCTAAGTGAACAGAACATTATAACCCCTGCCCTCTTGAAGCTTACATTTTGGCTGAAGGAGACAAAATACATAAAGCAAAGTAGATGACCCATCACTCTTCTTATGAAATTTGGTGTTTGACTCATATGTCTAAGCCTCCATTAACCAACCCTACCAGTCTTCACCTTTAGGTCTTTTGCATTCATTCCTGTTGCTGTGCTTGAGAGTGTTTGTGGCAGGAACACCCTAAAAGCACACAACTAGTGTCATTGTCTCCAGCTATTGGGCGATCTTAATTTTAAGACAGACTTATTACTCCATCATTTCCTTGGCTTACTGTTTAAGTTGGCTATCACAAATCTTTCCTTTTAGTCCTCATACTTCTGTTTCACATTGTTTACAGAAGTGTTGCTCCTCCCCAGCTTATCATGTTTTGCTTATCCATTTCATTTCCAAAAGGGATTAATAGAAACCTCTTTTCAGAAGTATTCCCTGACTAATCTAACTATATACTTTCCTTCTGCTCTTTTTTAACTTCTCACCTTCTATGTGTTGTTAACGGAGATATTTAACTTCCTTATTCTGTCTTTTTAAAAAAATACTGTTCTTTTATCTTCAATTAAATTGTAAGCCTTATTAGGTCAGGGACTACTTTTCTATTCTGAGCCTTAGCTTCCTCACTTGAAAAAAAGATAATACCTACCTCACAGGGATGTTGTGAGATTTCAGAGAGAGAATGTATGGAAAAGATAATACCAAATCCTTAATAAACGTAGTTTTCTTTTCTTTGAACCACTCTAGTTCCCAAAGTTTGTACGGGGCATGCATACAGTCAGTGCTTAAAAAAATACTTGTTTAATTTATCCTGAATTGAGGTTGGGAGTCTTTTAATTTAACTTCCACTTGTGTGGATAATTTTAGTTTTTACTTCCAGATAAGATTCAAAATATTAACTTTCCAAGTATCTGATGAAAAAAGCCGAGGCATGAATAAGAGACAACAGAACCGTGCTTAGAGTAGGGATTGAATCCCCATTGTGTGGGTTCAGTTCGGGCTGGTTGTGTGACTTTTGGCAGGTTGTTTAACTCTTGGCCTCAGTTTCTTTATTTGTAAGATGGGGGAAATAATAACTACCTCATGGATACTATGTTGTTAGATTAAATGAGAATAAATGAGAAGCACAGAACATTGCCTGGCATATAGCAGTAGCCTCAGGGAACATTTGGCAATATCCAGAGATGTTTTTGATGGTCACAGCTGGGGGAGAGGTATGTGTGAGAGTGCTACTAGTATTTTGTGGGGAGAGGCCAGGTATAATCATTGTACACAGGACAGCACCCCGCGACGAGGGATTATCTGGTTCAAAAGGTCAGTGGTGCCAAGATTAGGAAACCTTGCTTTATCGTTAAGCTGTTTCTCATTTGCTTATCTTTGTAGTATAAGGTACTTTGCCAGCTAGATTCTGTATAAATACTGACATCCTTCACTTGTATCTAAAAACTGACTGTATATCCATTTGTATGCAACATATGCATATTTGTGTGTATGTGTGTATGTATATGCTTTTATGTATGTCTCTGTACCTTGCTATTTCCTCTGCCTGGAGTATTATTTCCCTTTCATCTGTGAAACATTTATCTCTTAAGACTGTACTTAAATATCATCTCCTCTAGGAAGCCTGTCCTGGTTAATGTGAGTAGAGTTAGTTGTTCTTTCTTCTGGTTACCCACAGTATCTATGTGACTTTTACAGCACTTAACATAGTTATTTGTATTTTTCTCTTTTACTGGTCTGTCAAGTTTTTGAGAACAAGCATTCTGTCTTATTCACCTTTTCAGTAAGTATCTCCTTCTGCCAAATGCCTAACATTTGCTGCCACATAGTAGGCATATATTAAGTTAAGAAATGAATGGAAGAGAGAAAAACAAACTGGAAAGATTTTTTAATAGGCTCTACAAGAAAAGGATATTATCTTGTCACCTTTGTTTCCAAGTGAGTGCTTAGTGTTCAGTGAATATTTATTGAATGAATTAGAGGCCAGTTGCAAAAGTTGATAGATATTTCATGTGACCTTTTTTCTTCATTTCTACAAAGTGTATCCTAGAAGTAAAACAGCCTAGATACTTGGTGCATGTGATGCATTAAGTCGACCTTTCTTTCCTTGACTCGCTTAATGAGACTTGATCCAGCAGGTACTTCCTGAAAGATGTTTTTGGTTGATTTCTTTTTCACCTGTGTGTCCATTCTAGTGTTGAGCTTGTTGGAAAGATGAACGTGTGGTATCAGTCTTACATTATAGATGAGCTGTCATTAAGTACAAGTGTTAAATAAGGCTTTTGATCTCCTTTACATTTGGGCCCAAACTGAGTGAGTATGTATTTACTCTCAAGTATGGATAATGACTGAGGCTAGTGAAGCATGGGAGAAAAGGAGGGTGAGGAAGTTGCCTACTAGGTCTCTTTTTCTTGATAATGACTGCTTTTTACCTCAGAGCTGCCCCCAGCTATTTATAAAGCATTAGCTAGGAGAGGGTTGTGAATCTAGAGGATAAGAATATAGGTTTGATAATTTGATAAAATCAATAATTTGACAAGTCATGGTTTTTTAAATTGATTTTGTTGAAGTATAGTTGTTTTACAATGTGTGTTAATTTCTACTGTATAGCAGAGTGATTCATTTATACATATATATGCATTCTTTTTCATATTCTTTTCCATTATGGTTTATCACAGGATATTGAATATAGTTCCCTGTGCTGTACAGCAGGGCCTTGTTGCTTATCCATTCTATATACAATAGTTTACATCTGCTAATCCCAAACTCCCAATCTATCCCTCCTCCACCCCCTCCCACATCGCCCCTTGACAACCACAAGTCTGTTCTCTATGTCTGTGAGTCTGTTTCTCTTTTGTAGATAAGTTCATTTGTGTCCTGTTTTAGATTCCACATATAAGTGATATCATGTGGTATTTGTCTTTCTGTTGACAGTCATTGTTTTGATTATCATAGTTATCACTTATTGAATGTTTGATATATGTCAGGCACTGTGTTAAGGAATTTTACATGCTTTTTAAATTTATTCTTCACAGCAGTGCCTATGAAATACGTACTAATAAGCCTGTTTTATGGCAGAAGAAACAGATTCACAGAATTTTCTAAGAACATACAGCTAGGGATTTGAACGCGCAGACCTGAGATTCAAATCCACATCCATTGACTCTGTGGTCTATGTTTTAATGACTGTGCTGCTGCCTCCTAAGTTTCAGTGGAGGAGTTTTGTATTGAAAGTGGTAGTACTGAGGTAGGAGGGGAAAATAATAGGATTTCATCCTGTACAGATATTAGAAGGAAGAAGATTAACAGACTCATGGAGAAGCAATTCCCAAGTTTATGTCCTTATACAAAATAATTATGAAATTTAAACGTGTGATTTAACTAACTTACACTAACCTGCATTTTTTATTAAATTTAGTCTTGCTCTTGGTATCAACATCAGGACAGGTGTCCCAGATACATCTTTAGCAGTAGAAGAAAACTTTCTAGGTAAAATCTAAAAGATCATGAAGCAAAGTGATTTTTATAAATAATTTTTTTTTCTATATGTAAAATGTGTTTTGTAGGTAGAGTTAAATCTTTTGAAAGAGATTCTTGTTTAGGGGATAAGCCTCAGAATTATATTATTTAGGACTTGAAAACCTATGATTTGTTATGCTTGGAAGGTATAGCAGAAAATTTGATAATTGACACTTGCTAGTCTCTAAGATATAAATTATTTAAGTCAGTGGATATCTGTGGAGTACGTTTGCTCAGGCGGTGTTTGTCATTAAAAAAAATTACTTTTTCCTTCCTTCCCATACTTTGTACTGGACTGTGTTTTACACAGCTAGTTTACTTATAGGTGTTGTACATTTAATAAATAAAGTGAGAACATAGTTTTGACATCTGTGCACTATTATTTTTATTCATTAGGAGATTTAAATAGTTCTAAATTTTATTTTGTTACCTTAAAAAGAGCTAAACCTGGATATTGGTCTTAAAAAAGTTTCTTGAAAGATTTTCTCTTTCCTCTTGGTTGTGTTTTAATACTGTATTTGTAATCATAGTTATATGCATTTGAACTTTGCTCCTTTCAGAATTATAATTCAGTACTTTTGTAAGATTTTATCAAAAGTTACATGCAAACACTAAGAGCAGTGTGCTGAATGATGTTATATTAAAGACTAAAGATGCCTGAATGAAATTGAGCTCTGGTAAATAAGAATTTAGGGTTGGGGTACAGGGGATCAGATAATCACGTCAAGATTTTAGGATTCTAAGTCTTAGGCTTGTTAGTGCTTTCACATTATCTACCACAGGTTGCCTTTCTTTTTTTCTTCCAGGCAAACAAGTTTTATTTTCACCTTGCAAGCTTGCATACTTATAAAAAAATGTAGTTTTGTAAAAAGTTTAAGGTTATACAAAGTTTATAAATAATCCTGCAACCATACATAGTAGACAATCAAGTAAATGTGCAATAACTTTGAACTACATCAGCCATAAATAACATAATTTCTTTGTAATTCACGGGCTTGGTCATAGGTGCACTTGTCTCCAGGCGTAAAGGTTGGGTTTCAGTATTTTAGTGTCCTGTTTCCAGCATTCATACATTTTCAAACTCGATCAGGTGGAATTGCATTCAATCTAGTGATGGAAAACTTAGTATAAACTTACTATACCAGAACCACTATTCTAGTAGTTCCCGAAATTTAGCATGCATCAGGATCACCTGGAAACCTTGCTAAACCATAAATTGCTGGTCCACAAACCTAGTATTTGATCAGTAGGTCTGGGGTGAGACCCCAAAATGTAATAATTCTTACAGTTTCACAAGTGATACTGTTGATCGAGGGACCAAACTTTGAGAACCACTGTATTATACTAATGAGGTGATATCAAATCAGTTATTTCACAAGTTCAAGTACTTGCATATAAAGATTAAGACCTTGAATTTGTAACCTTAATTAGCGGTACCCAGTCGTAGGCATCAGTTTTTCATGTTGCAGTTGTGACCTAATCCCACTTCTTGGCGGCTTGTGCCATTTTTTGGTTATAAAGCAACAACATTAGCTGTAAACCAATATTTATTTGAATTTGAATATTGCATTTTAGTATTTGCATAAAATAATATTTTTGAAAGGCTTCTATGGCCTAAATAATGTTATTTTCTCCTTAAAATATCCTGAAAAATAGTGTTTCACCTGCTGTGAAAAGACTGAATAGCATCCAGGAGCCTTAAAGGCACAGAAAAGGAATTAATGAGTATTAAGAGAAGAAGAAAAAAGCCTGAAATGTTATCCCTCCCATGGAAAAGGAACATAAACTATATTGGCCAAATGCACTGTGTCTTTCGGGATTGTGCATTTCTAACAAGCATCTAGGTGATGCTGATTTGGTGGCCCTCAAAACTATATTTTGCATAGCAAAGCCCTAGAATGTCAGTTTTGAATGTTTCCATATAAGTTTCAATTAGTATTTAACATAGGAACAGACATAATACTCATACCCGTAAACATATCATTAAGGTTAAAAAATACAGTAATAATTTTTAACTGTGCCCTGGCAGATTCATACAATTAAAACTAAAAGCCACCCAGGGGGACAGTCCAGCAGGTTCCTCAGCAAATACACAGTTTGCCTTTGTTAGAGGTAACTGTTAATATATTATTATAAAAATAATATTGATGTCATCATTTGAGTGCTTAATATGTGCCAGGCACTCTTCTATGTCCTTTGTATATATTAACTCATTCAGTCCTCACTGTAACCCTGTCAGGTAAGTATTGTTAATGTTCCTATTTTTTAGTTGAAAATTTGGCCCAGAGAAGTTAAACATGCTCAAGATCTCACCTTTAGTTAGTAGTGGACCTGGGATTGTATCCAGGCAGTCTGGTTCTACAGCCTGGGATCGTAATCACTATTCTGTACTATATTTATCGTCTCTACATTTATTTCTTATATATTATTTAGAGAACAGTGCCTGGCACACAATAAGATCTATAGAAGTGCAGGCTGTTTTCAGTGGCATTTAATTGTATACTACATAAGGTTGGCAGAGCAAGTGTTATTATCCATTTTTGTATGTATATTTTTCTTCTAGTAATTAGATTCCAGACTTTATTCAGGTTTCTCTTCGTCTTTTTTTTTTTTTTTTTTAATACCTGAGTTCCCTGAGGTCTTAGAAACTGGTTGTCCCAAATTATATGGCCTTGCTAGATCTAAAAATTAGCTTTTCTTATCACACATTCATCTTTACTTTCATTCCTTTAGAAATGGATAAGGACTGAGATATTTACTTATTTATTTTTGGTATGTCACTGCTTTAGAAAGACAGAAGCAAATATACTAAATTTGTGTGCCCAGTTAATGGAGGAAATAAATTCTTAGATGCTATAAAGTGTTTTTTTTTTTTGCCTGTAAAGTTTTGAGAGTGGTATCACTTCATCCTACTGATTTGTGAAATTGAATAATAACACTCATAATAATGTGAAGTATATAAGAAATTGTTCTGATGATAGAGCAGATTAGCAGCGTTTAAGAGAAATAATATAAACCATATTTCCTCAAATCTAAGAAGGCATCTGTGTTAGTTTTCCATTGCTGCATTGCAGATTACCACAACTTTAGCAGTTTATCTCACACTTCCTGTTGGTCAGGAGTCTAGCCGTGGTTTAGCTGGGTCCTGTCCTCAGGGTCTTACCAGAGTGAAATCAAGGTGTCATCCAGAGCTGTGATCTTATCTGAGGCTCATGGTTCTCTTCTAGGCTCACTGGTGGTTTGCAGAATTCAATTCTTTGCGTTTGTAGGAATGGCATCCCTGTTTTCTTGCTGGCTCTCTGTCTTGGACCACTCAGTCGCCTAGAGGCTTCTAGAGGCCACTTTGAGTTCTTGCCTGTGGTCTTCCCTATGGGCAGTTCACAACATGGTGGTTTGCTACTTTAAGGACAATAGGAGACACTCTGCATTCTTTTAAGAACTGATCTCTTTAGGTCAGGCCTACTACAATAATCTCAGTAATTTAAAGTCAACTGATTAGAGATTTTAACTACATCTGTAAAATCCCTTCACAACAGCATTTAGATTAATATTTGGTTGAATAACTTTGAGAAGATGTGTACACCAAGGTGTTAGAATCTTGGAGGCCATCTTAGAATACTATCTACCACATGATCAATTTTAAGACAGATTGTTATTTTATTTATCACTAAGGAAGAAAATGCTGGCTTAAAGTATGATACAATACATTATTAGTACTTGGATGTTGTCTTCTTTAAAAAAAAATTGCGGAATTGTCATCCTTCTAAGCACAAATACTTGCTTCACGAATGTCAAACTTATTCCCCATTGCTGCTTTTCTGTGCTTTTTTGCAAGCATAATTTTTTGTTTCAATGCTGAATCATAGTGTAGTCTTTTAGGGGACATTTAAAATTGGGAAGTAGACTCGACATGTGTGAACCAAAAGTACACAGAATTCAGTAAAAATTATGGTGATATAAACTGCCATGACCAAATTCCCACATGCACAGGGAGTGGCAGCTACATTGTGACTGCCACAGGGCAAATGGTGATTGCTTTTTTTGTTTGTTTGTTTCCTATTTATTTTCATTCAGCTTTATTGAGGTATAATATGTACAGTAAACTACAACCATTTAAAGAGTTTCATTTGATGAGTTTTGACAAGTGTATACATGAAACCATTACCACAATCAAGACATTTCCATCAGCCTGAGAAGAGTCAGCCCCAGGCAGTCACTGATCTGTTTTTTTGTTAGTGTAGATTAGTTAGCATTTTCTGGTATTTTAAGCGGTGAGAAAAAAATTAAGACAGTGTTCTTAATTTTTGTGTTTTCTTCAGATGCCCCTCATTCTTAAAGAAATAATTTCTTTGTTAGGTCCTAGGTTTATTCCTTCATTGTGGGGGTAAAATGGTTCTCTTCGAACCTTTCTGAACTCAATTCTGGGATGTTCTTGACTTCTTCTTTGCCTAGGTATTTTTTTCCAGCATAATCAGGGTTGGCTCTGCTAAACCATACTTGTGCTTGCATGGCTTCCTGGTCTGCTTTTCTACTTACTGTCTTTGAAAGGGCCATAAACAGAAGCAGTTTTCAGCTGGAAGTTCTAAGCTCCTAAAATATTACACTCTGTTATTGCCTGAAGTTTTTCCCTAGTTACTTAAGATAGTCCTAACCCCCAGGAGAATCTCAAAATGTACTCATCTCAGTTTTTCTTGTTAAGATTCATAGTACAATTTGAATTTTAGGAAACGTAGGAGATTTCCCTCCTAGTCACTTCTTAGGATTATTACGTGTTTCATGTTGCCTGGTGTGTGCAGTGCTTTCCAGTATAAGAAACACTCTGGGAAAAGACTTACTTCCTGAGTATAAGACAAAGGGAATTGAAGGAGGACTCATGAAGCTCTGAAAAAGCTCATTTAGCTGCCATTTAACACAACATTGTCCAATAGAAATATAATGTCAGTCAACCTCATTTGAATCAGCCTCTGATACGTGAACTCAAAATCATTCATTTTCTAGTTAGCACTATTAGCAGTTTGTTTTTTCTGGGGCCTCAGTTTTTGTTTTTGTTTTAACTTATCTAGATAGAGTCAGTCTTTTTCTGCTTTTGACATGTCTGAAATAGTAAAAGTAAAATATTTTTACACCTATTTAAAAATTATAGAATGTCTTTATGTGCATGCGTGCATGCGTACACACGCAGAGATACAAACACAGATGTATAGTGGTATTCTCTCCTATTTTACAGAAAAAAGAGCATAGTATACAGACTTTAAAAGAAAAATTTCACAGTGTATCCTAGAAATCTTTTCATAATAGTACATTGAGAACTTTCTCATTTTTTTCCCCTGTAGAATAATTTCTTCAAATTACTGGCTTAAAAAGTGTATCCACTTGAATTTTGATTACCTATACTTAGAAAAAGAGATAAGGGAATATCAATGGGAAAAAGGACACTATGAATGGACTTTTGGACTTTGTTTACAAATGAAAAAATGGAGGATCAGAAATTTTAAGTAATTGCCCCTGGTCATGCAACCAGTGCAGGGTCAGGATGCTAATCTAGGTGTGCCTGATTTTAACTAAGCTCCTGGCCTTTCTGTTATATCCATATTGCATTTGATGAACAAAAGGGGAGATAAGTCATGCCAACTTCTTTTTGGAGAAAAATAATCAAATTCCAGACTTTATTTTTGGGATCAGTCCTTTAAGAAGCTTTGCATTCTGAAGCCCATAGGTGTGCTTTTCAGTTTTCAGAAGAACTATTTCTGATATTAAGAAGTATCCTGAAATGATAGTAAATGAAACACTCTAGGATGAATTTGAGAAAAGTACTTAAAAAAGAGATCCCAATATACATAGGTATTTATCACAGGCAGCATTTCAAATTGGTGAGGGAAAAGTTGGCTGATTTGGTAATTTATGTTGCAACAACTTTCTAATCATTTGGCAATAACAAAAATCAACTGTTCATTGCTTTACTTTTTACATAAAAATAATTAAAAATTAAAACAAAAGATAATATAAAAAGACTTTGTGAGGTTAGCCTTTTTACTAAAAAGACTGAACTCAGTGAGTATAGTCATGAAAGTTTCATTTTTTTTTCCCAGTCACTATCTTTTGAATTTTCTTCAGTTGCCCCTTAACATCATCTTGGGTCAAGCTCATAGCTTTCCCAGTATTTTTTTTCAGTTACAAAATGTCTAATTCTGCTCTTGTCCCTTATTAGGCTTGACCTGCGGCTGGAGGGATCTATAGTACTCTTTCAGGCTCCTTCCCCCGTTGTTGGGAGTGTAAATTTATGCAGCCTTTTTGGAGAGCAGTTTGACAATATCTGTGGAAAAGAAGTGCAGTGCGTATGCCCTTTGACTCAGGAGTTATACTTCCAGGAATTTAGTACTACAGATATACTCACACTACTTTATTTGAAAGGTGAGTCCATTAGGGGTGAAAATTCTTTGTTAGTTCTGATAGAAATTCAGAAAAGCTATACTCTGTAACTTAATGTTTGTTAACAAGAGCGCTGTTAAACTTATTTTGACTCTTCCAGTAAAATGGTGAGATATGTTATAATTTAACTACTGGACACTTAAGTTGTTACCAGTTTTTTAAATAAGTATAAAAAAATGCTGCAGTGAACATCTTTGTGTATATGCTACTCATTCACGAGTGTTGAGAATGTTTCTTAATGGCCGTATTGAGAAAAGTCTTCTGCTTTATATTTTGCCCCCCCCCCGCCCCCATACTTCAAGGAGCACAGGAGACCTCAGTTTAAATCACAGCTAATTGTCTAAATGGGTGTGTGACTTTATGACGGCACTTTAACCTTTCTGAGCAGGAGGTTCTGCAAATCTGGGCGTCTCAGGCTGACATTTAACAGCTGTAACAAATGCACTCTTCATTGTTGCCCACTATCACATTCTTCACCATCCTGTAGAGAGTATGTGTCAATAGGGGTGCTGTTAGTATTTTGGATAAGACAATCCATTGATGAGATAGTCCCATGCTTTTCTGGTCTCCTCCTCCATTGTGATGTCATTGTGCTGCAATTGTGTATAATTACAGATTCAAAAAGCAACTTCAACAGTTATTAAGGAGATAGTACTGCTCCCAGTTGAAAACCACTATAGTAAAAACTTTTGGCGGGAATTATATAAGATTATTTCTGATTTTTATTGGCTTTTCTTTATCACATTCTTTTAGCAAGAAGCAGTGGTAGTTTAAATTATTTAATCTCAGTATCTACCCTAGAACATGTCATTTTGTTTATTATCCCCATAAAAGACTGGGTCAACAGTAATAGTTTCTTCACAGATACATTAATAATTTGGTATGATATAAAAACAAGACTGTATTCTGATTTATTAGCTTTGTTTTTTAGGTGGTTTTACATTTTTTTTTTTTTTTTCAAACTGAGGAAGAGAATGGCAAAAATATTGCCACGAATTCTCATACAGCCTTCATCCAGGTTCCCCAAGTGTTAACATCTTACACAGTGACAGTGCAGTTATGAAAATCAGGGAACTAACGTTGATATAATACTGTTATCTAATCTCCAAGCTTTATTCAGACTTCACCAGTTGTCTCACTAATGTCCTTTCTCTGTCCAGGATCTAATGCAGTTGCATTTTAGTTATCATGTCTCTGCTTAGTTTTCTTTAATCTGAAACAATTCCAAAATCTTTGTCTTTCATGACTATTACACTGTGAAGAGTACTAGCCAGTAATTTTGTAGAACGTCCCACAATTTGGATTTATGTGATTTCCTCCATGATTCAAATAACGTTGAACGTTTTGGTTGAGAATACTATAGAAGTGACATTATTAAGCTTAGTAGGAGGCACATGATACTGATTTATACAATTACCAGTGGTGTTAATTTTGTTTATTGGTTAAGGTGATACAGTTGTCCCCCATAGTTGTGTTTTTCCTTTGTAATTAATAGGTATTCCGTAAGAAGATACTTTGTGGTCAGATAATTATCTTATTTTTCATCATACCTCTCTACTTTTTACTTTCATTGATGATTCATACCTGAAGTGATTATTACTAAGGTGTTTGCCAAATGGTGATTTTCTATTTCCATCATTCCTTTTACATTTTGCACTAATTAGAACTGGAGGATTTCTTTATAAGTTACATTGTGCCAAATATGTTATTTCATGGAAACGTGGTTGAAAATTTTATTTGGTTTTATTGGGTATTTGATAATAACAGTTTTTAAAACTTTTCTAAGAACTTCCTTCTAATACTTATGGCATAGAAATGTTTGTATCCTTCATGTATTTATTTAGTATAGTGGTCTCAATTTTTTTTCCTTAAGAAAAATCTTGACTTTGACTTAAGTTCTTGGTTCGTTTACAAAAGGTGGGTTGGCCATCTATCCAGAGTACATTTTTAGTTAGGCTTTACAATATCTAGAAAAGATTTCAGGCTTTTCTGCTCATTTAACTTCTGAAACACATGTTTGCTCTTAATATACAATATAAATTAGATCCCTGTCCCAAACTATAACTTTAACTTTGCAGTCTCTAGAAGTCGGAAAAGGAAAATTGTAAAGCATTATTTACAAGCCATCAGCTCCTAGATATTTGAGCTTTTAACTAAGGGAGGGATGGGATTAGAACCTCATGTTCTTAGACTGTGTTGTTTTGGCACCACAGAATTCATTCATACTGTCCATTAATTTATCTTGATTTTACCTTGAATTTATTTGTAAATTGTCCTTACCAGTGGTTCTCAAAGATGGTCCCCTACCATTAGTAGTATCAGCCTCATGTCAGAACTGGTTAGAAATGTAAACTTCTTAGGATCCACCCAGAGGAAGCAGTCTGTGTTAACAAGCCCTCCAGGTGATCCTGATGCGGGAGAAACATTGCAGTATACATTTCCTATAAATTGTTTTGGATTGTTGGTGGAGGTAGAGAATAGAGTGCCAGTTTATCCATCTGCTGTGTTATATTATCTGTTTTACCTAGCTTGTAGGGGTAGTGAGATATTTTGAAGATTAACTCTCTATTCTCTACCCACCCCCGGCCCCCGAACCTGGTAACCTCAAATTTACTTTCTGTCTCTATGAATTTGTCCATTCTAGATATTTCACATAAGTGAAGATTCATACCATATTTTTCCTTTGTGTCTGACTTATTTCACATAACATAATGTTTTCAGGGTCCATCGATGTTGTAGCATATACGTCATAATTTCATTTCTTTTTATAGTTGAATAGTAGTCTATTGTATGTATATATCATATTTTGATTATCCATTCATTTGTTCATGTATACTTGGGTTATTTTCACCTTTTGGCTATTGTGAATAAGGCTGCAAAGAGCCTTGGTGTTAGAGCCCCTTTTTTCAACTCTTGGGTATATACCTAGAATGGAATTTCAGGTCATAACGGTAATTTTGTGTTTGTCTTTTTGAGAAACTGCCAAACTATTTCCCACAGTGGCTGCACTGTTATACATTCCCACCAACAATGTACAGTTTCTCCACATCCTTGCCAGTACTTATTATTTTTTTCTTTACAAAATTTATTAAAAATAATTAAAGCTATCCTAGTAGGTGTGAAGTGGTGTCTCATTGTGATTTTGATTCTCATTTCCCTAATGACTAATGATGTTAAGCATTTTTTCATATGCTTATTTGGCCATTTATATTTCTCCTTTGAAGAAATGTCTGTTCAAGTCTTTTGCCCATTTTAAAATTGTTTTTTTTTGCCTTTTTGTTGTGCTATAGGAATTCTTTATATATTCTGGATATTAAACTCTTATCAGATATATGGCTTACAAATATTTTCACCCATTTGGTAGGTTATCTTTTAATTTTCTTGATATCTTGATGTATGAAAGTTTTAAATTTGATGAAGTCCAATATATCTATTTTTTTCTTTTGTTGCATATACTGCTGTCATATCTAAGAATCCATTGCCATGATCGTGGCGATCCAAGATCATGTAGGTTTACCCTGTGTTTTTGTGTGACAATTTTTTGGTTTTAGCTTTTACAGTTAGATTTTTGATCCATTTGAGTTAATTTTTGCGTATAATGTGAGGCAGGGATCAACTTCATTCTTTTACATGTGGAAGAATTCGTTGAAGAGACCATTCTTTCTCTGTTGAATGGACTTGGCACCCTTATTGAAAATCACTTGGCCATAGATATATGGTTTAAAGTCTGGACTCTCAATTCTGTTCCATTTGTGTATATTGTCTGTCCTTATGTATTATGGTATTTTGAATATAAACTTCTCATGCCATTTTATTTACTTAAAAAAACTCTTTTGGCACTTTGCTGTTTTAACTTTTTGTTCTTAATAAAACTAAAATTATGAGTAACTTTAAACATTAAAAATACTACACTTAGTAAATTCTAAATAAATAAATTTAGTATCATGTGATAGGTACTCTCCTGAGCTTCTGTGGGAAGCATGAGGATGGGCAAGACTTGTTTCTGTTCTCTAACAATTTGCAATTCAGTTCACTAACTTAAAAAGTACTATACTTTTGCTTTGTCATTCTGTTTTTTGTGTGAGTCCAACCTTGTGATGTCTTTAGTTCAGGACATGAGATGCTTACTCCTGTTGCAGCAAAATTGGAATGTTTAGCTGTTATAGTATTACTTTTTTTTTTCTTTTTTGCTGTTGTATAGTTTGTGTCTTTACCTTAATAAGCACCTAATTTTATTACTCTCCTTATCTTTTTGTAATTTGCTTCCATTATATTCTGCAACTAGTTTCATAGAGAACGGTTCTCCCCTGTTTTAGTTTTATAAAAGACTGAGCTGTTATAACACTGAAGTTTGCCTCTTTCTGTATGTTTTTTACGTATCCATTTGCAAACAACTGAATCTTTCTTAGGCACATTTATAGTCTGATACTGAGACTTGTTCACTGTGTGTTGTGCTTATAGTGGGATGGGCTATTGTAATGTGAACTTCCAGGGTGAATTTTTTTTTTTTTTTTTTTTTGCGGTACGCGGGCCTCTCACTGTTGTGGCCTCTCCCGTTGCGGAGCACAGGTTCCGGACGCACAGGCTCAGCGGCCACAGTTCACGGGCCTAGCCGCTCTGCGGCATGTGGGATCTTCCCGGACCGGGGCACGAACCCGTGTCCCCTGCATCCGCAGGCGGACTCTCAACCACTGCGCCACCAGGGAAGCCCCAGGGTGAATTTTTAGTAGTTGATAGTGATGTTCTAAAGAATGTGCTCTTCTTGCAAGAACATAATTACATTCATTTTTAGTTAATCTTGCCTAGAATAGCACTGTGTGTTAGAAATATAATTTGAGCCACATAAGTAATTTAAAATTTTCTAGTAGCCTCATTTTAAAAAGTTTAAAAAAAGATTAGATTTATTTTAATATATTTTAGTTAATCTGACATATCCAAAATATTATCAGTCTAACATATAAACAATATAAAAATATTGAGATATTTTACATTTCTTTTTTGGACCAATTCTTTGAAACCTGGTAGATGTTTTATATCTCAGTTTGATCACCAAATTTTCATCAGAAATACGTCATCTTTCTGACTTCATAAAAATTTATGGTTGAAAAAGTAGATTCACATACCTAAGTTGTTCCAAATAAACTTATGCTTTTCAATATCTGAATTAAGTGCCAAAAAATAAATTTCTCTTGTATTTGCATCCAAATTGATAAAACTGTTTCATATTTTTTTAATAGACTTCATTAGACTTTGAAGCAAAAGCTTAACAGTTTCAAAACTGTGCTACTCAAATTAAGCAAATTCACTGACTCGTGTCAACTCAGTATTATTAACCTCAGATTCCTTAAGGATATTGCATACGTTGAAAAGCAACACGAAATTCAGTCAGTATCATAGTGTTCAACTGTTTCTTGTCATTTTCTCAGCCAGTTTTCATAAAACTGTCCATTGTAATTAAAATATTGTGTATAGGATTCATGTTAGGGAACAGTGTATTAATCAATCTTTATTATTGATTTGTATTGTGAAAGCTTTCAATTTCAACACAAAAGTTTCCATACCTTGTAGCTAGGTCATAAATAAACTTTTTCTTTCTTTGATACTTCAGATTAAGCTTGTTTACATATAGTGAGATACCAGTGAAAAAACAAAGAATACTGCCATTTTTGTTTGTGATTATTGCATATTGAAAAGCAATCCTTACTTGAATCAGAGTCAGTACAGTAATACAGTAAATCTTTGTGAGGTTCTTCCACTACTCAACCACTGAGCAAAGAGTACAAGATTATTAAATTATTAAACCTTCTGTTTTTTCAACAGCTTTGTAAACTGGCTAGGATTCGTATTATTTGCATGTACATACTTATCAATTTTAACAAGTTAATCCATTACACTTTTCATAGTTTTAGAAAGCTGAGCACAGATATTTTCAATGTATATCATACAATGGAACAAAACAATAAGATAAACATCAGTTTCTTCTTTTAAAATTCCAATAAGCGTGGATGTTTGAGCTAACGTGACTGGAACTGTCTGTTGAGATAGAAACTAATTTTTTAATATATAGCTGAAATTCTTTGATAGATGTAAAAGATGAGAAGAGGTCTGTGCCACAATTTTGATTTTTTAAAGCTACATATCGACATTTCTTTTTAAATTTCAAAGTCCTTTCAAACAAAATGTGTCTAAAGTTTTAATTTGGCAGTGGCTGTCATATCACATGGCTATCTAAAGCTAAAAGAAAAGTAATTTCTCAAATCTATTTATTTTTTTACACTGTTAGCAAGGTCTTCCATATGATGGACAATTGTTTGGTGGCTTAAATGAAGGCCTTCCACTTTTTGTAAAATAACCTTTTTAGTATTCCTCATAATGTTCTAACAAAATGTCTATAATTGAAATATCTTTACTATCTTTCCATTTAAATATGGTTTCCTTCCTCCCTCCTTCCCTCCCTCTCTCCTTTCCTCCGCCCCTTCCCTCCCTCCCTCTCTCTCTCTCTCTCTCTCTCTCTCTCTCTCTCTCTCTCTGTCTTCCTCCCTCCCTTCCTTCCTTTGCCATTTTATACATGGCCAGAGTCATAAGCCCAGATCCCTTAAAAATCTTTTAAAAATATTTGTGGGACATTTAATTCTTATATCAGGTGACTAACTTTGTTGCTTCTCTTTTTTTAATATAAATTTATTTATTTATTTTTGGCTGCATTGGGTCTTTGTTGCTGAGCATGGGCTTTCTCTGGTTGGTGGTGAGCAGGGGCTACTCTTCGTTGCGGTGTGCCGGCTTCTCATTGCGGTGGCTTCTCTTGTTGCAGAGCACGGGTTCTAGGCGCCCGGGCTTCGGTAGTTGTGGCACGTGAGCTCGTTAGTTGTGGCTCGCGGGCTGTAGAGTGCAGGCTTAGTAGTAGTGGCGCACGGGCTTAGTTGCTCTGTGGCATGTGGGATCTTCCCGGACCAGGGCTTGAACCTGTGTCCCCGGCACTGGCAGGTGGATTCTTAATCGCTGCACCACCAGGAAAGTCCCTGTTGCTTCTCTTTTGACTTAGGAAACTTCTTATAAAAATTTATTGCATACTTGCTGAAAATGTCTCTTAATATTGTCCATTTTTTTATTTGAAAAAATTTCTACATAAGAAACAGCTTTTTAATTTTGCTGTACCACAGCTAATTGTGATTATTATTCCTATTAGAATTTGTGGATTATCTTCTTCCAGTCTCACTTCACTGTTCTAGTGATAGTACTAACTTCTGTGTCTCTCCTTCATTGTGCAGGGGTAGAATGCCTTTGTTTTAATTTAAAATTTTTGTTTACCCCCACCACCCTTTTGTCCATTTGTTTTTTTAAAGTTAAAGGAAACAATTATATTCGAAATATATTAAAATTTAAAAATTAAAGTAAAAATTAAAATGAAAAAGTATCTCCATTTGGTTATCAATTATGATATACATAGGCATCACTGCAACTTGTGTTCTTTGCAAAAAAAATTAAGTAAATGCTTTACACTATCATTACATTGGTATGTAGAAAAAAAGTCATTTCAGTTGAATAGTTAATTGATGCCGCTGAGATCACAACAATACAGTTTTCTTTAATAGGAAGACATTTTACATGACTTCAGCTTTTAAATTTAGATAAAATTAATTATAATTAAATAAAAATTCAATTCCTTGGTAATGGTAGTCAGCATTTCAAGTGTTCACTAGTCACGTGCAGCCAATGGCTATTGTATTGGAAATTAAACTTTGATAGTTGGTTATATACTGTATACTTCCAGGTCTGGAAATGAAAGCCTTGAGAGTTGGTTATATACTTGCTTAAAATATTTTGGTGACTTGAGACCAAGCATTATAGTCTTTTTTTGATAATGCTAATGTTACAGGAGCAGTACCAAGAGGACTTAAGAATCAAGAACCCTGGAAAGAGTTGCTTAGGACTACAGGAATACCTTGTTTTTGTTTTGCACTTTGCTTTATTGAGCTTTGCAGATATTGTGTGTTTTTTTTTTTAAACAAATTGAAGGTTTGTGGCAAACCTGTGTCAATCAAGTCTGTTGGTGCCATTTTTCCAACAGCTTTTGCCCACTTCATGTCTATGTGTCACATTTTGGCAATTCTTGGAATATTTCAAACTTTTTCATTATTATTATATTTGTAATGGTTATCTGTGATCAGTGATCTTTGATGTTACTATTGTCATTGTTTTGGGGCAACACAAACCACACCCATGTAAGATGGCAAACTTAATTGATAAACGCAGTGTGTTCTGACTGTTCCATCAACTGGTCATTCCCCCATCTCTCTCCCTCTTCTCAGGCCTCCCTGTTCCCTGGGACACAACAATATTGAAATCAGGCCAATTAATAACCCTACAATGGCCCCAGTGTTCAAGTGAAAGGAAGAGTTGCATGTCTCTCACTTTAAATTGAAAACTAGAAACAATTAAGCATAGTAAGGAAGACGTGCTGAAGCTGAGATAGGCTGAAAACTAGGCCTGTTGTGCCAGTGCGCCAAGTTGTGAGCAAAGGAAAAGTGTTTGAAGGAAATTAAAAGTGCTACTCCAGTGAATACACAAATGATAAGAAAGCAAAACAACCTTATTGCTGATATGGAGAAAATTTTAGTGGTCTGGATAGAACATCAAACCAGCCACAATATTCTCTTAAGCCAAAGCCTAATTCAAAGCAAGGCCCTAACTCTCTTCAATTCCCTGAAAGCTGAGAGAGGTGAGAAAGCTGCAGAAGAAAAGTTTGAAGGTAGCAGAGGTTGGTTCATGAGGTTTAAGGAAAGAAGCTGTCTCCATAAAAGTGCAAGGTGAAGCAGCAAGTGCTGATGTAGGAGCTGCAGCAAGTTATCCTCAAGATCTAGCTAAGATAATTAATGATGGTGACTACACTAAACAACACATTTTCAGTGTTGATGAAACAGACATATTGGAAGATGCCATCTAGGACTTTCATAGCTAGAGAGGAGAAGTCAATGTCTGGCTTCAGAAAGCTTCAAGAGAGTCAGGCTGACTCTCTTATTAGGGTCTAATGTAGCTGGTGAGTTTCAGTTGAAACCAATATTTACTTACTATTCTGAAAATCATCAGGCCCTTAAGAATTATGTTCAGCCTGCTCTACTGTGCTCTGTAGATGGAACAACAAAACCTAGATGACAGCACATCTGTTTACTACATGGTTTACTGAATATTTTAAATCCTCTGTTGAGACCTGCTGCTCAGAAAAAAAGATTCCTTTCAAAATATTATTGCTCATTGACAATGCACCTGGTCACCCAAGAGCTCTGATAGAAATGTACAACAAGATTAATGTTTCTGTGCCTGCCAGCAACATCCATTCCGCAGCCCATGGACCAAGGAGTAATTACAACTTTCAAGTCTTATTATTTAAGAAATGCATTTTGTAAGGCTAAAGCTGTCATAGATAGTGATCCCTCAGGTGAATCTGGGCAAAGTAAAGTGAAAACCTTCTGGAAATGATTCACAATTTTAAATGCCATTAAGAACATTTGTGATTCATGGGAAGAGGTCAGAATATCAGCATTAACAGGAGTTTGAAAGAAGTTGATTCTAAGCTTCATGGATGACTTTTTTAAGGGGGTTCAAGCCTTCAGTGGAGGAAGGAGCTACAGATTTCTCTTGCTACAGAAATAGCGAGAGAACTAGAATTTGAAGTGGAGCCTGAAGATGTGACTGAATTGCTGCCATCTCATGATAAAACTTGAACGAAGAGTTTGCTCCTTATGGATGAGCAAAGAAAGTGATTTCTTGAGACGGAATCTACTCCTGCTGTGAAGATTGTTGAAATAACAACAAAGGATTTAGAATATTACATAAACTTAGTTGATAAAGCAGCAGTAGGATTTGAGAGGACTGACTCCAGTTTTGAAAGAAGTTCTACTGTGGGTAAAGTGCTATCAAACAGCACCACATGCTACAGAGAAATCATTTGTGAAAGGAAGAGCCAGTCGATGTGGCAAACTTCACTGCTTTAAGAAATGGCCATAGCCGCTCCAGCCTTCAGCAGCTACCGTCCTGATTCAGTCAGCAGCCACCAACACGGAGGCAAGTGCTTCCACCAGCAACAAGGTTACAACTCACTGTAGGCTCAGATGATGGTTAGCATTTTTTAGCAATAAAGTATTTTTTAAAAAATTTATTTATGCATTTATTTATTTTTGGCTGCATTGGGTCTTTGTTGCTGAGCATGGGCTTTCTCTAGTTGGTGGTGAGCAGGCGCTACGCTTCGTTGAGGTGTGCGGGCTTCTCATTGCAGTGGCTTCTCTTGTTGCAGAGCATAGGCTATGGGCAGGCGCGCTTCAGTGGTTGTGGCACGTGGGCTCAGTAGTTGTGGCTCGCAGTCTCTAGAGTGCAGGCTCAGTAGTTGTGGCTTGCAGGCTCTAGAGCACAGGCTCAGTAGTTGTGGCGCACGGGCTTAGTTGCTCCACAGCATGTGGGATCTGCCTGGACCAGAGCTCGAACCTGTGTCCCCTGCACTGGCAGGCGGATTCTTAACCACTGTGCCACCACGGAAGTCCAGCAATAAAGTATTTTTTGATTACGGTATGTACATTGTTGTTTTAGACATAATGCTATTGCACTCTTAATAGACTATAGTATAGTGTAAACATGACTTTGTACTGGGAACCCCGTAAATTCGTGAGACTCACTTTATCGTGATGTTCACTTTACTGCGGTGGTCTGGAACCAAGCCTGCAATATCTCCGAGACATGCCTGCATTTGCATTTTCTTTGTGGCATGCCTCATAGTCATGAAAAATTAAAAACATTTCAAACATTGTTTATGAGTTAAAGGATATTTAGTAATAAAATACTTGGACACACGTATTATATATGAAGTCATGGCCCGCCCGCCTTTTATCCTCCAAGTGTTCTGCAGGAGTACTTGGAGAGGGGGAACATGTCTGTATTCTGAAAACTATTTCATCACTTCGGTGAAAGACCAAGCAACAACAAAATTAGGGGAGTTATTTTTTTTAAGTGCTCTCTCACAAAAAATTAACATTTTATCTATAGAGATCTATAGGGGTCTCATCAGGTTCACAACAGATCTTTAAATTATGAAATTTAATTTCAGTTGACATGGACTGTGGAAAGATTGTTAACGGAGCTTAAGTATTTAATATTCTGAGTTTGGTTAAATATGAAAATGTTTTATTAAGTATCCCTCAACTCATTTGTGGTTCTTAAATTAGGAGGGGCCGTATCTCAACTAGTTATAGCACCAACCTTTTTTCTTTTCTTTCCTTTCTTTTCTTTCTATCTTTCTTTCTTCCTTTTTGTTCTTTTTCTTTTCTTTCTTTCTTGTTTTCTTTTTCTCTTTTGTTCTTTTCTTTTCTTTTTTTTTGCTGTTGTCTTCTGAACAAGCAGTAAGTTCTCCAAAGTTTCTGATTTTCCCAAAATAAAGGAATGACAATGTTTATTCATTCTCAGTTATGATCTGTGAATACAGGGGGATGTCTAAAGACCTGTTTTAAAAATCAGAGGAGCAAGTCTGAATAAAAAGGGAAATGAAACTTGTCTTAATAGAATTTGTCCATTAGATTGTTTCCAAAATTTGTTCTGTAGAAGTAGTCACTAGCGATGGTCCTTGAAGAATGCTTTCTGTGATTAAGTTTGAAGAAATACTATATACCATAATAATGGCCTATTGAAGATTCACGATGCACAGTGATATAGTAAAGACTCTGGGACATCTTACAAGAAAGAAACTTGCTAAAGCTTGTGTTTCTTAAACTTCTTGGACAATGGAACTCCTTTTTTATTTGTCAAACCTGTCTATCCTATGAGAAATGCTGCCCTCTAGAGGCATAAATTCAATTGCTCTTGAATTTGAGTACCATAATGCTGCCTCATCTTAGTATGTAGAAGTTGTAACAATAAATAGTAAATACATAACAAAATAAAATAGAAAAATCTTACTTTGTTGAATTTTAATAAAATTTAGGGAGATGGAACAGCAATTTAAAATATATGCTCCTCTTTTTATTGGACATATGCCATATTTATGGCTGCTAATAATCTTTTGAATACATTTTCTTTATTTAGGGAATTATGAACACAAGGCAAGTCAAGTCTCCAAACACCATAAAGTCTCTCTTGCTGTCAGAAGTCATCTTTCCCTGTCTTCTTTGAAGACTTGTAACAATCTTGCTTATGAAAGTTACCATTCAGGGGGAAGCCAGTTTCCTCATAGCCCTTCCCATAATTCTCATTGTTTCCAGATCTGTAACTGGAGTCAGATTGTAGCATGCTGTACTTTTGGATAGTCAAAATGAGAAGAAGGGATTATATATCAACTTAAAATTTTTTGCTAACATATCAGAAAAAATTTCAGGAGTATGTGTAGACGTGGGTTCTGATGATGAGAGGGAAACATGCTTTTACATTTGGCTCAGAGTATTGGCATGGTGCAATTACCAGAGCTTCTCAATTCATTATTCCAGCTCAAGCAGCTAAGAGAGGTAATTGTTTGTTTCTTTGACTGATCTCAACATTGGCCTATACTAATGAACTTGAATGCCTGTGAACTCATGGTATAATGTAGAGGAAGAAGTCAAAAGATTAAGGGTCAGAGGACTGATGGAGTGGATTTTTCATTGTGCCTATTCACCCACCTCTTTTATTCTGTCTCCACTATTATCCACTAAGAGGTCCAGAAGACACTTTACTCACCAAGGTAATGTGGAATACGTTGAGGACAAATAGCAATAATTGCTGTTGTCTGTAGGTAGGAGACCTACCTGCATTTAATTTAATTTAATTCCATTGAAATTGTCTTTTTGATTTCAGATGGTGGGAGTCTAGGGTGCCTCTAAATTTCACAGGCAAGGTGGGCATCATTTCCATAAGGTAGCGTGACCCGCATGATGATGAGAGATGCAATGACCTGAATGCTTCTTTTTGGCTGTGGCTAAATGATCATGGGATCTCTAGAGCTAAAGTAGATGGGCGGACCATTAAGGTCCTACTAGATCTGTATAACCAAAAATTTTAGGTTTCACAAGGGAAGGTCTGAAGAGTGAGTTGTAGTTCTTCACACGGTTCCTAGACCCAGGTCAGGTCTCTAGAACCTATTAAGTTTTCCTTCTCTCTGTGTTTATGCATTTAAAAAACACTTTCATTTGTTTTTCCATTCCCACCTCCGTTGCAGTTTTGTCCATAGGTTATAGAAGAAACCAGGAGGGTGGGGGACACGACCCAGAGATTCTGATATTGGAGCTGTGCACAATAACTGATGAGACTGGTTCTCATCGCCCTTTGAGGAACAGAGAGTTTTGTTTGTACAAGGCTTGGTTATAATCTGTCAGGCTTGAGAATCTTGTTTGGCGCTTGAAGTTTGGAATAAATGTGCATGTTGTTCATTAGCCAAGACTTGGTCTGTATTTGGTCTTATTTCAAATAACCTCCCACTGTTGGATAAATTGGTATGTTAGGAGTCCTACAGAAGGCAGAACTCAGTTTCCTAACATCCCTTGCAGCTAGGACATGGGCACATGACCTAGATTCTGTTGATCAGATGCATCTGTGGAATAGATGAATTCAGAAGAGAGAATTGCAGGGTAGCAGCTCGTGCTTGGATTGCTTCTTAACGTGGATGTTGGGTGCTGAGACGTTGAGCTTTTAGTGTGGCCAGACGTTCTGGTGAGCCTTACAGTCTGAGGCTCTACTTTCATGGCACCAAGGGCTCAAAGAGTGGGAATAATTAATTGGTGAGGATACTTAGGTATTTTTCTGGTTGTTATACCTCCAAGCTGATTCTTTGCTTCTTTGCAGGGAATTCTGTGTATCATCTAATGTGTTTTAATGAATTCCTTTTCTGGTGAAACTACGGGAAATAGGTTCTGTTGTTTGTAGGTAGAAACCCTGATTGATCTACTGATTGTAAAAACTTTGTTTATTGTCAAAGTATTTTATTTTTCTAACTAAGATCCAAAAATTACCAAGCACTTGCACTCTATTTTTCCTCCCTGGAGGTGTACCATTTTTTTTTTCTACCTAGAATGCCAATTTTTGTACCTTGTGAATTGCTTCCTGTCCTTCACTGCTCAGCATGAGTTCCACTGCCGTGGTGAAACCTTTCTTTTACATCTCAGCAGCCTGATGGATTCTTTCCTTCCTCTGAATTCCAGTGGCACTTGTTTAGGCGTTAAGTGCTAGTTTTTTTCTTTCTGTATGCATCTTAGCTCTCACACTAAGGGATAAGCTTCCTGAGAACTGGTAGTATACCTCTTTCTGTCCCTTGCATTATCTAGCAGAATGCCTAGCACCTGTTGGATTCAAGGTCCAGCACGGTCACTTTTATAACATGTGGTGATTAGAGTTGCTTGAGAATCACAGTGATGCCAGGTCAAGTGAGCTGAGATAATAAACTGATTAGACTCTATCTTGGTCCTAGTGAGACAAAATTGTCTGGCCACGAGGCCCAATTTCATCGTCCTCAGGAGGTCTGAGACTTGCCTCTCGTCCCTGTTTTCATCACTAGGTGGCCGTATCTTTTACCATCTTCAAAATGTTTTATAAGTTTTTGCCTTGACAGAAGCCTTCTATGTATTTCTCTCTTATTTTCTAGTTACTTGCATTGTACCCTCTGGAATTGCTGTTCATAATCAATGAGCTTACTGTTTTAAATCTCTTAAAATGAAATAATTCAAACATACAAAAACGTACAGGAAGTAATATAACAAATACTTGTGCCTCGCCTCAAGATCAAGCACATGTTAACTTTTTTCATTTGCTTTTTCTCTTCTTTTAAAATTCTCCCCTCCTCATCCTTTCTTCCCTCCTTCAGAGGTACCCATTATCCTGAAGTCCTGGTGCACCATTCCCCTGTTCTTTCACATGTAGGTTTAGTTCATTCTTTTTAACTGCTGTTTGGTATTCCATGTTGAGTGAAACTCAGTTTTATACTGAGAGATAACTAGGTTCTACCTTTTGGCAAATAGTATTGTAATGAATAGACTTGTACATAGATACCTAGTCACTGTGTAAATTTATCTACGCTAGACACCCAGCAGTAGAATTGCTGGATCACAGGGTATAGGTGCCACTTTATCTTACCAGGTAAAGCCAAGTCCACTCCAAAGTGGAGGTACTACTTTGTAGCCACCAGCATGTTTTTCCACATCTTAACGACATTTTATTTTATCTAGCTCCTAATTTTTGCCTCTCTGAAAGATAAGAAATGGAATTTCATAGTTTTCACTTCATTACTTTGATTTTTAGTAGAGTAGAACGTCTTTGCATTTTGGTCTCCTAGTCTGTGAAGCTTTTCTCAGTGTCCTTTGCAATTTTTTTTTCTTTCCTCTTAGGCGTTGGCTTTTATTGATTTGTGGCAATTCTTTTTATAATCTGGATATTAATGTTTCTGGTAATATGCATTGCAAATATCTTTCTAGTCTGGGTTGTTTTTAACTTTGTTTAAAAGTATTTGATTTGTCTGCTTTCATGTCACTATCATACTGTGTTAATTACAGCCGTTTTGATATGTCTTGATGTCTGATAAAGTATCTTCTCTCTCTTAATGAATTTTAGGTCAGTTTGTCAAATTTCACCCCACCTTAAAGAAAATCCAAAAAAAGCAAACCCCAAACCCTGTTTGGGATTGTGATTGGAATTTCTTTGAATTTACTGGTTTACAGTCGGGATAATTGTCATCTTATTGGATGACTGTGGTATACATCTCTATTTAGGTATTCTCTAATATTTTTCAATACAGTTGTATTGTTTTCATGAAAGTGTTCTATTAGACTTATTCTTAGGTTTTTTATGATTTTTGTTGTGAATGATACATTTTTATAAAAGTACGTTTTGTAAATGGTGGTTACATACTAGTAACCACCAGTAACCAATTAATGTGGGAAACAAATTGCTATTTGTGTATTGGTTTTGTATTCAGCAACCTTGCTGAACTCTTAATTCTAATGATAGATTCTCTTGGGTGCCCTATGTAGTTAACCATATAATCAGGGAATAGTGATGTTTTTGTTGCTCTCTAGGCTTAAGCCTCCTTATTTTACTTGTCTTATTGAGATGTTCAGGGCCCCTTACTAAAATTGCAGCCCTCCCTGGGTCTATATGAATGTAAATGTACAAAAGAGGAAGGGGGATCTGAGTGCTAAAGTCTCTCACCAAGGGCCAAAATTCTCATCTACAATCCCTGCATATGAATTAAAAGCCAAATATATAGGTTAAGACTAGTAACCCATCCTAGGGCAGAAGCACTGTCAATTTGTAATCTTGTTAGTTTTTCCTGTATTACTGGCACTTAAAGATTTTTCTTTCATGGTAGCTAAAAGATTTATTTAAATGAATGATTTTGATTTATCCTTTCTGGATGAAGTTTTGTGGGAAGGCTTTTCATGTGATCTAATCTGATATATTGTTGGGACTAAAGGATAGCCTATGCTTTATACATTTCTGTAATTGAAATTTCACTCTGGGGATTCTTTGTGGTCTGTACTGCTGTCACCTTGGTTTTTGATGTATTGCAGTATCGTATTGCATAGCGGTTTAAGAGAACAACCTTTGTTAAATCTCTTAAAACTTCTCTGAGTTTGTTTCTTCATCTGTTGTTGTTGTAGTAGTAGTAGTATCATTTTTTCCTTACAGGTTATTGAAGGAATTAAGTAAATTAATACATATAAAGCTTTAAAACAGTGTCAATTATTGTTCTTAGCCTCCTTTTAGCTGCCACCTACTGCCTTCCTGGTAGATTCTGCTTATTTCTCTAAGACAATGGCTCATTGCTCCTATCTCCTTGTACATTCCAGGTCCTACAGTGTTCTGGATGATTTCAGCATCTGTATGAATGATGCACCAACATCCTGAGCCTCATTTCCCTGACCTCACCAAATCCAGTGACTTTCTCCTCCAGTCTACCCTATTCCTCAATCTCATGGGAATTATTATATTAATAACTGTTACATCTAGTAAATCTTTGTATCCCTTAGGGTTGTTTGATTAGCTATATAACTGTTGATTAGCCATTATAACTATTCTACCAGTTCATTTATACTTCGTCTTTTGGTCTCTCATTTTTCCAATCATCATACTTTTCCATTTTTCATATCTCTTGTTAACTAAGAGTCTGTTGTCTACTTCTTGTTCATATCTTAAATTTCTTTTACTTGCATGCATTTCTCCCAATTCTTTGGCAAAATCCCAATTCAGAATTATCTGCTTCCTCCCTTTGTAAACCACATGAATACTGCAGTCAAAATCATCTGAAAGGACATAGTTCTTTCATTATAAATTCATGATAATTAAAACCACAATGAGATATCATCTCACACCTGTCAGAATGACTGTCATCAAAAAGAACACAAATAACAAATGTTGGTGAGGATGTGGAGAAAAGGGAACCCTCATACACTGTGAGAATGTAAATTGGTGCAGCTACCGTGGAAAGCAGTATGGAGGTATCTCAAAAAACTAGACATAGAACTACCATATGACCCAGCAATTTCACTCCTGGGTATATATCTGAAAAAAAATGAAAACACTAATTCGAAAAGATACATGCACCCCAGTGTTCATTGTAGCATTATTTACAGTTGCCAAGATATGGAAGCAACCTAAGTGTCCATCAACAGATGAATGGATAAAGAAGATGTGGTGTATGTGTGTGTGTACACACACACACACACACACACACACACACACACACACACACACTGGAATATTACTCAGCCATAGAAAAGAATGAAAATTTTGCCATTTGCAACATCATGGATGGACTTGGGGAGGGTATTATGCTAGGTCAGACAGAGAAAGACAAATACTGTATGATATCACTTATATGTGGAATCTAAAAAATAAACTAGTGAATACAACAAAAAAAAAGTGCATTCACAGATATGGAGAATAAACTAGTGGCTCCCAGTGGGGAGAGAAAAGCAGGGAGGGGCAAGATGGGGTAGAGAGGATTAGGAGATACAAGCTATTATGTATAAAATAAATAAGCTACAAGGATGTGTTTTATTATGTGTAAAATAAGCTACACTGGGAATATATTCAATATTTTATAATAACTATAAATGGAGTATAACCTTAAAAATTGTGAATCACTGCTGTATACCTGTTATATAATATTGTGTTTTCAACTGTGCTTCAATAAAAATTAATTAAAATAATTTGTGATCTTCAACCATAAGTAGGCCGTACTACTTCTTGGAAATCTGTTGCATTACTCTTGTCAGCTGGTCTCGTCATCACTGTAACTGTTTCAGTCTTCCACTCTCCTCACACTTCCTCCACTATGGCCCATCTCCTCCTCCAGAATGCTTTTCCTATTACTTTACAGTGAAATAGGAGTACCTGTAGTTGCCCACTATCTTTACTGTTTTTTCTTCTTCTTTTATGTTAAAATACAGGCAACACTGCTTTTTGTCTAAGGCTCTCTCCGTTTCCTTCCCTCCCTCTGGGGTACCTTACACTGTTAATTATCTCCTCCTTCTTTTGTATATTCAGTTTCTTTCCTTACACTGGATTCTTCTCATCAATGTTTAAACATACCCAGTTCTCAATATTTAAATAACCAAAACTATATGTTTTCATAGGTACTACATTACTGATCTTTTTGTTCTCTTTCCTAGCCAGATGCTTGAAATCATTGCTTAAGTTTGTTTCCATTTCTCACCTTTGACTCACCTCTTCAATTTATTTACTCCACCAAATAGTATTTGCTAATGATACCAGTGACCTCTGTGTTAATAAATTAAGTGGATATTTTTAGACTGGCTCTTACTTGACCCTTGTGTTAGTTTGCTAGGGTTGCCATAACGGAATACCACAGACTGGGTGGCTTAAGCAACAAAAATTTATTTTCTCCCAATTCTGGAGGCTAGAAGTCCAAAGTCAAGGTGTCTAGAAGTTTGGCTTCCTCTAAGACATCTCTCCTTGGCTTGCAAATGGCCACCTTCTTGCTGTGTCTTTCTCACATGGTTTTTCCTCTGTGGATGCACATCCTTGGTGTCTCTGCAATTCCTCTTATAAGGACACAATTCAGATTGGATTAAGACCTAGGTGATGACAGAATCACCTCTTTAAAGGCCTATTCCCAAATGCAGTTATGTTCTGAGGTACTGGAAGTTAGAGCTTCAATATTTGGATTTTAAGGAACACAATTCAGGTTAGAACAACCTCCTGGCAGCTTTTGGCATTGTTGACAACTCCTTCAAACCTTTTGGGTCTATTACTCTTACGCCTTTTTTTTTATAAGCTTCTCTTCTGCTTGGTTATTAAAAATTGTAATTTCATGAGGTTTGGTCCTGGCTGGTTTCTCTTGCTTTTTTGTTCTTTCTCCCCAGGCAGTCTCACCATTTTGATTTTCACTAATGAAGTGATTTACGTGTTTGTTGCTTTAGCCCTTCCTTATCTAAGTTCCAGACCTATTTTATAACTCTACTTAGCTATCCCAGAGGCACCTCAAACAAAAAGTCTGAATCTGAACTCATGATAATTTCCATGTGATTTAACTAGTCTGTTCCTTGCTATAGCCATTGTTGGCCTTTTTATCCAAATGTGATATATCTTTTACTCCAGAGCATTTGCTCTTGTTATTTTCTGTGTCAGTACACTCCTCACCTTCATTTAAAAAATTCCCAATTTTTAAAATATATCAAAGTTATAAACATTAGTCATTAAGGAAATGCAAGTTGAAACCATGAGGTGGCCACTTAAAACCAACTAGAAGGGCTAAATTAAAAAAGACTGTAACAACAGATTTTCCGGTTAGATACCCAGAACTCTCATACGTTGCTGGCATGGGTATAAAATGGGAGAGCCACTTCGGAAAACCATTTGCCATTTATCAGTTTAAGCATACATCTACTTTTGAATCCAGCAATTCTGTTCCTGGGTGTTTTCCCAAGAGAAATGAAAACATACGTCCACAAAAAGCCTTTTTCAAGAATTTTTGTAGTAGATTTATTCATTATAGTTAATAACTGGAAAAACCCAAATATCAGTCAATAGGATAATGGATTAAAAGGTTTTGGTATATTCATACCTTGGAATGCTAGTCAGTAATAGAAAGGAACATGCATGCAAATAAGGTGGGTGAATGTCACAAACACAGTGGAAGATGCTGGGCACAATATGGTATGACTCTATTTATATTAGGATCTAGAACAGGCAAAGCTAGTCTGTGGTTAAAAAAGAAAAAAATTGAACTCAAAATTGTTCAAAAGAATTGAACATGGTTCAGTTCTTTTGGTTGTGGGGAGTGCTGGTGCTCCATTGGGAAGAGGCAGACGGGAGGTTCCTGAAGTGATGAACACGTTTAGTATCTAATAGAGATATGGGTTACCCGAGTTTATCTGCTTGTCAAGAGTTGTATAGTTGTATAGTTAAGTTGTATAGTTAAGAAGTGTATATTTCAATATATGTAAATTTTACCTAAAAATATAAAAACAGCAGTCAAGTTGGTGGCAGGATGTGGAGGGAGGGTATAGATGAAACAAGAATGGCAGGATGTTGATGGTTGCTGAAGTTGGGTAATGAGTATATGGGAATTTATTATGCTATTCTGTTTATTTTGTGTATGTTTGAAATTTTCCACATAAAAAGTTTTTTTTTAATCTGGAAGTTACAAAGACACAAACAGCACCCATGTTCTCACCACCATCTTAATAAATAAAACCTTACCAGTATAATTCTCTTACCTGTGAACCACACCCTGATTCCATGTCCCATCTCCCACCAACCACTGTCCTGAATCCCTCTTCTCTCTTAAACATTTCCAAATCTCACTCTAAATGTCGCTTCCTTGGGGGAAGGTCTTTCCTGATTCAAAACACTCACTAGGTTAAGTGCCCCTGTTATGTGCTTTCATGACTTTTATCACAGTTGTGATTTATTTGAGTACTCCATATTATTAATCTCTCCAGTAGACTAAGTTTTCAGAGGGCAGAGTATATTTATTTTTGCTGTCTTAGTGCGTAGCATAATAAATTTATTAAATGACTGTGTTGGTGTAGTTTTTTTTCTTTATTTCAATGGAGATATCTTAAAAATTGGAGAGCTGTTCTATTATTGCATACTTAGATTGATGGGTCAGTGTGTTATAAAAAGTTATGAATGTGAGAGAATGATTGATAAGTAGTAATTCTTTCTGATTTTATTGGCATCAGATAAAAAAGGAGCAATAATACTGTGTCCTTAGATTGAAACCATGTCCAAAAGGACTGCCACTTGGTTCCCAAATGCTCCTGAGCTTTATTATTATTTTCTTTTATTTTTATATATTTATTTATTTTTGGCTGCATTGGGTGTTTGTTGCTGCATGGGTTTTCTCTAGTTGCAGCGAGCGGGGTCTACTCTTGGTTGTAGCGTGTGGGCTTCTCATTGCGGTGGCTTCTCTTGTTGCGGAGCACGGGCTGTAGGCGCATGGGCTTCAGTAGTTATGGCACGTGGGCTCAGTAGTTGTGGCTCGCAGGCTTCAGAGTGCAGGCTCAGCAGTTGTGGCGCATGGGCTTAGTTGCTCCACGGCATGTGAGATCCTCCCAGACCAGGGCTCGAACCCGTGTCCCCTGCGTTGGCAGGCAGGTTCCTAACCACTGCGCCACCAGGGAAGCCCCATGAGCTTTATTATGTTGTCTTGGAAGCCATGTGAGTGAAAGACCGCTTTCCTGTTTACAAAGATTATTTCTAAATACCTTTTCTTTTCCTCTTCTCTAATGTGCTTCCTCCTTTGGTTATTAGTTTTGGTGTTTATCAGGGATAATGATCTTTAAGGGCTTGTTGTTTTCTTATTTTTTATACTGATACTATATATTTTAAACTTTGATATGACTTACTGCCAAATGACAGTATGAACTAATAAATAATAGAGATTAATAAAAATGCTTTGCTTATAATTGTACCATTAAACATTATCATTAATGCAAATAGACATTAAAAGTATTGAAGGGGAAGGATTGTATTTTGATTTTTGCTATTTTATATTTACAAGGAATACTTAGGCAGTTTAACACAGTAGTTAAATTTCTGCTATGATTGTTTTTTGTTTTATAAACTTTTGCTGTCTCTGGAAGGCTCAGACCGCCAGGGTTTGAGTCCCGGTTCCATTATTTCCTAACTGTGTGACATTGACTAAATGACTTAACTGCTTTGTGCTTCAGTTTCCTTATCATTAAAACAGATATTAATAGTACCTGGCAGCATTGTTATGGGGATCATATGAGGTGGTATGTATAGTGACTGATACTTAGTAAATGTTAGATACTTAACTACTTTTTGGGTTCTAGGGAACCTAATAAAACCTTTTCCTTTTCCTTTTTTTTTTTTTTTACTGTGGTAAAATATACATAAAATAGAAACCATTTTCACCATCTTTAAGTATACAATTCAGTGGCATTAAGTAAATTCACAGTGTTATGCAGCTGTCACCACTATCCATTTCTAGAACTTTTTCATTGTCTCAAACAGAAACTCACTAAAAAAGCTCTCTACCCATTAAATAAAGTTCTCCATCTTCCCCTCCCCATAGTCCCTGATACCCTTTATTCTACTCTCTGTCTCTATGAATTTGACTATTCAAGGTACCACATATAAGTGGAACCATATATTTGTCCTTTTGTGACTGGCTTATTTCATTTGGCATAATGGTTTCAAGGTTCATCCATATTGTAGCATGTTATTGTAGCCATTGATTTTTCTTTTCATTCTCTTGTGATTGGAGGAGATACTTTATATGAGTTCATTCTCTTTGAAATTTTTGAGACCTGTTTTTTGGCCTAACATACGTAGAATTCTTGGAAGAATGTATATTCTGCTGCTTTGGGGTGACATGTTCTGTAGATATCTGTTCTGTCACTTCAGGTTGACATGAAAAGACACAACTTTCATTCACATGAAGAAATGAAGAGAACCATTACTTTTCATGTCAACCTGAATGATTTCTTTTAGTACTTCTTGTAAGGCAGGTCTGCTAGTGATGAATGCACTGTTTTTGTTTATCTAGGAATTTCTTAATCTCTCTTTCATTTTTGAAAGATAATTTTGCTGGATATTCTTGGTTGACAGTCTTTCTTTTGGCATTCTGACCTCCTTGGTTTCTGATGATAAATTTGTTGTTGATCTTATTCAGGATCTCTTATACATTTAGATTAGCTTTTAAAATCAAATTTTGGAAGTTTTTGGCTGCTATTTCTTGTAATATTCTTATTGCCTCCTTTTCTCCTTTCCTTCTGGAATTTCCATTTTGTATATGTTGGTAAGCTTGATAGTGTCCCAGAGGTTCTCTGAGAATGAATTCCTGTTTCTTCATTCTTTTTTCTTTCTGTTCCTCAGACAGGTTAATTTCAGTTGACTTGTCTTCAGATTTGCTGATTATTTCTTCTACCTGCTGAATTCTGCTGTTGAACCCCTCCAGTGAGTTTTTCATTTTAGCTGTTGTACTTTTTAATTCCAGAATTTTTATTTGGTTCTTTTAAAAATGTCTTTCTCCTTATCGATATTCTTCATTTGTTGAGATACTATTATCTGACCTTTAGTTCTTTTGGCATGCTTTCCTTTAGTTCATTGAACATGTTGAAAATAGCTGATTGAAAGTCTTTGTCTAGTAAGTCCAGTGTCAGGGCTTCCACAGGGATAGTTTCTTTTGACTGCTTTTTTTTCTCTGTGCATGAGCCATACTTTGAAGTTTCTTTGCATGTCTTGTAATTTTTTGTTGGAAACTGGACACTTTAAATTATATAGTTTGGCAACTCTGGAAATCAGTTTCTTCTCCCTCTCAAGACTTGCTTTTGTTGTTACTTTTTTTTTTTTAAGTGATCTTTCTCAACTAGTTTTGTAAAGTCTGAGTTCTTTGTTGTGAAGCCACTGAAGTCTTTCTTTGCTCAGTTAGCTTAGTAGTCAGCTAAGAATTGAACAGAGACTTCCTTGAATTCATGGAAGCAGTAAGTCTACTGGAGAGATTGTTATGAAGTACTGAAACAAATTAATCACAACTGTGATAAAAGCCATGAAAGCACATAATAGGGACACAACCTAGTGAGTGTCTTGAGTCAGGAAAGACCTTCCCCTAAGGAAGTGACATTTAGACTGATATTTGGAGAATGTTTAAAAGTGAAGAGTGATTCAGGATAGTGGTTGGTGGGGGATAGGACATGGAATCAGGGTGTGGTTCACAGGGAAGAGAATTATATTGGTAAGGTTTTATTTATTAAGCTAGTGGTGAGAACATAGGTACTGTTTATGTGTCTTCAGAACTTTCAGGTAAAAAAAAACTTTTTATGTGGAGAATTTCAAACATACACAATATAAACAGAATTGTATATTAAATAAACTTTTTTCCTTCATGTTTTTCAGTGTAGACTGGCTTTTTCACATTGTGGGAAACCTGCAGAAAGAGCCAGTCTGAATTTTTTATCTTAGCACATCAGCTGCTAAAGAGGATCTGATTAATTTTTGAGCCCCAAGCATTAATAGACTCACTGGTATGGCTTGGTCAAGTTGGACTAATTCACTGTAGTCCAGGGTCATGTAAGAACACTGAGTTGCCAAGGTAGCTGTTGGGATGTGTGTGAAAGGTGGGGAGTTAGGGAAAAGAGATGGTGCTTAGAGGAAGGCAAGGGTGCTAGGCAGACAGTACCTTGGATGTTTGCACTAAGGATTACAGTGAACTGAATTTTATGACTTAATTTATAGATTCTAAATGCAATCTGTTGACTTTAACTGAAACTCATAAAATTGACCAATAATATGACTTTACAATATATGAAAACTGATGTTTTTCTAATACTCTGAAGGGGTTTAAAATGCCTGATTATTATTAGAACCAGTATTTTATTTATTCATTGATAGTTCTCTTTGATTAGCAATTAGTTTAGAAAATGCTAACGTTAAATTAGCAGTACATAATAGATATATAATTATACTGAGCATGAATCATATTTGAAAATCTAGCATTCATGTATTCCTGGGGTACCCTGCATGCCCCAAAGCATTATGTATTCTGAAGTTACTGAAAATATAAGCTTTTGGGGGTTCACATATCTCAGGAGTAAACTTTCTAAGACAACAAACCTGAACACCATATATCTTATAGTCTTATATATCTTATAATCTTTTAATGACTACCCATTGCATAGAATAAAGTCCAAATTCTAGAGCAATAAAAACATGGCCTTTCAAGGACTGACAGACATTTCCTACTAACTCCCTACACATATGATACATTCTAGCCTTGCTAAATTAATTAAAAATGTCTGAGTTTATTGTGGTGTTTCATGTATCTGTTTTTGTATATGTTATTCACTAAGCCTAAGGTATACTTTCCTTTATTTAGCTTCAAGAATCTCCTCATTAAAGACTTATCTTGTTTAAGCTCAGTTAATGATATCCTTCATGCTATTATATTTAGTAGTTAACACTATTATAAGCTACCTTATAGTAATTTTTTTAGATGCCTGTCTTACTCCTTAAAGTGAGTTGCTCGAGGGCAAGGATTGTGTATTAATCTTTGCAGTATCTTCCATGCCTTGCTTACTGTAGTTGATTGATTAATGCTGATTGGGTAAATGAACATTTTTGTTCATTTTGAGACTGTTAGGTGTTGTTCCTTTAGTTATTTATGAGAAGATGGCACAGATTTCTACACAACTTGGTTCCATGGGAAAACAGAAGAGAGTAATTAAATAAAATATAAGTAGTTTCATCTAGGAACAGCTTTCTGAAGTTGGAACTAATATGTTATTAAATTACCTGGAGTGGAAGGTCAGATTTCTAGAATGATCATGTTTTAGTTGTTAAAGCAAATGGCATGTAAGAGAACTTTCAAGTTCGTATGGCAAAAACAGGGAAAAATTGCAAAGTTAGAGTCTCTGAGGTTTCTGATGTTTCATAGACTAACAAAAGGTTGCTTTATTAGCAGCATTAATGAAGGAATCGCTTTATTGGCTTAGGCATACTGGTAGCTTTGTCGGTCCAGAGAGCTAAGAGTTCTTATTTCAATTCATGATTATGTTGGAGTAGTGAAGTGAAAGCCGTTGACCTTCTCTTAAGCAGAAAATAGAAAGTTTTTACAAATAGATTAAAGCATTATAAGGAATGTGATGAAGAACTAACTTATGATCAAATCACTTAAAATTTGAGTTTTCAAAATCTTTTTGTGCACCATTTTTACAACAGTAGTAGATTTTTTATAGACTTATTAATTGGTATTTAAAGTTGTAACTTTAATAGGATGGTTATGTAAAATTAGGTCAAAATGATTGAAAAAAACCTGAATTATTAGAATGGATAAACTTTCAGTTCTCCAAATGGTGATACACATTAAGAGCAATATGAGATACAGGAAGTATTAAACATCAGAGATGGTGTAATGCCACTCAGATGGTGTACCTTCCAAGTTTTTTATTTAGGTAAATGAAATGCATTTTGCTTTTTAGAATCATTTTGAAAGGGCTGATTTGCTTCTGTTAATTTACATCAGAGATTAAAGCAGAAGGAGACACTGGGGGCCTGCTTCTAAATTAAAGTTCTTCAAATCAGTAGTTTTAAATACCAGGAATTACAGAACTAAGTATTATATAGGTGTATAACAGAATTAAGGTTTTTGTATAGCAGCAATTCATTTAAAATTTTAAATTTCTAAATGATGGAATATTTAAAAGTATAAAAATTACAGGGACGAATATAAAATGCTCATGTATCCATACTGACCAAATTAACAGATATTAATATTTTGCTATAATTGTTTCAGAACTTTTAAAATAAATTAAAAATATGGCTGAAGATTTCTAATCTCATTCTTTTGCTTCCAAGAGGTAATTACTAATCTCAAGGTATCTTTTAAGTTTTTTATACTTTTATGCACACATTTATATAAAAAGATAAATAGTATTGATTTGGTTTTAAAATGTAAATTAAGTAGTATCATATTGTTTACATACATTTGTAACATGCTTTTTTTCACTCAGTGTTCAAGATTTATACATGTTGATATATGTATGTACTCAAAGTTTGCTTATTTTACCCTTTGTATTATTATGTTTGTTCCATTATTTGTGATGTTAAGCTAGATTATTTGGTTTAGCTGGTGCTGCCAAATGTCTCTGTTGTAAAGGTATTACAAAGGTATTTTTCCCTTTGGTAATTAATCTGTGCCTTCAGGCTGAATTAGTATTGTTTCTCAATAACCTTTGACCTAATGATTTTAGTATCCTTTGTTGATTTTTGCCTGAACCGTTGATTATATTGATGCTTGAAAAACGATGATTTTCTAGTTTATTATTCTTCCCACATTTATTAGCTGGCAGAGTTTCATGGATTCTTTTTTTATTCAGTGGGCTAAGATCCATTATTGTTACATTTCTTTAGAAGGCTCAAAATGTTAAAATTCAGCAGTAGGAACTCATTCAGTCTGGTTTTTATGTCTCTTTGATATGTACCATTATTTTAGATCACTTCTTTACTTTCTGGCACAACAAAATGTTCCATTCTTATTACCTTATGCTTTCACTGCCCCTAGACCTGGAAACAGCTATTTCTCCAGGAATCCCTGTTCCTCTTGTTGGGTACTTAAAAGCTACCTCATGAGCTCTGAATGTGTTCTGTATTACTGGTCGGCATTGCTTCTAGGGGTTCTTTTCATTGGACAGAGAACAAGGAGTTATACTTAAAAAAACTACTAATATTTGTGATTCCAGTCCAGTACTCCAGGGTCCTTCTCTTCTCCGGTTTCATATTTGGATCTCTCTTCTCCCACAGTGAGGATGTTGGTTAACAGTAGCATCAATATACATATATTAATTTTCTCTGACCTATAAATATACATGATGTAATATTGGAATTGCCACACCAATACTACTGCCAACAATAAACCCAGTAAGTAAAGAAAGTTGAAGATTTCTGTGCATTTTGTTCATGTAATATATCCCAATGAAGGTATGCATCAGAGTACTATGCTCATAAATTATTTTAATTAGTGATATATTTTTATGCCACCAGTTTGATAAACACTAGGTTCATTTGTTTTTGCTTCTGTTCAGTTTTAGCGCCCCCATTATTTAATTTAAAAAAAAATTTGAGACTAGTAAAACAGTAAAATGGCTAAAAGTCAAAACTATGTAAAAAGGCATTCTCAAAAGTCTTACTCCCTTCTTCTTCCCTGTTTTCTATTTTCACTCTCTGTAGGTTACCAATTCATTAGTTTCTTGTTTATCCTTATGTGCCCTTTTATAAAAATAAGCATATTATGTGTTCATGCATTTCTGTTTGTATCTTTATTCATATTCTTATTTTATATAAACAAGAATGTGCTATATATACATATTCGCTATGAGTGAAGTTGAACATCAGCTTATTGAGCTCTAGGAAAAGAGTTGTTGGTGTTTTTATTGGAATAATGTTATTCATTAACTTGGGGAAATCAGTATCTTTATGAGGCTAAGCCATACTTTCCAAAAGAATAGGGGATGTTTTTTCATTTGTTTACTTTGGTTTGTATCTTTCAGAAGTGTTTTAAAGTTTTCCTTTTAGAGGTTTTACACATTTATGTTTAATCCTAAATATTTTTTCTTTTTTGTTGTTTTTGTAAATACTGTTTTCTCTTCAAATAAGCAGTTTGAAACTTTTTCCTTTTAATAGGAGAGTTAAGCCTATTTATATATCTTGATATGACAGTGTTTCTTCTAATTGATACATTGCACTTAGTGCTGTTTTATGATGTACTTACTTTTTTTCTTCTCTCTCTATGGGCTGTTTTTCTACTCTTTTTGAAGATTATTTTCTTATTTAGGAAGGTTGATGTTTTTGTTTTAATGGCTAACTTTATAGTAATACTTTTTATAATATCATTAGGGTCCATTTAGGCAAAGGCTTAGACTGCTGATAATTGCTTTGTTTGCATTAAATGAATATCCTCTGACATTCACTTATTACCTATTCAACTCCAATGAGCTGATTCTTCTGTTTTTTACTTGTTTTCTTCACATTAAAAAAATTGCATGATAATTTGTCAGAGAATATAATATTTGAGTACTATTCTTCTGTCTTTGTCCATATCTTTGTTTTAGTAATATATCTAAAATTAAGTATAGTCAATGTTTATCCCACTGTTTAGTAAAGTTTTTGCCAAAGTTTTTGCTGTCTTTTTTTAATGGGATGAATCTCATTCTTTTGTAGATTGCTCAGAATGGGCTATGAATAGTATAGTCCCAGAGTTCTTGCATGTTTATTTCTGTAATAGACTTTGTAGTAATAAGGATACATGACTGGATATAAAATCCTTAGTTTACACTTTCATTCCTTGGGTTTCTAGAAAAAGATGCTACACTGTTACCTCACTTTGACTGTTGCTCTTCGGAAATCTGATGCCAACCTTACCTTCAGTCCTGTGTAAGAGGCTTAGTGTTTTTTGTCTGGAGGACCCAAAGATTTTTTTCCTTACTTCCTTTTGAAGTTTTACTAGGCTATATTTTCGAGTTTATTATTCTGGGTTTTTCCAAGTATATAGTAGGTTGTTGCCAGAATTAATGTATCTTGTACTTCCTCCTGCCCACCACAACATACAAATACATATTTGTTTTTGTTTTGGAAATACTCTATAAATTATAGTTTTTAAATTTATTCCTTTATTTTGCTTTTATTCTTCAGAGTTTTCAGTTATACATACGTTATAACTTCTTTAAAGGTATATGTTAATAATGTTTTTCTCCAATCATTTTTTTCTTCTATAGTTTTATTCTCTTGGCTGACATTCTCTTGTTCCTTATTTTCCTTTATTATTTTTTTTTTTTGCGGTACGCGTGCCTCTCACTGTTGTGGCCTCTCCCGTTGCGGAGCACAGGCTCCGGACGCGCAGGATTAGCAGCCATGGTTCACGGGCCCAGCCGCTCTGCGGTATGTGGGATCTTCCGGGACCGAGGCACGAACCCATGTCCCCTGCCTCGGCAGGAGGACTCGACCACTGCGCCACCAGGGAAGCCCCGACAGTTTCTTTTTTATGTACAAAACAAAATGTAGTTGTATTGCATATTGTAAAGCAGATCTTTTTTAGATACCACATGTCTGTGTTTTAGTAAATAGATTAAATAAAAGTGAACCTTTTTGGTTGGGTCTTAATGATATTGCATGATGGAAGGTATCTATATTGAGATTATGTTTATATCTGTATCCTTGTTTATAGAAAAGGGATATTCATTCTAACTTTGCTCTGAAGTCATATGTTATGGGCTGCTGTGGGGCTGGGGAGTTTCCACCAATAATATAATATATCCTAATATTGATAATGTAATGAGTAGATATCATTCTACTCTAAGGAAAAGAATAAAAGGAGCAGAAAATGATAAACTTGGAGTGCATATACAAATTTCGCTTTTGTAAAATAATTCATTTACACTTGGAAACTTGATTAAGTAATTTGGGTTGTTTGCTGTGATATTTTGCTTACTGTAATGCCTTTTTAAAAGAGGTATGCATGACCTGAATGTTAACTGAATATTTTCCATATGGAAGTAATTGGAGATAGGACGCATGGGACTAGAGACTGAGAACTTTTTGAGTACAGAGCTGTGCAGCCAAGTTTTACTTTCCGTGGCTTATTCCCAAATATTTATGCTTAGAAAGGTTTCAAGTCATCTTATTAGTTATCCCATTGGAAAGTTTGGAATCTGCTGTATATTTTCTTAAATACATAAGCTTATTATTATGCCAAGGTTATGTACATTGGTGTATATTATTTCTTTTCTTAGTGCTAGATAAAATTTGTTAAAACAGGTTTTGGTGCTTGAGAAAATGTATGTTTCCAGATTTTACTCATTTGTAAAGATTATTATTAAAGATAAAATAGAAGACAATTCAAAACTTTTGTAAAATGACCATTAAAGACAAATTAAATGATAGGTTAAAAAGATCATTGTTACAATTCTTTCAATTATGAATGAAAACTACGTACTTGTTTAGTAACTATAAATGTCCACTGTGGTCATATTTAAAGGAAGACCAAATACTACTTTTAGTTAGTTCCTGATTTAAAAATTATTATTTTGACAAATTTTGTTAAAAGTATTAGAAATACACACACACACACACACACACACACACACACATCTCTGTATATGCTTGTTTCTATTCAGTTGTTATGAACTTATATTTTCTGTCATTATGAACTTAACGTTAAAGGAAAAATATATCTTATGAACTAGTATCATTTGATTTTACTTCTCACCTTTACTGTTAGTTTCTTCTTTTTAAAGAAATTTGTGAGGTCTTACTTTTATACCTGATTTTAAATAGGAACTTTAAATATTTGTTTAACCATAAAGTATTTGTCTATCAGGGAATATATTAATGTGTATTTTGTTTATATTGTCTTGTTCTCGATTTTCTAAGGTCTGATTTTTATGTATAATTCCCTAGCATTTGGTGGTGTGGTCTAGTATGGTCTAGCCTGTGTGAAGGGAGAGTCATGTACCCATAAGATAAATACTATTTGTTAGAGCATCAATTTTACTTGAAGAGTTGGAAAAAGGGAACATTAGGCAATTTAACTGTTAAGTAATTCGAAGGTTATTTATATAATAGAATGAATTCACAAATAATACAAAGTTGAATGCAAAATGTGTGTTAATTTTTAATGTGAGTCAAGCATTCCAAACAATTTGGCTTTCATGTAGGCTGTTTCAGACTGTACTTTTCATTGTCACAGGTTAGATGGAGCTGAAGAGTAGGGGGGATAAGATCGTTATATGTTTTTTACTTTTACCTTTGGTGGTTTTTTGCTAAACTGAAATGTGAGAAGTATTGTCCTAAGGTATTTACCCCTAACTCTTCAGCTGCCTCTGGATACCTTCTTTGTGCCTAGGATACCTTCCTAGGAAATCAGTTTGCCAGCATCTGCTTATCAGGACAAGGCTTGTTTCTGGGTTGGTAGTATGATACCTAAAGGCTTTCTTGTCTTGAGGTATATCATCAGCAGAAGTTTGTCTTCCTTTCTGTAGATCTTTAGAATTTTAATCTTAGCCCTTAGATAGTGCTTTCAGTCTTTTTTGGTATTTTTATTGTCATTACTATGTTTAATTTTGTTAACTAGAATCTACATTTTCTTTTTTTCTATCCATTTAGTTGGGCTTTATACTTTTCTTTGCAAAAATCTTGTGTCCTGAGGTAAATTTGCATCTGAGCATTTAATAATTAAACAAATTACCATTGTGAGTGGATTTATTTTATATGAATAGTGTGCCACAACTAAATTGTACTACAGTTGATTTTTCCTTTTTGTGGAGCTTTTACAGTGTTGATAGTATTTTTGTTTGCTTGCTCCCCCATATGTAATTACCAAAAAAGGTGTTTTTTGCCATATTTATTCTATAATTGCTACTGTGCAATTGAACTGCAAAAGGAGGACATTCTCACAGTGGTTATATGTCACTGCAATAAAGTGATCAGTTGAGACTTGTATTGATTTAAGGAGTATGAAGGTGGTAGTGAAAGATATAAGACCCGGGGTTAATGAGAAGTATGTTGTAAAAATTGGCAATTGACAAGAACTGTGAGGAACTTAGAAATACTTTTAAGGTTTGTGGAAATGTTGAAGAAAAGCGATGAGAGCATAACTTTATAAAGGTGTAATTGTGTAGTGAAAAGGATTATAAAAATGCAGGTAAATTGTACTGAAACTTATGTTTTGTAATGTTTTAATAACTGGGGCAAGTAAGATATTTTAAAAGTATCATGTGTTTCTTTTTAAATTTGTTGGTAGTTTCTATGAGACTGTCATCAGAACATTGAGGGATTCCTTTCAAACTGTTGGAGGCATTGTGGAAGCATTCCTTTGCAGTTTTGTAGCAATCAGGCAAGAAGCTTGAGAGGATAAATGCTGAGTGCTGTGTCTTCTTTGTTCAAGAAATAGAAATGCAGCATGAGATTTTTAAAGTAAAATTTTACATCTTTCACAAAAAATTATGATAGTGTGGAGTTTTTTGAAGATATGTGAGGGATAAAATAGGATTTAGTTCTCTATAAGGTAGGGATAAACTGTCGATTTAGATTGTGTTGATTTGTGAAATATTGTAATTAGGGTAAATTGAATGGGTGATGGGCAGTTTGAGAAGTGATTGCTAATGCTTTTTTTTTTTCCCAGTGAAGATATTTTATTTTTCATAAAAATATAATTGTACAATGCTCTTCAGAGAAAGAAAAATTCCTTCAGTGCCCCAAAATACCATGTGATTTAGTAGTAATTTTCCTCTCCTTTAAAACTAAAAATGTAATTGATAATAGGCAACTGATTTCTTGTGAAACATCGCATTTACGTTTTTAAATTTTATTTGCCTTTGTTTTAACTAAAGGTAAGTCTGGTTTTAACCTATAGTTTTTGGAATGAGCCAAATCAAGCCTATCAATTCAAAGATGATAAAATGCTAAATGGTGACGCTGATAGATACTGTCAGATAGCTGGTAAACAGTGATATGAATTTGCTGCAGCAAGATTCTGATTCCGATATATTAGAAAGATTTTAGATAAGATAGAAAAAAAATTTAAGAACTTCAAGTATATCCTAAAATTTGATCTAGTCAAACTTATTCCATATTATACTCAGTTGCTCTAATATACAACGAATCTGTGCTAAATTAATGACAGAAAATTAATGACTGGTCTAAATTTTCCCCCTTTCCTTTCCTTCTTTGGGAAAAGGAAAAAGGAAACATTACTCTGTGTACTCAACAGAGCAAGGAGAACAGCAGAACAGATGAAAGGGGACTGAGCTCACTGACTCTTCAACTGGCTTCTGTTCTCTCTCAGCCTGTATGTTGTCCTTATAGGTGAGTGAGAGATGCTAGGATTTCAACATGCTGCTCCTTAACTGGAATGGGACAATTACTTAATTTATAATTCAAGATCTGATATCTATGTAACAACTTAAAACTCTTGACTAGCTGAGACCTTGCTTTTTAGATATTTTTCACCAGTCTGGCTCTAACTTTTCCACCTCTAAAATTAAAATAGAAAACAGCAACAAAAAATAACAGAATCCTAAGAAAATATATCATTAGCATTATTCAAAGGTGCTAGCTTTTCAAATACCAGTTTTTACATAGTTATCATTAATGAGCAATCTGTGTTAGATTTATTGCTGACTGAACAGTGTGTAGTCACTGAATTCACTGTGCATCTTTTGTTTTAGGGGAAGACTGCTCTGCTTACATCCTTATTGTCCTCTCTGGGATTTTTAGTGTATTACTAGAAATCATGAAGTTAGATAATTTTCCTAACAAACCTTTGTCTAGCCCTGTAGGTTCTTTAGATTTGGGATGGATCTGTTGGCTCTCTGCTTCAAAACAGGTCCTAAATGGTGATCATGGTCCTTCTCTTAGTGTTTGTCTGTCTTGTTTTAGTGAGATGTGTGACCTCTGGGGAGGTCTCCTTACATTTAGTCAGTTGATCTTTTTCTTTTAGGTAGATAAGCCAAACTTCTCTTGAGGGAGAGTTTTTTTGCCTGTATTTTCTAAAGTGCCTCTCAAATGAACACTGTTGTTCATTTCAAAAGTTGCCCAAAGTGGGAACCTGTAAGTCTTAAGTTGTTCTTAGTGAAAATATACAATTTAGAAAGATAAGTACCTGAATTAGAAGAAGCGGGTGTCTGGCTTGGGAGTGGGTTGACTGATGAAAAAAGTCAGTTTTGTCCAAGTGTTGCTTTTGCACCTTATGTCTTAGAACCACAACTGAATGGTTGGCTACTTTCAAGTAGAAACCTGATAAATCCTGGCTGGTTGGAGGTTTGGAGAGATCTCTACCAGGCCAGACTCGTAGGTAAGGCAACCCAAGACTGAGGAAAGTTATTGTAAGGTTTTGATGAGTCGTCTAATGTTTGTCCAAAGGATACTCAGCCTCTGGGAATTGTTCAGGGAACTAACCTGTTGGGGCCTATGCCATTCTGTTCCTCTGAACATTGTCTTAAGAGACTTATATGACAGACCCCACCCCCAGCTCAAGACAAATCTGTCTTATGCAAATAAGATAGATTTCCATCAATGATACAAGTTTTCAAATCTGATCAAATAATGGTATCATTTAATTTAGAGAGAAGTTAGGTTAAAAAAATAGTTATTAGGTAAATATAATGGAAAAATAAAAGGATATACAGATGAAACTGTTTATATTTTTAATAAAGAAGGTATACCATTGTAAGTATCAATGTAAAAAGTGTTAGATATGTAAGAATATTTATTTGGAAGACTTTCCTTCAAACGGTTACTGGTTTTTAATAGTCTTAAATTTTTTCTGAGAAACAGGGCCAAGTAGTGTGCCTTAAGGTTTTTATGAATGCCTGTCTTGGCCATACAATTGCTTTTAAAATCAACTTCTGAGTTAGCTGTTAATACTTTTAATATGTGTGAAGTTATACATTTGTGAACCTAACTTGAGCCTATGTAGAACAGGCATTGGCAAGACTTCATGCGAAACTTTCTCTGCTATTAATAGAAAATCATAAGGAATCCCTTCTTGGTAAAATTTATATTTACATTGAAACTATTCTTAAAACTTATTAATACAAAATAACCAGACATATTTACTTTACCTTTATGCAGTCTATAGAAATAAATTGAAATACATTGTTAGGAGATCCAGATTTTCAAATGAGTGAGTTACAGATCATTAGTACAATGACCTGGAGTTATTTAACTGAGAAGTGATTTTTCATCTATTTTATTTTTTTTAAAATAAACTTTTAGGGATGTCCCTGGCGGTCCAGCGGTTAAGACTCTGTGCTTCCAATGCAGGGGGTGTGGGTTCAATCCCTGGTTGGGGAACTAAGATCCCACATGCTGCAAGGCGTGGCCAAAAAGTAAAAAAAAATAAAAAAAGTAAAAAGAAAGAAACTTTTAAAATAATTGAAGTATAGTTTATATACAGAAAAGTTTAGGTGAACTTTTCTATACTGATGAACTTTTACAAGGTGAACACACCTTTGTAACCATACCTAGATCAAGGTATCCACTCCTCTGAAGCCTCCCTCTGTTCTGCCCCAGTCAAATAACCCATTCACCCAAAGTTAACTACTGTTCTGACTTTGTGATCAGAGATTAGTTTGGTTTGTTTTTGAATTCAATAGAATAATATATAGGCTTCTCCTCCCCTCCCCGCCAGCTGCTTCATATAGCATTGTGTTTGTGAGATGTATCTTAGTTTTGTGTATGGCACTAGTTTTCTCATTTTCACTGAGGTGTAGGATACCACTGTATAAACTACAGTTTATTTCTCCTTCCTACTGCTGACGGACATTTGGGTCGTGAGTTTTGGGCTCCTTAAATAATGTTACTATGATAAATCTTGTACATATCTTTCTGTGCACAAATATATACATTTCATTTGATTGTATACACAGGAGTTGTATTACTTAGTCTTTGGGTATGTGTATTTTCACCTTTAGTAGATATTTCCAAATAGTTTTCCATACTGGTTATACCAATTTCCATTTCTACCTGCAGTGCATGAGAATGCCATTTGCTGCACATGCTCACTTACATTTGGTATTCTCTGATTTTTCAATTAAAAACTTGTCATTTTGGTGTGTAGTAGTATCTCATTGTGTTGTTTATCTGTGTTTTCCTGAGGATTAGTGATGTTGAGTACCTTTTCAATATGCTTATTGGTTTTTGAAATTATCTTTTATGAAGTTTTGTTTTGCTCTTTAGCTTATCTTAAAAATTGGGTTGTCTTTTTCTTGGTGATTTAAAGTTGTTTTTTTGTTTTTTAATATTTCATACATGAGTCCTTTGGACGTGTGCATTGAGAAGATCTTCTCCTACCCTGTAGCTTTTTCATTTTAAGAACACAACTTTTTAATGAAGTCCAATTTGTTGTGTTTATCTTTGTGTCTTGTTTAAGAAATCTTTGCCTACCTCAAAGTCATGACAGTATTCTCCTGTCATCTCACAGCTTTATTGTTTTAACTTTATTGTTTAGGTCATACTTTCTTCTTCCCTCCTGTTCCATGGCCTGTGGATGGATGTGATTCATTTGACTGATTTTGATTTTAATAGTAGTAGTGATAGAAAATATACTGGTATGGCTTACTCATAAGAAAATGTTTTTATTTTATTTTTATATATGGCGTTATAATTTCTGTATGATAACTTATTGCTAGTTAAAATAGATGATTTTTATTTTGTTGATTCTTTAAAAGGAATTTAAAAAGTTTTTTTTTGTCTGACTCTAAAAGGCAATCAGTTTTACTATATACTGTGTCATGTTCTGTCTTATTTGTTTTGTTTTTGAGGAGTCATAGTGTGATGCCTTAAAGACATTGGATTGTGCAGTCAATGGCAGCTACTATATTTAAGCAGATGAATGAATCTCTATAAGGTTTGGTTTTGTAATCTGTAAAATGGAGAGTAAATAAGGTGATTAAAAAAAGTGTGTGTAAGTTTTTTCAAATCTTTGGCAATGTGCCTGACAAACACTAAGAGCACTATAATATTTAGTGCTTTTTTCTTGAATTTTTGAACTTCATTTTGAAGATTATTTTGACCTGAGACTTGACTGAAAGGACATATACTATGTTTATTATAAAATTATTCACAGCTAACTTTTGTAAGTAATAAAATTAATTTGTAAGTTTATGCATTTCTTTTTATTGTGGGTAAAATCTTAATTTTTTTTTAGTATCAACATAAGGTGGATTTAAAAATACTTATGTTAATTTTTTAATAAAATGGAATATAATAAATAAATTAAATAAATAAATAGAAAATATATATTAATAAATATTTTAAAATATCTTTCTATTTCATTGGCTCTACTTTAACTCTGTAGATGCTACAGTTACATTGTCTAGCTGCTACTTAAAAGGTGGTAACTAGATACTAGAATGTAGAGCTTGGCATTGTATGTTGATGGTTAGGAATAATTTAACATATGGATGCTTTTCTAAGACATTGTTAGTGTGCTGTTATCTGATTTGTTATAGAGCTCACTCTTTTTGTAGTCTAGTAACTGCCAATATCTGATAATTCATTAACTTTTCCATATATTACATTTAAACTTTCAGTTGTTTATAAGATTAGGAAAAATTTTGTTAATCATTTGCCAAAGTTCAGCACATGCTTTGGGTTTTAAAGTAGTGTGAAAAAACAAATTGCTGTCATGAAAATGGGATTCCTGCATAGACTTTACAGATTAGAGGTAACTCCGAAGTTGAAAAATTATTCCTGATATATTTATTTTTTTATTATTTAGGGAGTCTCAACGAGATTTTTAAAAGGCTATCAAGTATTTGGTAAGTACATATTCTCCATGTTAAATACTTTGCATGTTACTTAAGTTTACATGTATATTACATTAATGGCATTTATAATAATAGCCTGTGTAAATTATAATTTATATTTCTTTTAATTTTTACCCAGTATTGGAATTTCTTCTCTTTATATTCTGATCCTCTTCTGATTCTTTCTACACATTGCATCAAGAAAATTCTTCTAGCATGCAGGCTAAGTATTAAAAGAGTTTAAAGAAAGTAGTAGCCTTCATGGGCAGAAATGCTAATACTTTGTGAATGAAACAGGATTTTCCTCACTTGGGATTTTTGTAACAGTTTTTGATTAGCTGTTGATATGAGTACAGATATCAAGATTCTTCAGCCATCCCTTACTTTACTCCTTACATTAGGTCCAGTTCATCACAATAAGCCAATGTGAAGACTCCGATCAGACCTTATGCTGTTTCCTATTTGGGCCACTCCAGTTTCTTTGTAATAACATTATAATATGAAAATTTGATAAGGGCCTGTAATTAAGAATTTCATAAACTTTTGATTTCACTAGATAGTGCTTTTACTGTTTTTACTTTTTTTTTTTTTTTTTTTTGCGGTACGTGGGCCTCTCACTGTTGTGGCCTCTCCCGTTGCGGAGCACAGGCTCTGGACGCCCAGGCTCAGCGGCCATGGCTCACGGGCCCAGCCGCTCCTCGGCATGTGGGATCTTCCCGGACCGGGGCACGAACCCGCGTCCCCTGCATTGGCAGGCAGACTCTCAACCACTGTGCCACCAGGGAAGCCCTACTTTTTAAAATTTTTGAGTGAAAGTGGGAGAATTAATCTCAGAATATGTTTTACTTCACTATATAGGATTTTAGAGTTTTGTGCTGTGGTGATTATATGGGTGTAACAATGCTTTGGTTGGTTACTCATGATAGATTTAAAAATTTTTGGATATACTTCAACAGTGAGGGGAAAGTATCAAGTGGCATATGTAGATTTTGATTATTTTAATATAGTAATAAAATTTTTTTAAGGATGAATACATTTACTTGATTAGCTAAAGGAAATTTCCTAGATACATGAAGAAATATTTAATCATTAATTTCTTTTATTATACTTTTTATGTGTTTGAAACAATACATATTCAACTGAATGATGTTTCTAAAATTCTGTAATAATCATAGTTGATGTAAGTATTCAAAATTATACCACTCTATTTACTGTATATTTATAATAAATATAACATTTTTAGGAGCAAATGATGTTACAAAAATCTCTTAAACAAAATTTTACTACTTTAAAATGTGGTAACTGACTTCTGGTGATGTATTAAGTGGAAAAAGCAATTTACTGCCGTTTTTTCCCCCATTGATGCAAATATTTGAGTTAGTAATCAGAGTTGTGTAATCATTACTGCTATCTAGTTTTAGACATCCCGCCCCCTAGGCAACCAGTAATATACTTTTTCTATGAATTGCGTATTCTGGACATTTCTTATAAATGCAGTCATACAATATTTGTCATTTTGTGTCTGGCATCTTTCACTTAGCATAATATTTTCAAGGTTCACCCATGTGGTAGCATGTATCATTTATTTTTATGGCTAAAAAATATTCCATTGTATACCACATTTTGTTTATCCATTCATCAGTTGGTGGGTTGTATCTACGTTTAGGCTATTAGGAATGCTTCTGCAGTGAACATTCTTGCATAAGTTTTTGTGTGCACTTATGTTTTCATTTCCTTTGGGTGTATACTTATAAGGGGCAGAGTTGCAGGTTAGTATAGTAACTGTGTGTAACTCTGAGGAACTGTCAAAATGAATGCACTGTGTTACAATCTCACCCCAGTGTATGAGGGTTCCAATTTCTCCACACTCTTGCAGACATTGATTGTTACACTGTCAATCTTTTTTGTATTTTAGCCATCCAGATAGATGTGAAGTGGTATTTCATTGTGGTTTTGATTTAGATGTGAAATGGTATTTCATTGTGGTTTTGATTTTCATTTCCGTAATGACTAATGATGAGCATTATTTCATGTGCTTATTGACCATTTACATACGTCCTTTGGAGAAATGTCTCTTCACATCCTTTGCCCATTTTTTAATTAGGTTGTCTATTTATTGTTAAACTATACACGTTCTTTATATATTCTGGACACTAGCCCCTTATGAGATAATATGATTTGCAAATACTTTCTCCCATTCTGTGGATTGTCTTTTCACTTTCTTTCTGGTGTCCTTTGAAGCACAAAAGTTTTTAATTTTGATGAAGTCTAATTTATCTCTTTTTTTCTTTTGTTGCTTATGCTTTTGGTGTCATATTGCAAAATTATCTTTAAATAAATATTCATTGATAGTCTAGGTCTGTGACAAGGTTTTAATTATCACAGGGCTGTAAAGCATTGACATTTCCTGTGTTTGACAGCCAAAGCCCAAAGGAAGCAATTATCCTTGTATTTGTGCTTCAGTTCCTCAGCTAATTGTTTTAAGCAAAACATTATGTTTTGATTCCATGAAAACGTTAGCTGTGTGTGATATGTTTATTGATATTGGTCTCATGAATTCATAGTTAGTTTTTTAGATTGGAGAAGAACTAAGTATTTAGTTTATCGTGGTGTTTATTGCATATTTGATTTCATACCTTAATAAACCATCATTTTTTAGGCTAAGAGTATTATCAGGGTTCTTTTTAGCTTTCCTGTGAGGAAAAAATAGATTTTGAGAATCTTATTGATTTTAATCTTGTGCAGGTTATTTGTAGCAGTGATATTTTGATGTTTTTGTAAACCTACATATGGAATACGTATATTTTTCTTCTGCTTTATTAAGTATGTGCCTTTTAAATTTTTATGGGACCATTTTAGTTTCTTATTTTTTACATTATGTGGTTTTTAAAATCAACTGGAGGCATATTTCAGGATGTATTGGCCTGTAATGTTGTCTAATTCAGTTTTTTAGAAAAATGGCATGTGACAATGAAGTGTCACTACTCTTAGTAGACTGGCTTTCTGTGTAAGGGCAAGAGGTTGTAATACAGTATAACAAATATATTTTTATTTGGGGAATTTACTTTTGTATCTTTCATATTATCTAATGGTATTCTGTGTTAACTTCAGGTTAACCAAAGTCTATTTTAATGAAATTTTATAGAGCTAAGATCATTGATATTCTTCTTGTTAGTTGATTTTAAATCATAGTGTCCATTGGTGAACAGTCCTTAAGTGCCCGTTGGATGAGTGATATTGTTCTTTACATTGATGTGTGTTACACTATCTGTGGACATTTTGCAACGGAAAAGGAAATAAAAACTGACATCTCATTCATGGTGGTATTAATTGTGATAAAAATAAGGAAAAGATTTAGCTGAGAGAGTTACCTCCTCCTATGGTTATATGTCAGATATGGTGATTAAGAGGATTTTGATGATCTATTTATGGCTGAATTAAGGTGAAATGGCTTTTGTGCACTATTCTTCCCCCTTCCCTTCTCTTGTTCTAAATGCTTATTTACTAACATAATAACTGAATATATATTAATTCTCTTTGAGTATTTATATTTGAAATGAGGTTTTAATATTAGTAGAGACCTCTTTCTCTTACAAGGGTGGGAAGGATTACCCTTTAGTTAAACCACTAATTTGTCACTAAAGTCAGTAAGGCCTGCCTTATACTACAGGGGGCAGCTTCTCAGCACATATACTAGAGTTTGCCATTCCGCTGATCCATAATACCTTGGAGATATTGGTCAGGGTTGTATGGATAGAACAATTAAACTGTTCTTCATCAGAGGGGTCTTTCACTACTTTTTTTTTTTTTTTTTTTTTTTGCGGTATGCGGGCCTCTCACTGTTGTGGCCTCTCCTGTTGTGGAGCACAGGCTCTGGACGCGCAGGCCCAGCGACCATGGCTCACGGGCGCAGCCGCTCTGCGGCATATGGGATCCTCCCGGACCGGGGCACGAACCCGCATCCCCTGCATCGGCAGGCGGACCCCCAACCACTGCGCCACCAGGGAAGCGCTTTCTTTTTTTTAAAATTAATTAAATTTATTTTTGGCTGCGCTGGGTCTTCATTGCTGTGCGTGGGCTTTCTTTCTGTAGTTGCGGCGAGCGGGGGCTACTCTTCGTTGCGGCAGGTGGGCTTTTCATTGTGGTGGCTTCTCTTGTTGCAGAGCACTGGCTCTAGGCACGCGGGCTTCAGTAGTTGTGGCACGTGGGCTCAGTAGTTGTGGCTCACGGGCTCTAGAGTGTGGACTCAGTAGTTGTGGCACATGGGATTAGTTGCTCCATGGTATGTGGGATCTTCCTGGACCAGGGCTTGAACCTGTGTCCCCTGCACTGGGAGGCGGATTCTTAGCCACTGTGCCACCAGGGAAGTCCCTCTTTCACTACTTTCTAATCTTACTCAGGAAAGCTCAGCTAGACTTGAATTATTCTAAATGTCACACTGTTTTTTGCACAAATGTCTGAAAGCTATCGCACAAGTAGTATGACTTTTTTTTCTCCCAATACAGTTACTGTAGTAACCACATCATGCAGAGAAGTTTTCCTAAAAGCTTTTTCCTTCAGAACTTACTTTTAAAAAAATTTTTTAAATTTAATTTTATTTACTTTTTTATAGAGTAGGTTCTTATTAGTCATCAATTTTATACACATCAGTGTATACATGTCAATCCCAATTGCCCAATTCATCACACCACTGTCCCCACCCCCCCACGGCTTTCCCCCCTTGGTGTTCATATGTTTGCAGAACTTACTTTTTAAATGAAAACTTAATCCAGATTAACTCACATTCAGTCTAGTAGCCATCTTAATTTTATTCTTATTAATATCTAAGATTTCCATTCTCCTGATCTTTCTTCAGAAATTTCTCAGTCTATTAATCCAGGGGTCCCCAATCCCCGGGCCGGGAGCCAGTACTGGCCCAAGGCCAGTTAGGAACCAGACTGCACAGCAGGAGGTGAGCGGTGGGCAAGTGAGCGAAGCTTCATCTGCGGTTCCCCATTGCTCGCATTACCGCCTGAATCACCCTCCGCATCCCCATGGAAAAATTGTTTTCCACAAAACCGATCCTGGTGCCAAAAAGGTTGGGGACCACTGTATTAATCTAAAGAGTTACAACTGTTCATTTCTTCTGTTTTATCCCCTGTTCGTGGACTGCTTTATTTTGCTAGAGTGATAACAGTTTACTGTCTTGAGAGGTTCCTAGTATAAATTCACATCCCCCCCGCCCTGCCCCAGTATAGCCTCAGTGCTCCTTGGTCATCTTTATCTCTTTTTCATCTTCTGTTTCATTCCACATTATTAGTTATTTGGAACCTTTCCACTCTCCTCAAATGACCAGTCCTGTCCCTATTTCGCTTATTCTTTCTTCATTTCATATTTTATACTCTTTCTTTCCCCAGTCTAAGTTTACTCAAAGAATAAAATGTTTACTCAAAGAATAAAATTTTTTCATTTCTTTCAAAAGCTAACGTCTGTATTCTCAGTCTTCTTTTCTTCACTGGAACCTTGTATTCTTCCTTTTATGCTCCATGCCGGGTTCTCTGCCTTATCACACTAAATCTTGAAAAATATCTTACTTCTACTATTTTCCTATCTTTCCCGTTATCACTGAGCTTGTTTGATTTATAGTTGTTGACTCTAGATGTCCAATTTCTCAACTTTTATTCAACTACCTTCTGCAGTTTGACTATTGTTTCTACTAGTGTTCTGCTTCCTCAAATGAAAGTAAACCACTTTTCTTACCTACCCAGATAGACATTGGTTAGGTTGATGATAGAAAGTTCTGTATCATCCCCAAAATAAGACTGAGTTCCAATTGCTAATCTGTGTCTTTTCTTTTCTCATCCTGTCCTACCTTTTTCAGCATTTGGTATTTTGCTTCTCCTTAACATTCAGTTCTCCCTTGTCTTCTGTAATACTTTAATGGTTTTTCTACTACCTCTCCAACTAAATGCTTGCTTTCTTTGTTATAGCTTTTTTCCTTTACATACCCCTTACGTATAAACTGGGTTGAAGCTTTGCTCCTCCTCATTATATATCATTTTTAGGAGGTGGTCTCTGCTTTTATTATGTAAATTATCAGAAGTTTGTGATGACTCACAGATGCCACATTTTCCTTTATTACCTGTTTTACTTGAGTCATTAGGTCTTAAGCACCACAAAATTAAATTAATATTTCTCAAGCTGAAAATATTGCCTCGATATATGCATGGAACTCAGTAAACACTTGTTGAATCACTGATGACTCATCTTAGTCTCCCAGTCTGTTTAGTCTGTTCTTTTTGTTTTAGATCACAATTTTAACCATTCACCTGTTCTCATATTGCAAGCCTTATAACATCTTTGACCAACTCTTGTCTGTGCTGGTTAATGTTAGTTATCGTATTTTGGTCCTAAGCTTAACTAATGAGGCAAATGATATTCCCATGTGCACATGGTAAAAATACGGATCACAGAGGTTGTGATTTGCTTATAATTTCACAGGTAGTGGTGGAGTTGAAAATTAACATCTGATTCCTTATCACATGTTTTCTGGTTTTCACAGAAACATTCTAATGATAAAAGCAGTATGATGGACAAGAAAGTATTTTCAGTGTACTGTGTGAGTTAAGGTAGAGAAAACAGGAAGGTGGGAATACTTTAAATTGTTACGTGATGAGATGAAGTCCTAATTTGGTGGGAGGAATGAGAATCGAGGATGTGAGAAGTTTGTCCCTCAAGATGAATAGAATTTTGACATCTGTTAGTGATGCAGTGATGCCGGTAAAGTATTGAACGATCCCTCAGATAACAATGATAAAATCCAGATAAAATATTGAAAGAAAAACTATTTAAAAGCAGCAGAAAATGACCAAAAGGAGACAGAAGTCAGCTGAGAAGTTATCCTTTAAAGCCCGAAACTACAATGTGTAAGAGTTGTACATTTGTGGTTTTCTTGCTTTTGAGTGCATCCCAACCTCCTGTATTTCCAGTAGTACAGGACAGAAGTTAAATCTAGCCAAGTAGCTGGAAATTTATTGAGGGAAATCCTAGAAGCAAGTGAACCACTGAAAAGTAAACAAAAACTGATGGAATTTTTTGCCAGCCCACCACCATTACAAGCAATTCTAAAGGAAGTTCATCAGTTTGAAGGGAAATGGCACCAGATTTCAAGTGTTATTTACAGGAAGAAACCAACATCAAAAATAGTGAGTAATTGGGTAATTATAAAAAACTATATACAGTTGACCCTTGAACATTATGGCATTAGGAGCACCGACCCTCCACACTGTTGATAATCTGAATATAACTTTACAGTTGACTCTCTGTATCTGGGTTCCGCATCTGAGGATTCAACCAACCATGGATTGTGTAGTACATATTTAGTGAAAACAAATCGATGTATAAGGGGACCTGAACAGTTCAAATCTGTGTTGTTTAAGGGTCCACTGTATGTGTGTATATATATATATATATATATATATTTTTTTTTTTTTTTTTTTTTTTTTTTTTTTTTTTTTTTTTTTTGCGGTACGCGGGCCTCTCACCGTCGCAGCCTCTCCCGTTGCGGAGCAACAGGCTCCGGACACGCAGGCCCAGCGGCCATGGCCCACGGGCCCAGCCGCTACGCGGCACGTGGGATCCTCCCGGACCAGGGCACGAACCCGTGTCCCCTGTATCGGCAGGCGGACTCTCAACCACTGCGCCACCAGGGAAGCCCTCCACTGTATACTTTTATTATTAAAAAAAAATTACTGATTAAAGCAAAACTTATAATACTGTATTTTTGGGTTTGTAATGTATATATGAGAACAACAGCACAAAGTTGGGGGTGTTGAGTTCTTGTATTTCTCTGATGTTAATGTTGAGCATCTTTTCATGTGTTATTGACTATTTGAATATCTTTGGTGAAGTATCTGATCAAGATTTTAAGAATTGACATATTACAAAGTATTTAATATAACATGTCATAATAAGACCTATTATGACAAATTGACATACTAAGCAATATTTAGTCTTTTTTTTTGGCTGCACTGTGCGACTTGTGGGATCTTAGTTCTCTGACCAGGGATTGAACCTGAGCCCTTGGCAGTGAAAGCATTCAGCCCTAACCACTGAGCCCCCAGGAATTCCCAACAATGTTTAGTCTTCTAACTTACGAACATGGTATATCTTTCATTTATTTAGGTTGTTTTTTCATTTCTCTCAGTAATGTAGTTTTTTTTTTCTTAAGGTGATAAAAAAACTGAACTCTGTACCCATTAAGCAATAATTTCTCATTTCCCCCTCTCCCAGGCCCCAGTAGTATCTAATTTATTTTCTGTCTGTATGAATTTGCCTATTTTAGATATTTCATACAAGTGTACTGGCATCCAGTATTTGTTCTTTTGTGTCTGGCTTATTTCACTTGGCATAATGTTTTCAAAGTACATCTGTGTTGGAGCATGCATCAGAATTTCCTTCCTTTTTATGGCTGAGTGATGTTCCATTGCAGTATTCCACATTTTGTTTATCTGTTCATCTATTGATGGACACTTGGGTTGTTTTCACTTTTTGGCTGTTGTGAATAATGCTGCAATGAAATTTGGTGTACAAGTACCTGAGTCCTCTTTTCAATTCTCTTGGGTGTATATCTAGGAGTGGAATTGCTGGGTCATATTGTAGTTCTATGTTTAGCTTTTTGTGAAGCTGCTAAACTGATTTCCATTGTGGCTTCACCATTTTACATTACCATCAGCGATTTACAAGGGTTATAGTTTCTCCACATCCTCATCAGTGCTTGTTATTTCCTGTCTGTAGTACCTTTGTGGGGCAGATTCCTTAGGATTTTCTACATAAACAATCATGTGAACAGAGACAGTTTTACTTCCTTTTTGATCTTTTTGCTTTTCTTTTTCTTACCTTTTTGTTTGGAATTTCTACAATATAATGTTGAATATAAGTAAGGAGAATAGACATTCTTGCCATGCTCCCAAACTTAGGGAGAGTATATTCGATATTTCATTATTAAGTATGTTGTTAACCATAGGACTTTCATAGGTACTCTGTCTGGTTGAAAAAGTTCTTTGCTGAATGGTTTTGTTTGTTTGTCTGTTTTTAATCATTAATGGTATTTGATTTTATCACTGACTTCTGCATCTATTGCCACAATCATATAGATTTTCTCTTCAACTATTAATGTGGTTGAATTACATTAATTATTTTTCATGTTAACTCAACCCTGCATTCCTGGATAAACTTTACTTTGTCAGACTGTATTACTGTTTTTATATATCACTGGATTTGATTTGCTGAAAATTTTGGCAAAACTGGAAAGTGTCCTCTTTTCCTCTATTTTGTATACTACTAGCATATATTTATATGCCAAATATATAGTTTGTGTAAATCTGGCATATGTTTTCCTTAACTGTTTGGTAGAATTCACCAGTGAAATCATCTTGGTCAAGAGTATGTTTTGAAGGAAGGTTTTGGATTTATGGATTTTTTATTCTTCCTGGTTTTATTTTTTTATGGGTAAGTCAGCTGTTTTAGTAATTGGTGCTTACCTGGTTAATCCATTTTTCTGTTATGAAATCTCGTTACTGGATTGGATTTTTTTCTCTCTTTTCAAATAGTAGTTTTATTCCTCATTTAGTTTCCTTGGGTTAGTTACACTAATGAAGAGAGCTACATCTTAAGTATTTAGTGATTTAAAAATATGTAAATGGACTTATATATACTACCAAATGTAAAATAGATAGCTAGTGGGAAGCAGCCACATAGCACAGGGAGATCAGCTCGGTGCTTTGTGACCACCTAGAGGGGTGGGATAGGGAGGGTAGAAGGGAGACGCAAGAGGGAGGAGATATGGGGATACATGTATATGTATAGCTGATTCACTTTGTTATACAGCAGAAACTAACACACCATTGTAAAGCAGTTATACTCCAATAAAGATGTTTAAAAAAATGTAAATGTATAAATTGTCTTCGGTTCACCCATGTGTCACCTAGGTTGTGAACTGCTTTTTCCTCCCTGTTTTAATGTTTTTGCTTGGATGCTAAAGAGGACTTTAGTTCATTGTAGTTTTGTACTGTAGGATTCTTATAATAGCTTTTTGTGTGTATGTCTGTGTGGTCCTATGCTGTAGTATAGTCTTGCCAGGGAAAACTTGATTTTGTTTGATTTAAGGTCTGGTGAATGCCATTTTTCCCCCTGTACATTTACTGCTACCCCAGCACAACCTTATATATAGTAAAAACAAATTTCTTTCCAAAACTGTAATGTGAACTTTTGATCTATAATAGTTTTAACCTAACTCACAGTATACGGAGTAGGCAAATGTGAAAAATACCCAGCTGGTTATTTGGCATATGGCAGTTTAATAAGTTAAAAAAATTCCTGTTATTGCCTATTTTGAAATTGCATAGTGTTTTGAGCTAACTAGTGTGATTTGAACCTAAATTTTAATGTGAGGCACGTTCTAATCCTGCTTCTCTCACTTACCTTTCTCACTGTGAATTTCATAATACTTTGATTATATTTTTGTACTTTATTAGAGATCCATTTTTTATTTTCTGTTGCACTTTCTGAAATTTGTTAGTAATTTTTTTTTCTTCTCCTAATGTTACATAAGATTTGAATTCCTGGGACAAAACTCTGGTAACAGTGGGTAATTCTTTTAATATTAGCACTTCTTTCTCTCATTCAGTTATGTAGTTATTGCCTGGCAAATGTCTGAAAAGATCTTTTAACACAAATTTAAAGATTTCTGTAGGTATAAGTAGCAGACAGTTTGTTTGGTTTTGGCGAAAGTAATCTGAGCTGGGGATATATTTCATTTAATTTGGGTGTAGTGGTATATATTTATATGGAGATCAGTCATAACCATGTATAATTAAATTATTGCTAGCTGTCCCATTGTAGGGATGTGTTCTTAATGTCCAGTGGCTCTAGCCATTGTGACAGGAATGTATAAGGCTAGAGCGCATATACATTATGAAAGTGTCCTGCGATGGTTGTTACTAGAAGGATGAGTACACTACTAGTAGCAGCAAAGGAGAAACTAGGTTTGAAATTTACAAAGTCAGAATCAAGTCTATGGAAATGTTTACAGATACATATCTAAAACTGTAAGATTAGGTTTTCATCCTACTCAAAATGTCTGTACTCCTGTATAGAAAATAATACATAATGTAATGTGTATATTGTATATTCACCAAATATTTTTCCTGTTTTAGTTGAAATAGCATATTTAATAAAATTAAAATATGTGATTTCATCTGCTTATTGGAACACTTTAGTAAAGCAAGTATGAAATAATAGACTTCTGATTTGGAAGTATGTTAAAGGTGTATTCTTTTGTCATATTTACATTTATTTAAGAATTAAGATAAAATTTAGATTAAATTAATGGAATATGAAACAAAAATGGTTAAAGATGTGCCACAAGTAATTAGAAGTTATTCTGACATTGCAGAGTGAATTGTGGCATAAAAATGTTTTGATCATGCAAAAGCAGTAATTCATTTAAGAGGAAAAAATATAAACAGAAGTAATAGGCTCTTGGTTTTTTGATAGTCCAGTTAATGAAAATGAATCATATGAAAATATTGGGAAGATATTTAAATAATTTACTTGTTTGAAACCAGAATCTCTGATCAGTGAGCATAGCATAAAACTCATAACCCACCAAGAATGACATTGATGATTGTCTTATCATCAATGAATGTCTTAAATTTAGGGTATGTAAGATTAGTTACTGCACAAGAAAACTTGAATTGAAATCTCAAGTTTATATATGAAAGGAGCGTGATAGGAGTTCCTCATATTTGTCAACTCTCTCAAAAATTTACACGACATTCCCAATAACAGGTTGTGAAATTCGAAGTTTGTAAACTTTGAATAATAAAAAATAAATTATGATAAACTGTGCTAGAGGAAAGACTGAATTATCCTCCTAATCTCTGTATAAGAAACAGTATAAAATTTTGTCACATGAAAAGCCAAGCAAAGATTACTCAACCAAAAAATAAAGGAATTATGGCACAACAGAATTGTGTCAGACATTTAATTAACGTGTTATTTTTCTGGATTTATTTATGGTATTTGTCAGTCTTTTAAAAATTAGTATTTTGTTATTTTTTCACATTTCAAATATGTATTCACTTTCATTTGTAATTTTGTATTCTTTCTTTTAAATCCTCCAAATTTTAGAAGCTTCAGGCCCCTTAAAACTTAGATGTGCCCCTATTAAAGGGATAGAGCACACACAGATGCAAGTGCAGTCTGATGGGCTTGGTGGGGGATGGTTTAGAGAGGCTGTCTTTCTGAAGAGGTGGCACTTGAACAAAGATCTGATTAAAGGCATGGAGAGAACCTTATGAGGGTTTGGCGGAAAGAGCAATTCAAGTAGGGGCACTGTTGTGGGAATGTCTGGTATGCTTATTAAGAGGAGGCAGTGAGGTTGGAGCCCAGTGGTTGCAGATGAGATTGAAAAGGAAAGCAAATTATATACTTAAAGCAATTATATATGGCCTGGATAAAAATTTAAGGAATTTAGATTTTGATTCTAGTTATAATGAGCTTACCATTGTAGAATTTTTCACATTTTCAAACTGGCAATGAAACTTTTTCAAGTGCTCATTTGGGGACCCAGTTTGCTTTCATCTTTTAGGTCCTTCGTCCTTGTGCTTTATTTTCATGTTCCAACTGTATTAGGAAGGAGAAATAATCTGCATACCCACTCTCTTAAAATGCCCAATGCAGAAGGGCACACATAGTTTCTAAAATTCATTTTCCTTTGATGAGAATTTAGGTGTAATTGTAAGGCAGAGTGCTCTGCTACATTGCCGTTACTATGGAAGGCGAGAATGAATTTTGGTTAGAAAGTTTGTTGTCACTACCACATTAATACTTAGGTATTAGGACCTAATATCTGACTTATTCTGACTTCTTAGGATTCCATATGAAGGTTGTACTATAGTTTAATGTTTAGCCATTCTCTTATTGCTAGATTAATGTAATTTTTAAGTTCTTGGTATCATAAGCAAGGCTGCAACAAGCAACCTTGTTATGTTTACTTGAATATTAGGGTAGCTAACAAAAAGTATAATTGCTGTATAATAAACATTTAAAAAAATGTAATAGACACTGTGAAATTGTCCTTCATGTGTTACTCTCGTCAGTGGATGGGTATATCCATTTCACTGCCTCCCCATTAATACTTGATGTTGTTTTTGATAATCTTTTAACTGAAAAATATATTCTCTGTTTTGGTTTGCATTTTCTTAATTATTGGTGAGGCTAAACACCTTTTTGTAAGTTTTTGGTAATTCTTTCTACTGTGAATTGTCTACTTATATATTCCCATTTTTTCTATTAAAATTGTCTTTAAAAAATATAATCTGGTTATCATTTTAATCCTTTGGATTTTCCGTCTCTTTCAAAAACATTGTCCCAGTTTTTTGCCAGTTAAAAAAATTTTTTTAAATGGTGTTTTATATCGTACGTGGTATTTCTATATTATTGTTTCAATATAGAAATGGAAAATATTGATATATTACTGGTTTCCAAACTACTCTGTGGAAGCAAATATTTTACAGATTCTATAGACTAAAGTTTTTTAGATTAAAAACGTCTAATGTTTATTTATTTTCTCCTTTTTGTTTAAAAAATTTCAAACCTACAGGTGAGAAAATAATACAGTGAACACCTGTATACTCTTCACTTAGACTCAACCAGTTGTTAACATTTTGTTAATATTTTGCCACATTTTTTTCCAGTCTGTATCTCTATTTCTATTCATACCCATACCTACATTTACATATATACATATAATCTTCTTTTGATTACACATTTAGAAAGTAAGTTTTGAGCAAGCAGGTGGTTGCCAGAAGGGAGGATGGGGGTTGGAGGAAAGAACTAGGTAAAGGCAATTAAGAACTACAAACTTCCATTTGCAAAATAAATGAGTCATGGGTACGAAATGAACATTGTGGGGAATGTAGTCATTAACTATGTAAAATCTTTGTACAGTGACATATTGTAACCATACTTAACATGGTGATCATCCTGAAATGTATAGAAAAACTGATTCACTATGTTAACAGTAATGAACATAGTGCTTGAGGTCAGTTATACTTCAAAAACAAACAAACAAACATACATACATAGAAAAGGAGAACAAATGTGTAGTTACCAGAGGTGGGGTATGTGGGGAGGGTAATTGGATGAAGGCAGTCAAAAGGTATAAGCTTCCAGTTATAAGACAAGTACTAGGGGTATAATGTACATGATAAATATAATTAACACCACTGTGTGTTATATATGAAAATTGTTAAGAGAGTAAATCCTAAGAGTTCTCATCACAAAGAAAATTTTTTTTCCTGTTTCTTTAATTCTGCATCTATAGGAGATGATGGATACTCACTAAACTTACTGTGGTGATCATTTCATGATGTATGTAAGTCAAATCATTTTGCTGTATACCTTAAACTTATACGGTGCTATATGTCAATTATATCTCAAAGCTGGAAAAAAAAAGTTTTGTACGTTCTAACATTTAACTGCTAAGTACTAAGCATGTATGATATAAAAATAAGATTTTTGAAAATGTATAGCAACAGTATCATTATTGTACCCATGAAAATTAGCCTTGATTTGATAAAATCTAATAATACTGTCCATTTTCAAATTTTCCTAATTGCTTTCTAAAGATTTTTATAATCCCCACCCCCATCTGTTGCCTGCCCAATCTAGGATCTAATCCAGGATCACTCGTATTTGGTTATAATGGTTTTTTTAGTCTCTCTTAATCTGAAACAGTCTCTTGCCTTTATTTTATATTTTATGACACTGACTTTTTAAAGAGTCCCAGCTAGTTGCCTTGTAGGCATTTTTACATTTTCAAATTTTTCTGAGTATTTCCTTATGATTGGCTTCAGGTTAAAACATTTTGGCAAAACTAAAACATAGGTGATAGTGTATGCTTTTCAGTGTATCACACATGCCAGTTTGGTTCATTATTGTTCATGATAAGTTTGATTATTTTCTCAAGGTGGTGATGGCCAGATTTCTTTATTATAAAGCTACTTCTCCCTTACCGTTTATAAGTAACCTGAGGGTGATACTTTGAGGCCATGTGGATATGTTTCCTACCAAGTTTTCATCCAACAGTTTTATCGTCTATTGATGATTCTTGCTTGAATCAGTTAATACACTGAGTTTTAGTGTTTATGGTATTTAAAAACACAAATTTAAATTAAACACAAATTTAAAACAGTTGTGGTATATCAAATTTTAAAGTGTTAGACACCACTAGTATATTAACTTGTGCTGTCAGAGCAGCTTTTTAAAAGCATTTCCTGCTTTCTTGTAAATGTATTATCAATGCCCTCCAGCAAAGAGCACCAGAAGCATACCTGCAGTTGGACAAGTTGGGTGTATTACTCATTGCAGCAAGGGAGCACACACACTATGGGAGACCATGGGGTCCCAGTAAGAGGGTGTCAGGACTTGAAGGATTTGGGCTTTGGTTGAGTGATTTTGGGAATGGTCCAAGGTAGCAGAAGTCCACTCTGGATTAGGTACTGTCAAAAAGCAGGAACAGTTTTATGATTTCCTACCCCAACAAATCTTATCTATAGGGACAGCAGAATAAAGTGAGACTAGAGCTGTAATTGTTAAAGAAGCAGCATTCACTCATACTTTTTGCAAGAGGGGGATGTTTGGTATTTTGTGGCTCGGAGAGTGTTCATATTTTGCCTGTGTTCAGATGTGATTACTGAGTGGTCTTGTAGTCATGGTTCATCCTGATCAGAGTGACCATGTCTAATGCAAATGTTCTTTGAAATTGTTTTATGTTCAACAGAAGAATATCAAGGCTGGCAGATGGTACTAGGCAAGTTCCTGGATATTAGGAGTTCTTTTCCATCTCTCAGTGTCATTTAAAAGAAAGTTTTAAACTCACCAGTGTTTTTTAAGGAAGTTAAACTGGATATATTCTCTATGTAAAGTTTAAGAATGATGACTCTACTGCATAGGTGAGGGGACTGGAGGGTGTGGGCTCAGCTAAATGTGGCTGAGACTCAGATGCATATACAGCTCCTGTGTTCTTTTTGTGCTTTGTCAATAATGTATATAGTCATTGTGTAGTTAATGAATCTGTAAATATTTCGAGCATATTGTATTACAGATAATATTAGTACTCATTTTAAATTTGGGGTGTTTAGTTTTATACATTTATAATAAGTTAACCGTTGTTGGAAACTGTTAGTGATTTAGCTTTGGATTGAAATGTTCCAATGTATCTTTTAGAAATTTCTTATTCAGGTACTTATCTTTATGTATCAGGATTTTCTTAATATAGTCTAACCCAAACAATACAGAAATAAATTGCTGAAACTGATAAAAACTCATGACTACATATTTTTACATTTATTAGACAGCCACATTGTTTTATTAATTCTCTTTATGTAAGTAAATATAACTTAACATAACTTTACACTAATAATATTGTTAATATCTTTCAAATATTATAGTTCCATTTAAGATTTTGTTTGCAGAAGGTTCTTTTGGGAGGAAATGGTTGAATATCACTATCTTATGAATAGCATAAAGTAAAAATTTTCTGTTTGGTATTGTTACTTCTTTAACTCAGAATAGGTATAGTACATATTTATTTATATAGTAATATATATTTATGTGTATTACATCCCCAGATCTTGCTTTTGAGGATTTCTGACTTCTCCGAATCTGTTTGTTATGGAAATTAGCAATTTTAGCTCCAATATAATTAGAAACTTTATGATAAAATATAAATTCCACAGAATTTGTTCTGGATAGTAAAAAAAAATTTAATGTTTTTGATATGACTATTTTAATAATATGTCATACACTTTGCTTTTTTAAAAAGTAGCATATCATGACCATAGTTCATTTTTGGATAACTTAGGGTTTCCCATTTGAATCCCGGTTATTGTACAGGGATGCCATTGCAGAAAGTTTACAGTTTAACTCATCCCTGACTTTTCCAAATAGGCAAGTCAGTGCCCTAGGGCATTTTTCTTTCCCCATTCCCTCCTTTCCCCCTCCCTTAATACCTATTAAAACCATTGTTACACTCCATTTTATAGTTATGGCAGAAGGTTTGCCCTCCCCCATCCTTACCTATTATTATCCACAGTTGGAAGGTGTTAGTATTAGGGATTTATAAAGTATTACTTTCTGTACTTTGTAGTACAAAGAAAATTGGTGTTTTTATTGTAGTATTGACTGTGCTTTTTCAAACCACACTTCCCCCATGGTTTGGAATCACTGCTGTATTAATGTAAGGTCAGTCTGCCTATGATATGATTCCCCATTTATCACCAGGGTTAACTGAATTAACTGCTGTCTATAAAAAGAATCTTAGGAATGACTATTGGGTTTGCTCTTTGCATGTTTTGGCTACTCTTGTAGTTAACTTGGCTATAGTATTGTAGCAACTTATTTGCCTCAAAGAGATTTGCCCCAAAGCTTGATTGAAAAAAGTGGATCTGCTGATAGTTTTGAAAATATGATGATCCTGAAGTCATCTTTCTGGCTTGACTATTTTTCTCATGGCATTAATGATAGATGGGATGCTATTTTAGGTAGTAAAGTTATGTTGTAGTCTGAACTTGCTGTACTATTTTGGCTAGTAACTTAGCGGAGAATACCACTTCCTTAGTGGCGTGCAGGCTTCTCTCTAGTTGTGGCATGCACGTTCTTTTCTCTTTTCTAGTTGTGGTGCATAGGCTCCAGGGCATGTGGGCTCTGTAGTTGTGGCGCGCGGGTTCCAGAAAGTGTGGGCTCTCTAGTTGAGGCATGCGAGTTCAGTAGTTGTGGCACACAGGTTTAGTTGCCCCGAGGCATGTAGGATCTTAGTTCCCGACCAGGAATCGAACCCGTGTCCCCTGCGTTGGAAGGTGGATTCTTTACCACTGGACCACCACTTCTCACCTGTCATTTGGGGCTGTTTCACTGCACCTTGCAGTGAATATGCAGAGGAGTAACTAGATCCTAATTTCCATAAGTTGATCATGCCAGTTGGGGAACATTTTAATTGTGGTTGTCTAGCTATGTTAGGGCTGTATTGGTTTTGCTTTTAGCTGTGCTACAAAGTGGAAAAGATTGAATTGCTTATCAATCTCTCATCACATGCTAAGACTTTCCAGTGACCCATAGAAGTGACATAGCAAACCAAACATAACTGGGGTGGTTTTCCAATCACAAGCTCCCACCTTCCTCTCTCTGTCTCTCTCTGTCTGTCTGTCTCTCCCTCCCTCTTTCTCTGTTTGAATTTTGGACTTGTTTCTTGTCATATCCACACTGTAAGCAGTTCTTTCCAGTTAGAAGTCAGTTGACTCTTAATAGAGCTGGTTTACACAGAGATGGGACTAGGGTAGCAATCCAACGTGAGATTATTATGCTGTCATTTTAAAATGAGCAAATGGCTGTTTATGAGATGGTGGTTTGTCTAAGATACTATTGCCTACTGAGGTTTGTCTGACTTAGAGCCCAGATGTGTTGATTTCCTAATAATGTCTCAGTGTTATGATGGATCATGCACATCTGGATCATTCTTTTTAGTTGACTAAGTTGATACATATCTTTGAGAGTTAAAAATATTTAAAAAGTCAGAAATTTATTAGGCACTCTCTCTGAAGGTGAAAATAAATGTGCCTCATAAACTAGTAAAGTTTATTTTTGACCACTATGTCAATCTGCTTAGAAAGTTTATTTTAAACATCAACTTACAAAAGTCTCCTGAACTTTCTCCTTTTTATGGTGTTGGGGAGGATAAGAGCGGTGGAGAAGCCCAGTGGAAACTGAGTACCACTACCCTTTTCCTTTACCTTCTAACCAGAAATCTTTCCTAAATTCCACAGTTAATATCTATATTCCAGCTCCAATTCTCAGGTGTCCTACAATTCAGTTTAATTCAGTTTGGAAACTAACTATCGTTAATGTTAAATCCCACAAGTTAAAGGGCAAGGTTTCCAACAAAACTGCCTTTACTTGAGATGCCAGCCACAAGTGTGTTCCCCAAGCTACCTGCTCTTCTGTCTGACCTGTTTACAAATTCAGAGGTTTGTACAACTAGAAAGATTGGATGATTCCCTAGAATGATTCACAGAACTCGCTGAAAACTCTGTACTTATGATTATACTTTTATTTTAAAGGATACAACTCAGAAACAGCCAAATGGAAGAGAGGAATAGGCAAGGTCTGGGGTGACGGTAGGGGCCATATAGAGCTTGCATGTCCTCTCCTCACGCTTTCTGTGAATGCCACCTCCTACCATATCAATGCATCCACCAACAAGGGAGATCCCTTGAGCCACAATGTTTAGTGTTTTTATCAAGGTCTTATTATGTAGGGGTAATTGATTAAACCATTAGTTTTGTGTGATCGAATTTAATCTCCAGCCCCTCTCCCGTCCCTGGAGATTGAGAGGTGGGGCTGAAAGTTTTTCTGGTGACCAACCCCCATCCTGAAGCTCTGTAATACCACTTTTAGTCACCTCATTAGCATAAACTCAGGAGTGGTTGAAAGGGGCTTTGACAGAGGTAGTGTCAGAATGGAAGGATTGTACCTTTAATTTGTGCATTCTGACACTAACTCTGGTTAGTATCAGAATTGAATTGAATTGTAGGACACCTAGTTGGTATCCGAGAATGAATAACAAAAGACACTTTTATCACTCAGGAAAGTCACGGGCTTTTGCCAGGAACTGGGGCCAAAGACCAAATACATATATTGAATGTATTTTAAATTGTATTACAGTGTCAGTGTAACATCTTTAATCTTTCAAGTTGTCTTTGGTATTCTTTACTTTGTCTGCAGACTGTTTATTAAGATTCTACAAAAAAAATAGGTTTCAGATTTTAATTTCTCTGCTTCATTTCCATGTTTTAATTTTTAAATTTAAAAAGTTGTTTTAGATGTAATTAATCCATAATTTGATGACTTTTGACACATGTATGTACTCATGAAGCCATCACCACATTCAAGATGAATATATACGTCATCCCCAAAATCCTCCTCATAACTCTGTAATTCCTCCCTCCCCTCCCCCACTTTCCCGGCAAACACTGATTTTCCTTTCTGTCATTACAGGTTAGTTTGTATTTTCTTGAATGTTATATAAGTAGAATCATATAATATGTCTCCTCTTTTCTCTGGCTTCTTTCCCCCAGGTTAATAAATTGGAGATTTATCCATATTGTTGGATGGACTATCAATACTTTGTCCCTTTTTATTATGGAATACTAAAATTTTGATTTGATTTTGATACATCACAATTTGTTTTCCATTTACCTGTTGCTTTGTTGGGTTGTTAACAGTTTTTGGCTATTGCAAATCGGCTACAAACATTTGCATGGATTTTTTCATGTGGACATGTGCTTTCCTTTTTCCTCTGAGTGCAATAGTGGGATCATATACTAGGTATATGTTTACCTTTATAAGAAACTAGTCCTTTGTGTAACTGTTTGAGGTTTTTCCCTGTTTGTGGCTTGCATTTCATTTTTTTTAACCAATGTCTTTTGAAGTTTAGAAGTTTTTCATTTTGATGAAGCTGAGTTTATATCTTTTTCTTTTATATTTCATGCTTTTTTGATATATTGTGGGAGGTTGACTAGTATCCCCAGCCCCAAAAATGTCCATGTCCTAATTTCCAAAATCTGTGACTATACTATCTTATGTGGCTAAAGGAACTTTTCATATGTGATTAAGTTAAGGATCTTGAGATGGGGAGTTTATCCTGAATTACCCTGGTGGGCCCAGTATAATCACAGACTCCTTAAAAGAGGGAGGTAAGAAGGTCAGGGCAGAAGAAAGAGATGGGAGACTGAAGGTAAGAGGTTAGAGTGGTACACTCTGAAGATTTAGGAAAGAGCCAGGAGCTAAGGAATGAGGCAGCTTTCTAAAAGTTAGAAAAGGCAAGGAAACAGATTCTCTTTTAGAGCCTTTAGAAAGAACACTGGCCTGCCAACACCTTGATTTTTTTTTTTTTTTTTTTTTTTTTTTGCGGTACGCGAGCCTCTCACTGTCGTGGCCTCTCCCGTTGCGGAGCACAGGCTCCGGACGCGCAGGCTTAGCTGCCATGGCTCACGGGTCCAGCCGCTCCGTGGCATGTGGGATCTTCCCAGACCGGGGCACGAACCCGTGTCCCCTGCATCGGCAGGCGGACTCTCAACCACTGTGCCACCAGGGAAGCCCCAACACCTGGATTTTTAGCCCACTGAAACTGATTTTGGGCTTCTGACCTCAAGAACTGTAAGAGAATAAATTCATGTCGTGATATGCCAGCAGCCTTGAGGTAATGTGTTACAGCAGCCCTAGGAAGCTAGTACAGAAGTGGGCGGTGCTGCTGTAATCAATACCTGCACATATAGAAGCGGCTTTGAGATTGGGTAATGAGTAGAATTTTGAGGAATATGATAGGAAAAGCGTAGATTGCCTTGAATGTACTGTTGGTAGAAACATGGATGGTAAAGATCCTGAAGATGAGGACTCAGAAGAAAGTAAAGAAAGCCTATAGCTTCTTAAAGAAATGCCAAAATGTCATAAACAGAATTTGGTGGAAACATGAACATTAATAGTACTGCTGGTAGGGGCTCGGAAGGAAGTGCTCATATTATTGGAAACTGGAGTAAAGGGGATCCTTGTTAGATAGTAACAGAAAGCTTGCCTGACTTTTGTCCTATAGTAACCTAGCTAACTCTTCCGTCTTGCCTTGGTAGAGTAGCAGTCATGTGTGTATAAATTTTGCTCTTCTTTTATGTACTTGCATAAAGTACTTCAGTTTTAATTAAAGTGACAGATTTATATTTTTATATAAATTAAATTTACATTTTAATAAAATGTCAGGAGTTTTCAGAGCAAACATCTTAGTAGTAGTAGTAGACTATGCTTATTCTTGAGATGTCATTATTACTGGTCTTTTTGCAGTTTCCCTTTGAATAAATGGATATGCGAAAACAACTTGCTGTAAAACCCTTAATTTCTGGATTTTCCTGATGACTTCAAGAAAACTATTTTTTAAAACATAATTTTAACTTATCATTTTGAACTAAAATGGCTATTATAAAACACATACCTTGGTTTTAATGTATATATGCTCATTGAAGATAAATATTTAGAAAGTAGAAGTGTATTGTTTGGTAAAATAATTTTAAATGATAGCTTTTGTTAATGGTTATTATTTATTAGTATGATACAACTTATAAATATCTGTGCATTCAGTCTTTACCCTGTTCTTGCAAATCTTTTTCTTCTGTATTCTAGGGTTTTTGTTGGTTTTGTTTTTGGAGGGAGGATATATAAAGCAGTAATCATTACTATATTTTCAACCATTGCCACGTTGAAACTCAGTGTTTAAATTTGAAACTAAAGTTAGTGCTATTTAAATGTGGAATTCCTAAATATTATAGTTCCCTCTTCTGTCTTTTCCGAGCTATTGCACCATGTTAAATGTTTCAAATTAATTTCAGCAAGTGTTTGAAAATTACCAATAGCCTTAAATTGCTGTTCGATTCTCTGGAGTTAGAAGGACTCCTGTGTCTGCCACCTCAAATCTCTAGTATTTCTGTTAAATTTGGAATAGTCATTATCAAAAATTATTTGTGGGAAATAGGAAAGATTGGGGTACAGGGTAAATGACATAGTGAAGAAGCATACAGTTTCAGGATATAAGAAAACTAAAGTGGTTTCTGCAAGTCAGTGGCATGAAAAAGAGGGGCAGAGGAGTTGCTCTCAAGTGAAAGAGATGTGAGAAACAAGAATCACATACCAAGAGTAGTTCTTTTTGGATTCTGTTTAGATCACATTATCTAAAATAGACATTCTTGAGGCAGTCTTAGAAATTTGAGTATTGACTGGTATTAGTTAACACCTTGGAAGCTTAATTTGATAAGTGTGATAATAGTGATTTTGTTATTATATAAGGCAATGGCAAAATTAAAGATATGTGTGTGGGTGGGGGAAGGGAGTGGCATGATATCTGGGCTTTACTTTAAAAATACCTTAAAAACAAAAACAATAAAAGACAAATATAGAAATATCGATAATATCTTGAATCATATTCCTAAATCTTTAAAAGTATTATTTATATTTCTAATAAGAAAAATGAGGCTTTTCCCAGCCATTTCGTTATTCTTTTTTTTCTCCTTATGATTTATCACCATCTCCTATAGTAAACATCTGTTTTGTTGTTGTGTGTCTTCTCCTGGAATATAAGTTTAATGAAGGTAGGAGGGATTTTTATCTGTTTTGTGCATTGCAACTTCTTCATTACCTATCCCTGCCTAGCACATGGTTGGTGCTTAGTAAATAGTTGAATGAATGAACGAATGGGAACTAAAGCTCTTGAATACTGAGGACATGGGGTTTGGCCAAAGACAGAACTAAGGAGAACCCCTTTGACAATTAACCATGTGGAACTTACAGGGGAAAACGTGGCCTAGTACATTAAAATTTAAGGTGATCAGAAGCCGTCTATCCCGTGTTAGACTATGAAGTCATAATATATCAAATATTCAACATATTCTCAGCAATAGGAGTTGCTATAAAGTAATTGTTGTCTTACTGTAATTTCTCTAGTTGTCTTTCATGTAGTCTTTAACGTTTCTCCTCCCCCCAGTCATCTGTTTATCACATCTTGAGGTGTACAGCCATCCCTTGGTGTCTGTGGGAGGTTGTTTCCAGGACCCCCCCCCAGACACCAGAGTTCGCCGATGCTGAAGCCTCTCATGTAAATGGTGTAGTGCAGTTGGCTCTCCGTATCCGTGGGTTCCACATCTGCCTATATGGAGGGCTGACTCTTATTTGAAGGCTATGTATTTCTTCTCGGGGAAAAAAAAATGATTTAAAACTAGTAATTTTGTACAGACAAGATGAATTTTAGAAACTGTTCTTATGGTTTATTTTTATGTTAGAATATATGTAATCTCACATTTCTCCTTTTCCTAACAACTGCTTTTCTCTCTTTTTCACTGTATATGTGTTTACAAGCTAGATTTTAATGTCTTGCTTATGAACATAATTATCAGTTATCTACTACTTTTAAAAAATAGATTTTAGTTTTTAGCATCACTGTGAGACACAGCTGATAATAATTGTACTCAATAATTAAGGTGACCAAGTTGAGTATTAAAATGACATCAGTGAAAATTCAGAAACTTTTTATATTTGATATTTTAAAACGAATGTTTTTAGAATCACTGCTTTTAAAATTGCTGAAGTCATTTTTATAACCCCAAGCTGTAAGCCTTGACTGAAGGAAAAATGTGAGCAAAAATTTCTAGTCAGTGTCAACTTTTTTGTGTTTCAGGACCCTATTATACTCTTAGAAATTATTTAGGACCCCAAAGACATTTGATTTATTTGAGTTATATTTCTCAATATTTAACCTATTAGAAAGTAAAACTGAGAAGTTTAAAAAGTACTGTATTCATTCTTTTAAATTCACTTAAAAATAACTGGTAATTATATGTTCACACAATTAATATATTTTGGGGGAATTAACCTTATTTTCCCCAAACAAAAAAAGTCAATAATAAGAAAGATGACATTGTCTTACATTTCTACAAATGTATTTAAAGTCTGGCTTAATGAAAGACAGTTGGATTCTCCTATCTGCTTCTACATTCAGTTTGTTAAGATATAACAAACCACGTTGTCTGAGGAAAACTTCATTGTATACTTATGAGAGATTGAGAGTGAAAAACACAGCTAACATCTTAGTATTATGAAAATAATTTTGATCTCATAGACTTTATGTCAGGGTCTCAGAGACCACCCCCAAGTCCATATTTTGAGAACTGCTGGAATAATTTCTCACTGGGAAACTGTATGTGGCAATATCTTAAAGTCTTTAAAATGAAAGACAAGTTTTAAATATATAATAGTGTCAACTGAGTGTTTCTGTTGCATATGCTCTACTTTAGGGGAACTATTGAAGTTAGCTTGTGCTTGCTTATGTATATATCAGTACATTTGGGCATTGAGGAAGGATGCCCTGACCTGCAGGGTTGTGTTTGTAGATTTCACATGTTTTAGACTACCATGTAATAGAACTGGTCACCTTATTTCTTAGAGAAGTAGAAATTTATTCAATAGTAATAGATGGTTAAAATTTTTAAAGCAAGTTTTTGGTATTCAGAGTTACTTGTAGTTAAGGGGGAAAGCACAACTTTAAAATGCAGTTAATTTATTAAAAAATAATCATGATGCTTAATGTCATTAGTGAGCAAATATTACTGTTGTTTCCACCTCTTGGTGAATATAACTCTAGCCATACAAAGATAACTGTTAACTGTTTTTTTTCCCTAAATATGTTATGTTTCGTTTTCTGAGAGTTTTTAAAGCTGTTTCTTTGTTGACTTGCCTTCTGCCTCCATCTGTATGCAACCTAAAAATCAATAGTACGTTAAATTAGCTGACACGGAAGGAAAAATAATAAGTAATGAAAATAGCACTTATTGCTTACATTCGATTTTAGTTATAACTAGTGTAAGATCCAGAGGGTATTGATGGGGAATGAGGGAAATGAAGCACTACACATCAAGTTATTTCACAAGTAGTAATCTATACTTTTGCATCTCTTATTTCATGGTTTTGTTTAGAAACAACATTGATGCTGAGTAGCTAGTAAAATAACTTACTTTCACTAACAGCATTTGGTGAGGATTGTTATTGATGCTTGTCTGTAATATTAGACACAATGATTTATTTAAAGGCTGTGTTAATTATAAAGCAAATAAAAACCTCATATTATTATGGGCATGCTATATATTTGTTGACAATATAAATTGCATGAGGTTTTAATGCTCAGTACATTGTCCTTACGTTCGGATGATGTACTAATTTTTTCATTACCTCTCTAAGCTTCCCAATCTCGCACATTTGCTAGGAGGAGTGCATTAGCAGCAATAAGATCTTTTTCTCCAGCGTGTCTGACAAGCCTCTGAAAATGTGATGGAGCAAGCTATAGCTAGATTTTAGAAGTTCTTTTGTTAAATCATGTAAGAAACTTAAACTTACAGTACTTCACATTTTCCATGGTAATTTGCTCTTTCGATGAATAGCTGGGTAGCAGCAGCACAGGAAAAGCAGAGTTCTTGGCAATACCAGCTCAATTGCATCTGCAGATGAGGATTTAAAATTCTATGCAGCAGACAGTACCTCCAGCAGGCGAGTAAAAGGTTACTGCATTATTTTGCTTGTTTGTTTCCGTAGCCTTTATCTACAAGCGGATTTTTAAAAATGCAATGTGAAGTGCATGCCTGTTTTTAGATATTCTGGAAATTGATTTAAGTTTAACATGAATATCAAAAGGGCAGCGCAAGGTGAAGGAAGAGGCAATACTGGTTCTTTTTAGATTTAAGCCAAAGAAGAAATTGAACATGAGATATACACAAATAAAGAGCCTTTCAGTGCCACAGAAAACAGGAAGTTTTTAAAATATACATTTTAATACAAGGTATTTCTTTTAGTTTTTAGACTATCTTCCTCAAAAACAGTGCTGTTAACAGACTGATAATCGTGGATCTATGAATGTTCATTAAGTTACAGTTGTTTGAAGTCTTGATTATTTGGGAAGACTATAAAGTATTTGTATTAATGTGACCCTCTCTTGTCCTGTGGATTATAATTACATGGTATACATACATATATATATCTTTATACATTATTGGCAAAAGATACTAGAGTATGGCTAACATAATTAATACTGTTGTTTATGTTTTCAGGGTGGTTTGTGGTTTTTGAATCTTTTTAATGAGATGCAGGTAACCAGGTAGGAGAAGATTCAGTATCAAAACAACCAGGTTTTTGGTGGCTTTTCACTTATTGTCAATACCTATCTATGTAGTCACATGCCCTTTCCTTCTCATTTTAAACTCTTCTTACATTTATGATAGCAGGGGTCTCCTTGGATTCTCTTTCTTAGTTATTCTGTCATTATCAACACTTGCTATAGAAATTTATTGCTCCATATTTCTCAAGTTTAAGTACAGTATTCAGAAGGAAGTTTTTACTTTGCCTATCAACCACCGTCCTGCCCTCTTCCAGCAATACTCAAAGATTTTTACTAGCTACTGTCTAAATTTTGTTTAAAAAAATAGTTATGCCTATGTTTTTGTATTTTAGATTGAATAACAAGATTGAAAACAATCCTATAAATTAATCTGTAATAAAGAAGTAAAATCAGTTGATTATTCTTACTGTGAGAGTTTGGCTGGCTTCTTGAATCGTAGAGTCATAAAGGGTCAGCAGTTCTGATTGGTAAGTTAAAGAATCCGTCCAGTAATTTGCTCCCTGTTGTTTCTCAAAGCAATGCAGCAGCAGTTCTTTTCCAGATATTGAGCGGTTCTTGAACAGAGTGTATGGGGACAGGGAGGGGTGGGGCTCATTCCTGTTGGTTGTTGAGACAGTGTGCATTTACAGAGGGAACAGGTTGGATAGGCTGAGCCGGAGGAGTAGGCAAGCAGATCTAAACTGATGGAGGACAGAAAGAGTGGTTAGTATAATTTGGGGGTATATTATCTTGAGTTTGCTCCTTTATTCAGTACTTGGGCTTTAATATAAAACAGTTTAAAATATTAAAGCACCCTACCTTCTTTCTAAAGAGTAGCCAGGAGACTTCTGCTTTTAATATCGAGTTTTTCTTGGCAGTGAGTTTGTGGCTGGTATCTTCTGTAGGGAAGCTGTTGTTTTATTCTTTTTTAACAGTGTTTCTTTCAGCCAGAGAGCTGCAGAATGAGGCAGTTAGCCAATTTTGAGTATACATGGGACATTACCAGTTCTGATTTTTTAAGTTAAATTCTCTGATTTTTTAAGTTAAATGAGCAAGTCAATGTGTGGCTGTGGCTGCAGCGTTATTTCTTCTTTAATGAAGAGGTTGAGCCGTTCGACCTGCTGCTCCGACCTGTTCCCTGGTAGCCATACATCAGACCAGTTGCAGAGATTATCCATCGAGTGTCCCAGGCAACCAAAGGTAACTACATAGATTTATTTCAAATAAAAATATACAATTAAAATGGATGCATTATAACTAAGACCAAATGATTAAAAATAAAAGATCAATTAAAGATGTTCTGAGCAGTTTTCTTGACCTTGCAGTAGCTATCCAGTATCATTTTGTCATCATCAGATTGTGTAGCAATGGAAATGCACTGCAGTAATTGATTTTGTAATAGGATCAGGTGATTTACTAGCTGCACTGACAACCACTTGCTTGCCTGCTCTGAGCTGTGGAGGACTCTAATGGATGTTGTGATTGCAGCCCCGAGTTGCTGTGAGGCTGCTGGCCACTTAAAGCAGCAGCATGTATTTTTAAAATTAGAATAGTAAGTTTCTCTTTTTTGTTTTCTTTGCTGTAAGTTATGGGTAACCTCAGTAATTTTACAGGTAATTGAATGCCCCCATGAAATTTTAGAGATTATGTGTTATTTCATCCATCAGTTCGTAAAAAGTTCATTGGTACTGGTAGTCTTGAATATAATCTCTGCTCCCTGCTCCTAGTTTAGCATCAACATGTGTATCAACATACTTTGGTATTGATCATGAGAGCACATCTCTAAAATATAACAATTTATGTTAACTATCCTATGTCATCTAAATGAAACAGAATATTTCTCACATTTGTAAATTTCATCAACTTCATCTAGCTATAATTATGATAATGGGATTATGGTAAATTCTTGTACTAGTGAGGAGTTGTATTAAGAGTTGTTTTGTATCCTTTTTTGGTCTTTTGCTTTCTTAGTGGTCTCATAGATATAACAACATTTAGGAACTCTGAGTTGAACCAATTCTAAGGAATGTTGATGAAAACATAGTAGCTATTTTAAAGTAGTGTTTAAGGGTATAGCAATTTAAAAATTTAAAAATTGGATGTTAAAAATTTAGTATCCAAGATTATGAATTTTCAGTGATTATATTTTAATAATCTTTGCTTTCATCTTTCCTTTATGCATTTTAAACAAATAATTGATTATAAATATAGAAGTATAAGACCAAAGCTTAAAACAGAATAGAACTAGTGTTATGTAAAGGACCATCAGACTCAGGTGCCCAAGAGTTTGCCCACTTTGAAGTTCTGCTTAAGGCTTTGCATTAGGAAAGAAAATTATCTCCCCTCTCTACATTCCTCACCAACTCCTTTACCTCTCTAACTATCTAACATGTGAAGTGTTTTGTACACAGCCTGATACATAAAAATACTGAATTCTCTGTCCTTCCCTAATTTACATTCTTAAATCATATTCATTTTCTTGCCACAATAGAGGTGCTATTTCTTTCAACCACATCTAAAACATTTACATTAATTAATGTTAATAATTTGCTATAGAAGCAATTGGGCATAAGATTGCCATTGTATATGATAGTCAAACCTCCAAGTGAAGACAGCTTCTCTTTGTGATATACTTAAATACTTGCCCGTAGTATGTGAGGCCTTTGTGTTTCTTGAAAGATGCAGACATTTCCAATATCATTCTATACTTTATCCTAAATTCAGATACTTAAAACTTTAATTACGGAAGACTAGTATAATTTAAACACTAGTATTTGTAATCTTTTATTATTCAATTGGTAACAAGTTTATTAACCCCCCACCTACCCCCACCCCCCAAAAAAAACCCTCTATGAACACTGATAACACGAACATAAGGATGTTAATACCATAAGAGATTTGGTCAAGGATGTGTTGAAATTTCATATATGTTGAAATGTTAAGTGGTGGATTACCAATAAATTACTAGTAAGTTTCACTGGATTGGTGAAAGCTTTTTTGCAGTGGGGCGGGCAAATAGGAGGAAAGGAAGTGAACATCAGAAGTGTTGACTACTTTTTAAAAAGATTAGTTATAAAAGATAGGAGATACTGTGACCTGTAATTCAACACTCTGTGAAGTCCTAGCCCTAGTGGAACTGCTTTTTCTTAAGAGCTCTAGATCAAGCATTAAAAGACCTGGATTTATTCACACTCTGCCACTAATATGTTGTACTTGATGACCTTGATCAATTTGTATATGAACATTTTCAGGGTTCCTTAAGCATGCTTCTAAAATGTCCATTAAAAAGAAATGAGTTGACTCTTATCACTGTGAGGTATGGTAATACTTGACCTGGAAGCATGTTAAAGTTAGGAGGAAGGATGAAATTTCTTAAAGAACCAGGTTCTAGGTGATATTGAAATGTCTCCTTTCATTTTTCATGTTTTGGGGCTGGAGGGTGGAGAGGCACATGTTTTTGCTTAACAACACTTATCTTTTTGATATCCAATATTCTCTAAATAGGATAATTATTCTAGATAATAAATAAAAGAACAAATTTGGGATTAAATTCTGGAGCTGCCATTTTTTCCTATGCTCTCTAACAAAGATAATGTTGTTAAAGAGTTTGTTTCCACACCTGGCATATTTTTTAGTCAGCATTTTTTTTTAAAGGCAGCCTTTATGTTGCTACTGCTTTTTCCATATAGGGCCTATCAGATAAGCTGAACACAGTTCTCTTTTTTGCCTGGGCAAAGTCGTTTGTGGGTTGATTGAATTAGGTGCATTCACCATGATGATCGTGTCATAATAATTATAACAAAGATTTATTGGACCCTTAACTTGGACCAGATGCTATCCTAAGCACTTCTATATTAATTATGCCATTTATGAGATAGGTGTTCTTACTGTCATTTTTAAAAATGAGGAAACTGAGGCTCTGAGAGGTTACATAACTTACCTTAAATCACACAGCTAGGAAATAGAGCCAATATTAAAACTTATACTTAAAAAAAATATTTTTTAATTGTGGTAAAATACTGTGCTTTAATATACTTTTAAAGTATTTGCACTTTCAATTAAGCAGTGACTGCAGAGATGAAGCCAAGTTTTTGTCTGAAGACATTATATGATTACTTAATTTTTGTGTCTTGAATGAGAAGAAAGTGATATATTCCCCTCTTACTCAGCTTTTTGGAATATACTTTTCATTGTTGTAATAATTATTCATTTAAAGCATTTGTACTGTGTTTGCAGTAATGTTTCTCAAAGTGTGGTTCAGAGATCACTTATATCTGTATCATTCAGGATGGTAGTTGAATGCACAAATACACATCAGAACCCACTGACAGAATCACTAGAATTGGGTCCAGGGATTTTCATTTTTAAACAGTCCACTCAGGTGATTCATATGCATACCAAATTTTATATGTCCATACACATGTAGTGCATAGGGTATTAGGTTGAACCGTATGAAATTGCCATTTTTGTAGGTCTAGTGGTTTAATATCGACATTTTCATGGAGTTTAACCTACCATGACATCAATTTTGAAAATATGTATTAGTTGCACATTGTAGTGAGGGAGACTGGAAGCAAATACAACAAATTTATAAAGTGATTATCTCTGGATGATGAGATTATAGATAATTTAAAATATTTCTTCTTTACATGCCTAGGTTTTTCATGCCTTCTTTACATACTAGGTCTTAGATTTGACCTTTATAATAAGGCAAAACAAGTTGCCTTACTGATAACAGTTCTAATAAAAATATTAATATAGCTAAACATTTGCACCCAACATCAGTTAGTCTTCTCCTTTGAAATGTAGGTCCATGAGGGCATTCAGTTCTGTTTAAGATAAATTGTCCAAATTAAATATTCTGATCCAGGATGTAGCCTCCTTTAGTAGTCCTCCCTACCCCCAACCCCCTTTTCTTAGGAAAAAGGAAACATGGGAAAGGTATTTTCATGGCTTATTTGTCTGTACTCACGGCTTGGCCAGATAGTTTAACATTGTGGAAATCCTAGCAGTTCTTGACCATTAACCAGCCTCTGCTTGGCCTCTTCTACAAAATTTTTAGTTTTTTTTTCCTTAAGGTCATCATATATTGCTAAGGCTCTCTCTGTGAGGAAGCTTGTCCCTGATGGCTTTAAAACATTACTATGCTGGAGAATATTTTTTCTGGGCCAATGTGACTTTTACATTATTCTGACCTCATCCCTTAATGATGAATGAATGACCTAATTCTCACTACAGAAACGTGTTTTGTAGAAAAATAGTAGTCTCTAGTTGTCCCATTGCTTCGTCATCATTCATGTATTGAACTATATTTGCGCACATTCATGTTTATATTTACATATTACCATGTAGTAAAGGAGAGGCGCTTTGGAGTTAGGCTGATTTGTCGGAATGAATCAAATTTAGGTGACTGAGTTTTGGTTGGGTGAGGATAATACTAATTATCTGGTAGGATTCTTTTGAAGATTAAGACAGAATGTACATAAAGCATCTAGCACAGTGATTGGCATATAGCAGATAACAAATGTTACTTCCTTTTCTAATGCTGAAATTTGAGACTGCAAAGATTAAGTGACTTGCCCAAGGTTACCCCTCGGCAAGCAAAGGGGCATGTAGCAAAAGTCAGATTCACTGACTACTATAATTCCTATCTTAATTCCTATCCTATCCTGATTCCTGTATGTACACATACACATACATTTGGGTGCATACATACATGGAGATTCTCCTACTGATTTAAGGTTTATTCTTCCCTTAGTTGATTAACGTCTCACTAATTCGTATTCTTTTCTATTCAGATATTGATGCTGATAATGGTAAAAGATTGGTAGGGAAGCTCTTTACTTTATGTAAGTTCCTATTCTAATTAGACTAGTGCTGCTTTGAAGTGAAGGATGCTGTACTTAAGGTTGTGTCAGCAGTTTTATTCATGCCTGTTTGCACTTTTCCAGTAGACTGTAAACTGTTTCCCTAGTTACACGATAATAGACAGGCATTGGCAAATTCATTGTTTACTTTTTTAAAAAACATGGCATCTTCCCCCAGTCAAAATAAAATATACCAGTTTACTTATTTTATACTAATGCATTATGTTGATCATACAAGTTTTCCTTTGGAGTAATTTATAAATAAATATGAAATTAATTTGGTTAATATGAAATTAACCCCTTTCTATTTGTTTTTCAGTAAAATTTCTATTCTTTAATATGGTCATTATTTTATTCTTCTATTTATAGATAAAAATACAGCAACAAAGATTATTTTCTTTTCCCAAGCTTGCTACCTTTTAGTATAAAAAAGAAGGAATATCTCCCTATATTTCTGTAACTGAGATTTGTTTACATTACCTGCAGTTATTTACCTCACAATACCATTTGCAGTAATGTTAGAGAGTACGCATGCTGTAGATTTTATGGAGGATGTGTTATATGAGTTTGTAGTGGTTGTTATTATGTTCTTTTATATTTTGAAATTTTAAGAATCAGAACTCATAGGATTTGACATTGCACCATGTCTGGCTTTCATTAAATTTTTGAACTGTTACTCATAATAAAAATTATAATTACATATCCAAATTTGCATGTAGTAAGTGATTAATTTTGAAATCATGTTAACATACAATATTAGAATCAATTGATATATTTGATCAAATCTACGAAGCTTGAGGTACACAATTATTTTAACTATTAGAAAAGGAAAAATGCTGCGTATTTAAACTATGGCATGCCATCAATTTCAGAGAAGCTGAGATATGAAAATAATGTGCCTTTTAGAATCTATGAAATATTTCAGGTGTGTATTCAGATTTTAGGGCTCTTTTTCGGTGAGGAGCAAATTTTGTGTTGCTAGTTGTTGAGGACCCTACTTAATTCTCTGTATATGTACAACTTCACCAATTCTTTTTGTTCATTTGTTCTTCCTTTAGTATTTATTGAGTGTCTTTCATGTGCAGAGCTGTGTCAGGTTTCTGGCCACATAAGATTTCTTCCTCCTTGGAACTTCTATTACGTATCCAGAACATAACAGAAAACCAAGTTATTGATAATACAAAGTAGTACTTACTTGTATCTCCAGCTAGGTTTCAGGCTATCTTAGGGCAAGATTGTTGGTTTTTATGTGTCATGTATCTGCTTCATTTCCTATCACATACTTGGTAATTCATTGTAATTTCTTGATTAAACTTTGTTTAAAATGGTAGGAAAGAGAAGTAGCACATACACCTCAAAAGAGTGTCTGTATGATTATGTTTTAATAGTAGTTTGTATCTCTTAATCTCCTATCCCTACTACTATGTATAAAATAAATAACAATGATACATTGTATAGCATAGAGAAATGTAACCATTATTTTATAACAACTTTAAATGGAGTATAATGTATAAAAATATTGAATCACTATGTGATTCAATTATTATAACTATGTTAGTTATAATACTAACATTTTGCAGCCTCCAATAAATTAATGGATGGAGACACCGAATATCAACAGCTGCTAACATCATGAAAGGAAGGACACCAGACGCTAGGTGACTCCTAATGAAATAACTCACCACGCTGTGACAGAGGGACCAAACCAAGCCTAATAAAGCCCCTGGATCCAGCTGCCAGTTTGAATGAGGAAATACAAAGGACGGATAAATGTGTTGAACTGTATCACGTGTATGCAATTAGTCAAATCCAGACTATGAAAAACAGATCAAACAGATAAATTTTAAGAAAGGTATAGAAAATAAATCTGTAGATTGAAATAGACTTAAAAGAAACATCAACTGTTTTTTTTTAAATGGTCAAGATTGAAAAACAGTATCTAGGGAGACATACTTCAGTGAGAGAATCATAAACAAAAGGAAGTGATTTCTGCAAGAGCAACTTAGAGGAAAGGAGTTACTTAAAGGAAGGGAAGGGGCTATGATTGAGTCAGGGCACATGGAGGCACTTCTGGGATAGTTGGCAGACTTCTAAGTATTGAGCTGTGTGGTAGTTATAAGAATGTATATCCATCAATATAAAAAAAATCTGATTAGAAAATGGGCAGAAGATCTGAATAGACATTTTTCCAAAGAAGACATACAGATGGCCAACAGACATAAAAAATGCTCAACATCGTTAATCATCAGAAATGCAAATCAAAACCACAGTGAAATATCAGCTCACATATGTCAGAATGGCCATCATCAAAAGTCTGTGAATAATGAAACGTTGGCAAGGACGTGTAGAAAAGGGAACCCTAGTACACTGTTGGTGGGAATGTAAACTGGTGCAGCCACTATGGAAATAGTATGGAGGTTCCTCAAAAAACTAAAGGTGGAACTACCATATGACCCAGTAGTTCCACTCCTGGGTATATATCCGAAAAAAACAAAAACACTAATTCGAACAGATACATGCACCCCAATGTTCATAGCAGCATTATTTACAACTGCCAAGATATGGAAGCAACCTAAGTGTCTATAAACAGATGAGTGGATAAAGAAGGTGTATATACATACACATATATACAATGGAATATTACTCAGCCATAAAAAGGAATGAAATTCTGCCATTTGCAACATCACAGATGGGCCTAGAGGGTATTATGCTTAGTGAAATAAGACAGAGAAAGACAAATACTGTATGTTATCAATTATATGTGGAATCTAAAAAAAAAAAACGAATGAATATAACAAAACAGAAACAGACTCACAGATGTAGAGAACACACTAGTGGTTACCAGGGGGAAAGAAAAGGGGAAAGATAGGTTGATTCCATATCTTAGCTATGGTGAATAATGCTGCAGTGATCATGGGAATGCAGATATCTCTTCAATATCCTGTTTCCATTTCCTTTGGATATATACCCAGAAGCGGGGTTGCTGGATCATATGGTACTTCTATTTCTAACCTTTTGAGGAACATCTATACTGTTTTCCATAGTGGCTATACAAGTTTGCATTCCCACCAGTAGTGTACAGTAGTTCTCTTTTCTCCACACACTCCCAATGAATATTTGGTATATTTGGGTTTGGAAGGTAGTTACTCTGACCTTGTAAGTAGTACCCAAATTGAGTTAAGGTTTGAATTAGATGTCTTTAATGACTGCTAATCTCCTTTCTTCTGTGTCATATTTAACTCAAGATGAGGTAACCTATTTTAAATATATATTTTAAAATATTTATTTATTTGGTTGTGCTGGGTCTTAGTTGCAGCACGTGGGCTCCTTAGTTGTGGCCTGTGAGATCTTAGTTGTGGCATGCATGTGGGATCTAGTTCCCTGACCAGGGATTGAAACTGGGCCCCCTGCATCGGGAGCGCGGAGTCTTAACCACTGCGCCCACCAGGAAAGTCCCTGAGTAACCTATTTTAAAGTGTTTTTAAAATTGGTAACAGAAGGTTGTTTAATAGCTAATAACATATTAAGTACTCACTATGTGTCAGACACATCTTTAAACATTTTACATGTATTATCTCTCTAATCCTCACAATAATCCTGTGATATAGAGGTGCCATTTTAAATCTCCTTTTGCAGATGAGGTAACTGAGATTTAAAGGTGTTGAGTGATATATCCAAGTTTACATAGCTAGGTAGTGGTAGAACTAGAATCTGTATTGTCATCTACTACTGAACATGGGCTCTTAACCACTGGGATTTATAACCTCAATTTTATGCAGCTGTTTCCCTATCAATTTGGCTTTGACCAAATGGATCCCCAACCCACTGTCCCTGACTCTGATTGGGAGAAAGGTGATGTTTAGGGGTCTGAGAAAGCAGAGTGGGCCCTATCTTAAGGGGCTTTTGTATGAAAGAGATAGTTGTAGTGGTGTCATGTTACTGTCACCTGTGCCCATTGTTTTTCTTGGTGCTTCAAGATTTTTATTATGCCATGTTGGAAGACAGGTTGGTCTAATGGAATGAACATAAACCATGGCTCAGACATATCTGAGTTTCAAACATGTTACTAAATCTTACTAACTGTAAATCTTTGGGCAAGTGACCTTAATCCGAGGCTGTTTCCTGTTTTGTAAAATGGAAGTAATGATCTCAGGGTTGTAGATTAAATGAATGTGCTGTACCTAGCATCGTGTTGGTCCCTAGTGGACACTCTGTAAATGTTTGTTGATTACATTAATGCATTGGAAGTATCTTTACTAATTTGAATATAAAAACAGGCTTCTTAACCTATAAGATTCCCTACTAATATTTTGGTTTCTATATCCGGAGGAATCGAATTGCTGCAGTAGAAAAACAAAGGCCTATTTTATGGCTTTCAATTAATTATTATTATTATTATTCTTTTGACTTAACCTTCTACTTTTGTCTAGGGGAGAGGAGTAACTTCAGAATGAAGGAATCCTATCCAGAAACTTGGAAGTTCTAAGAAATATTCCTTCAAACAAATCTGAAAATCAGTAGTTTTGGAGAGCAGCGACCACCGTTATTGTCTTTCCAGTTATTTGAATGGCTGAGTTTAGTGGTAAAATCCTTAGGCCGTCCTCATTGTGATAAGGAATTCAAGTTGTGACCAACCCACAATGCTTCCTCTTAGTTTTAGATTGAGTGTACAACACAGCATTGTTTGTACTGAAATTGAGGGTGTTTGGAAGTTTGAGAGTGTTGTACAACTACTGCCTTGTTAGGTTTGTCCAGAAATACTGTTCTATAACCTGAAAAATTTAAAAAATTTCTTGTCTGAAAAATAACAGATCATTACATAAGGGATCTAGTTTACTGATTTAATCATTATGACAGTGTTGCTTTATTTCTACATAAATAGAAAACGTCTTTGTAAGAAGATCATATTTCTTACTATTTAAAAAATAATAGCTCGTAGTCTTTACTAAAAAGAAAGAATAGTTTTGAGTGGATTATAATTGTTTCTTGGTATTAGAATTAGTATTTTACATGTTTTGTTATTTTCTTAGTGGTGGTGATGGTTTTTACCTTTTTTTTTTTTCTTTTTCAGTTACTGTAGACATTGGTGGGCACTGATGAAACTGGGCTAGAATGAAGCTTATTTTACCTGGTTTCTACTATAATTATATAACTTTTAGAAGTTTTTTTTGTCCATATATCTTACAAAGGTCTAACTAGGGTAGATGTTTGTCTCATAATTTTTTAAAAATAATATCTTTATAGTGATTGCACTCTATTTTTTGGATGCAGCGTTTATGTCTTTGGTCTGCATTGTATCCCCAGTGCCTGGCGCATGTTAGAGTTTAAGTCTTTTTCAGTTCAAATACACATTTTCTGAAGGCACATTGTGTGCAGTGCAGGCAGTCACGCACTATCTTCCCCCAATAAGTCCACTCAACCTTCCTGCCAAGAATTTGAAGAGGAAGATGGAGTGATTGTTTCTGAGAATCTACATGTGAATAGTGATTTTCTGGCATATTCATCTAAATGAGGTTACTGTTTTGCCTCAGAGAGCAAGAAAAGAAATCTAGGCAGGAGTTACCTGAGTTCTAATTGCACACATACTGACTGACACTTCGTAGCGATCCAGGCATGGGGGGGATCAAGCAATGGCAAATGAGAATAGGATTCCTAAATTTAAAAAGCAAATAATAAGACGACATTTTTTTCCGCTTGTGGTTTACTATAGTTGCCAAGCTAAAATTATGCTCACCAAGATAGGAACCCTATTTAAAAAACAGACTCACTGGTTTTCTATAGACAATACATTTTCTATATTACAGTGGTGTGCTTTTTCTGAAGTGCAAAACCTTGTAAAATGATAGTGAGGCAGAGTAGAGGCCAGAGTTCCAGGATTTGTTCAAGTCAGTAGTTGCTCGTTGTGATGGTATTGAGACTTTCCTTAAAGACGCTGAGTTATTTCTGAAATTAAGCAGATTCTGGCTTTCTTTGGTCCTGTGATCACTGGCTCTTTAGATAGTGGCTTCAGATGTTGCTTCTTCTAAGTACGGTTGCTTATGTGTCCCTATTGTATTCTTCATTCCAAATTCTGTCTGCTTGCTACAGAATGTTTCACAGTGAACCATGTGTTGCTGACTCTTCATCTATGGGCCCAGAGCAAAGAAGACCTAAGCCTTCTTCAGCATGTAACAGTCTTCAGCACGATGGGAGAGTCAGGGAAGGCAGAGAAGTTTTTGCATTGTCTTCAGTTAATTACACGTTTTTAATTGAGGTGCTTTTATGTAAAGTGAAAGGTACATATGAGTTTTGACCAATGTATGCACTTATGTAACCATAACCAACACCTCAGTCAATATACAGAATATTTCTGTCACCCCCCCCCCCAGATTTCTCTCATGCTCCATTCCATTCAGTCCACACTTAGGCAACTACTGTTCTGATTACTCTCACTGTAGATTAGTTCTGTGTATTTGCAAACATCATATAAACAGAATCACATAATGTTGCTTTTTTGTGTCTGACTTCTTTCATTCAGTGTACTGTTTTTGCCATCCATGTTGTTGCATGTATCAGAAGTGCATTCTTTTTTATTTCTGTGTACTATTCCATCACATGAATACAATTCAATTTATCCATTCTTCTGTTGATGAATATTTGAGTTGTTTCCAGTTTTGGCTCTTCTGAATAAAGCTGCTATAAACCTTCTTGTACCAGCCTTTTTTATGGACGTTTCTCTTGGGTAGGTACCTAGGAGTGTATATGCTAGCTCACAGCATAAGTGTGTGTTTGTAAGAAATTGCCAAGTGGTTTTCTACAGTGGTGGTACCATTTTATAGTCCAGTAGCCAAATATGAGAGTTTCAGTTGTTTCCTGTTTTCAGCAACATATGGTGGTGTTTGGTCTCTTTTAATTTTAGTAATTCTTGTGGATGAGAAGTTCTTCTGCATTGTGGTTTTAATTTGCATTTCCTTGATGGCTGATGTTATTGAGCACCTTTTCATGTGTTTATCAACCCTTTATATCTTCTTTTAGTCAACTGTTTGTCTTTCACCCATTTTTTTGACCTATTTAATGTTTGAATGGTGAACGACTGAATTACTACATGACTGAATTCTGTGATTATTTACCTTACTTACCCAGATTTCAGCTTTCATATCCAAACCTGACACCCCTCTTGCTCCAAGCCATGATGACAGCACCACTCTACCTAAAAGACTTCTAGGAAGGTTCTGTTTGCTCAGTCATAAGGTTTTTTTCAGTAGACTTCAGTTCAGTAGACTTCTTGAACTACCACAAAGAAATAGAAATATCTGGTAACAACTTAAGATGGACACTTACATTTTTGTTTTAAAAATCTATAATCACTAAGCTTTTTTGTTTACAGTCTATGAGAAAAGTGATTGAATATAAAGACAAAGCAGTGTGTACTGAAGATGGATAGAGGTGAGACCAGATTGGGTATGTCTTAAGTACTGTGCTTAGGATTTTAGATATATCCTACAGAATGGTAGTTTTCAGAAGTTTTGCAGAGTCACTGGAGGGTTGCTAATTCTCTCTTCTCCCCTGCTCTCACAAGCTCTCTCTTCACCTTTTTAATATTTTGCTCTCATTTGAGCAAAGGGTTCAGCATGTAAAAAGTTTAAAAGCTCCCACTGAGTTGTTGACATTTCCTGTTCTGGCAGCAGTATAGAGGGTAGATGAGAGGGGCAGGAGACAAAAGATAGGGAGATTACTAGGGATGTTATTCAAGTAGTTTGGGCAAGAGGCAGATGGCATGCGCTTATTAAACAGTACTAGAAAAGTGGGACTGGTTGTAGTGGACTTAGGAGAACTTAGTGATGATGTGAGTGGGTGACAGAAGTGTGGGGACAGGCAAGGGTAGTTTGTAACAAATGATAGGAACCAGAATGACATCCAGATTTCTCCTTTTACCCCCTTATTTCAGAAAAGTTCCAAGTACAGTGCTAAGAACTTATTTTGCCCCAGAACCATTTGATAAGTTGCCAAAATGATGCACCATCACTCCCAAACACTTGAGTATGCATTTCTTATAAACAAGGACATTCTTCTGCATAATCACAATATAACCATTAAAATCAGGACATTGGCACTGGTATATTAGATTGTCTACTCCTCAGACCCCATTGTTGTTCAGATAATATCTCGTATAAGGACAAGATTCCATTCAAAATCATGGGTTGCATTTATTATCATGTATCCAGAACAGTCCCTTGATCTTTTATTTTCATTCCTTTAACACTTTTGAAGATTACAGGCCAGTCATTTTGAACTGGGACCCTTAATTTGGGTTTGTCTTGTGTTTCCTCGTTAGGTTAGGCATTGTTGACAGGAATATCACAGAAGGGATGCTATGTTACTCCCACTGCTTCCTATTAAGTAAACATAATTTCAGTTTGTCCCATTACTGATTTTCACTTTCAACCTTTCTCACTCTTACACTGGGAAAACACTTAAAATAATTTTCTGATCTTGAGAAACCTACATAAAAATTATTATATCTGCAGCTCATGGTATATTCGCTTGATCAGAAGTTGTAGGTATAATGATTCATTGATAATTGTCAGTGCTCTTTTGAGTACAGAATGCTTTTTTTTCTCTGTGGACATGTTTATACTGGCAAATTTATTAGCCTCTTCTTTTTGTGTGGTTCCGCCTTCCCACAAAGGATGTCAGCTCCAATACAAGTTAATGGAGCAGATAGAGGAAACTCCAGTTTTTTCTTTTTTTAACTTTACCTTCTTAACCTTGACCACATAGGCCTTACCACAAATTCTTACTATTTGAGATCCAAATGAGATATGGTACGTGCAAGAGCAGTCCCCCTTCCCGCCCCAATATTTAAGACTAAACATTTTAGCCACCTTTTCTTGGGGGAAAATACAACCCCCTGGTAATTAAGCTTAACTTACTTTCCTTGAAATAAATCTCTTTTAGGGAATTCCCTGGTGGTCCAGTGGTTAGGACTGTGTGCTTTCACTGCCAAGAGCCCAGGTTCAGTCCCTGGTCGGGGAACTAAGATCCCACAAGCCACGTGGCTCGGCCAAAAAAAAAAAGAAAGAAAATCTCTTTTTATCATTTCATAAATTTTGCAAACTCATAAGAAACATAATAAATTTCATGTAACTAACTTAAACCAAAATGGGACTCAATTTTTCTTAATGTAGGCTTAGCAGATTTAATTTAAATAAAGGTTATAAATTAATTTTAATTAATGTTATTTACAGCATGAAAATTTATTGACAGTGTCGAATAGTAGAGCAACTGAAATCATAAGCCAAAGCAATATGAATAAAAATATTGCCTAGACACAATTTTATACAAGACTGAAAAAACATTTCCTTATTCAGTGACATGATCAGGCTCAAATATAGACCAAGCAGTTAGAAAATCACTTCTTTTATAGGCTCACATACACATAAAAGTGTTGTTTTTGAATCTTAAAAGTTATATTTACCTCCTTACAGTGAATTTACCTTTTTAATGTAAAAATTGTATTTATCTTGTGTGCTTGTTCTGTGCTTTAGAAATACCATTCAGGGTCAAACATGGGATGAGCAAGCACATACAAATTTTTCTTTCAGCTGAAATGAGACCATTTTTTAGCTTACTCTTGATGTTCATTGAATAAGTAAAAGATTGTTCAAATGTGTGAAAAGTTGGAAACTGTAGCATAATGTTCATTGTTTCCTATGATAGCAGGATATTCTTTTCTTTGCAGAAATCCAAAACTTGTCTGGGCAGATCAATAAAACTCATCTTGAATGTATTAGACTGCAGCTTCTTCCTTTTTTCTCAAGTCAAATTCTCACAATCAGAAGATTCAGAAAAGTAGTACCTGCTCATTGATAACACTTCTTTTTGAAAGGGAAGGAAAATCATTTCAGTTTGTTCTTCAGCTTCACTAGGTGGTTTGCAGTAAGACTTGAGACTTGCTGATGACTTCTTCACTTGGGCCCGAGCAGCAGTGGAAACATCTTAGGATTTCTTTTTTGTAACACGATGTTTTCCAAAAGCGTATTTTCCTTTTAAATCCAAGAATTTTGTCCCTTGAAGTCAAAAACATTAGAGACTGAAGAGCAAGTGTGAGATCTGCAGCCGTTCTTCATCTTCAAAGTATTCAACAAAATCCCTTCCTCTGTTGTCTTAAAAGGACCCCTTTCAGCTCAAATACCCTGTTGAGAATTTTTCCTCTGCTAAGCCACTGGATTTCTTTATGTAGTAGGAGATGTTCTTTAAATACTCTGGAGTGAAATGACCTTTGTTTAATGAAGTTAACCATTTTGTAGTGTCTTCCAGAACAGTTTTATTTCATCCCAAGTGTTTTTGACACCAGTACGTGAATACCTTCTGTGTCAGTTCAGGTCCCCAGAGAAACAGAGGTCAAGACAAGATTTGATGTGCAGGGAGCCCCATCCAGAGTTGGCTATTGGAGCGTTCCCACCATGCTCAGGCTTCTGCTGGGAGAAGTCTAGAGGAAGCATGGCCAGGTGTGAATGTTACTGTGGATTCCAAGGTGAGGTAGCTGGGGGCTGTCAGGCAGCTCTGCTCCTCATAGCAGGTTCTGTTGAAGGGATATCTGAGCAGGGCACCGCTGTGGCCACCACACCCGCCATATCCCATTTGGGCTCTGACGCCATCCTGTCATGTGGATGCCTTTCTTACCCTGCTGACGTTGGACACCCCCACCCAAGTAGAACTTCTCATTCTGCTCTGCCTTTGCCCTGCTGGGCCTCTCTGCTGTATGGATCACTCCTCACCTTGCTCATAGTCAGGCTGTTTCCTCCCACCTTCCCCCACATACTGGGAAGCCCTCCTCCCTCTGCTTGGACTGACCCCTCTGCTGGACTGCCACCACCTCCCACACATATACCTAACTTGCCTGGCTCCACTTAATGGCTTTAGGACTGAATTGTTGAGGGAGAGGATAGTAGAAGGAAGTAGAAGAGGAAGAACCATTTGGGTTTCTTAAATCTGCAACTGACTAGAATATGCTTCCATTCACCGACGTAGAGAAAATAGGAGGAGGACCTAAGAAGAAACTTAGGTGGGTGTGTGTGTACAGGAATTTGCGTCTTAAAATAATGAATTTGGGGCAACTGTGGGATATCTTGATAAAATAGGCTCAGTGGAGGAGTTTGGCTAGAGAGAATAGAATTGGTTGTCATTAGCTTCTATGTGGTAGTTAAAATCCCAGGTTGCAAAGAAACTGCAGAGAAGGAAGGAGCTGTCAGTGGAGAACAACAGTGCTGCTTGGTGGACAATACTAAGAAAAGGATTATATCAAGGGAAACTAAGGGATGTGAGAATTGTAAAGAGGGGAGTGCTTGTTTAGTAATGTCAAAAGCTACAAAAATGGTAAAAGATCCAGTGGGATTTAGCAACCAGTTTAAAATTTAGTTATAATGGAGTAAACCCAGATTGCAGAGGGAGTGGAGGTGAGCGGGAGTGAGGAATTAAATTTGGCCAGAAATAGGTATGTTATTTAACTTACATATACATATGTATATGTAAGTTAAATAACATAAAAAGTAGGTATTGACATATGGACTGAAAAATAGTGTTTTTCATCCTTTCTAGTAAAGATATACTTGATTGATGAGGCATGTGGATTTAAAATATTCAGTTCAGAACCATAAAACTTCAAATGAATAATTGCTGGTTGTATGAATACTTGTATGATGTGCCCCATATTGTTCATTTTGTGTTGATTTTATTAATCTACAGTACTAAAGATCTGTTCAGCTAATTTTGCAGCCTCTGGAAGATTTTCACCTTAAGCTGCATAAATGATTTCCCAGTTAGCTGCAGTATGGGAGATGTGAAACTAGAATTACTCCACAAATTATGTGCTTTTGAAGTATTCATCTTTTTAGTCACACATTTTTTATAGCATGTGCTGAAAATAACAAGGAATTTGATAAAGGGAAAATATCTTTATGACTTAGAGGAAGATAATTTATAAATAAATGTTAACATATTAGATTTATACCCTCTGAGTTTCAAGAGTACTACAAGTGACTTGTTCAGTACAGACTACAACTTAAAAAAATGTGTTCAAAATATCTGGTACTTTTTTGTGACCTGGCTTGTAGCTCTTCTTTGATGAGGAAAGAATTCTCAGCACACGACTGGCTTTAAAAAGATGTAATAATTATTTACTCACTAAATGTTTTGAGGACCGACTGAGCCAAGCATTTTTGTAGGTGCTGAAGATAGTGGTGAAAAAGGTAAGTCTCTTTCCTTATGGAGCTTAAGTTCTAGTGGGAAGAGGCGGATAATACATGAAGAAATGGATGGATGGATGGATGGATGGATGGATGGATGGATGGATGGATAGATAGGTAGGTAGGCACTCTATAGAAACAGACCCTATTCCAGTGCTTTTATACAGTGCTTGGAGCAGAATAAAGCAGGGCAAAGGGGAATAATGTGATGCAAGGGAGTGATTATTTTAAATAAGATTATTAGGGAAAGTGCATTTCTTAAGAGGATGTTTGAAAAGAGTCCTGAAGGAAATAATGGGAAGAACCATGCAGATATATGAGGGAGAGCATTCAGATAGAAGGTGTATCCAGTGCAAAGGCTCTGAGGTAGCAGCGTATTTTCCTCTTCCAGAAAGAACAAGGACACAAAGAGTGGAGCAAAGTGAAAAAGAGAGAAGAGTGGAATATGAGCTCAGAGTGGTGGGATGTGTGTCGATTATACAGGGCCTAAAATACAACCATTTAAAAAAAAAAATGACCTTTATTGTGAGTGAGATGGGAGGCTCTTGGTGGATTTTGAGTAGCAGATACTAAGTATCTAAGTAAGTGATACTAAGTAAGTGATACTTAGTATGTGTTCCAGATACTTACCTTTAATCAGTTTGAACATAGGGATTAATACTAAATTATTAATTTGCCATATAGAGAGTTCATAATATGCAGCTGGAGTATTATTAAGTGGTGCGTCCAGAAGAGGAATCCTGGTGATTAGTGAGGTTCTTTTAGGATTCATTGAAAATCCTAACCTGCTTATAGAAGGTGATTCCAAGCTTTGAGTTATCCTTCTCGATGATCAGTACAATTTGGTTGATTTTCCTGCTATCTATATCTTAAAGCTTCTTAACTGACTTTGTAGATCAAGCCTAGTGGCTTCTGAAAATGTTAGTATTGCACAGTCTTTGAAGGCTTTGACAATTTGCTTGTCACCCCGTGTACATTAGTGTAACCAATATTCCTCAGTGTCTACTATGATTTCAAGGTTAATCTTTGCCTGGTAATCTTCTTTGGAGGCTCACAATTCTGGTTCACTCTGAGATAGGCTTTCAGAGCTCACTTTAACATGTATACTATGCCCTCTTTAACTCCTTTAGGCAACCTAAAATAAGCTGTTCACATGGTTTTGGATAATCAAAGGTCTTTTGAGAAGCGACATTCATAAGAAACTATTTAAAAAGTTTGTGAGAAATTAAAAAAAAAAGGCACTGAAATTAGGTCTGAAGTGCTGCTAATTTAACCAGGTATAATGACTAAAAGTTACCCTGTGTTTTCTAGAACTTGGGGAAAGCCACATAGTAGTTCTCTTTTATCTCAATAACCTTATTATTGAATTGTTTTGAAGAGCAATTTATTATAATACTTATAATACTTCTCCTTCATCCTGGAATGGAGATGCCTGTAGGTGTCTCTTCCTTTAGGTACCCTTAGTTTTGGGCCTCTCTGGACTTTCACACTGCCAGGAGAAGGCTGTTCTCCCCACTTACCTAAGGAAAAGTGGTGCCCCTTCTCCCTTTTATTTCTCCAGCTGTTACTTTATACAAAGTCCAGCTTTATTTAATATAGGATTTGCCTACTCACTGAAATTCGTTTGTAACACTAAAAATCAGTACTTGTGGCACTTTCACAGTCATTTGTGGATGTTCGCATGCACAGGGTGGCAAAAAATTTGAGTCACCTGACATGGACTTTCCCGTCTGAACCAGGTGACACTCTGCTTTCTTGTTTCAGCTCTCATATTCTACACAAGTGTCCTTTTCATCGTCTGTTTACTGAAACATTTTTCACTAAAAGCTTTTTGTGTTTCTTGTTTGTGGTTTTGCTGTTCAAAATGCTTCCCAAGAAGTTTTGAGGTACTGCCTAGTGTTGTGATGGAAAACATACACGTTAGATAAGCTTCTTTCGGGCATGAATTTATAGTGCTGTTGACCATGAGTTCAGTGTTAATCAACTATATATTAAATAACATGTCTTTAAAAAGAAATACACATATAAAAAGATTATGTATTGATCAGTTGGCAAAAATGTGACTAGAGGCTTGCAGGAACTCAACCGTGTATTTCCCTTAGGAACACTCGTTTGGTATTTGTGGCAACTTTATAGAACACAATTACTGTGAATAATGAGAATGGACTGGGACTTCCCTGGTGGCGCAGTGGTTAAGAATCTGCTTGCCAATGCGGGGGACACGGGTTCGAGCCCTGGTCTGGGAAGATCGCACGTGCCGCGGAGCAACTAAGCCTGTGCACTACAACTACTGAGCCTGCACTCTAGAGCCCGTGAGCCACAACTACTGAGCCTGCATGCCGCAACTATTGAAGCCCGTGCGCCTAGAGCGCGTGCTCCGCAACAAGAGAAGCCACCGCAATGAGAAGCCTGTGCACCACAAGGAAGAGTAACCCCTACTCGCTGCAACTAGAGAAAGCCCGCACACAGCAACGAAGACCCAATGCAGCCAAAAATAAATACGTAAATTAAAAAAAATAATAATGAAAACGGACTATGTTTAATTAAGGGTAGTGATTTATAGAGACTTTAGGTATAAACATTTCATCATTCCCTCTCACTGAAACCATCGTTTTAGATTTGTTTAAATACATGCATAAAGAGTTGTAATGTAAAATTTAATTTTGCTATGGGTTCAGGTTAAAAGTCACTGATTAACTTGTAAAGAAACATTTCTAAACATTATCTTCTACAAAATTAATATGTGCCTGAGGCATATTGAGTGCTCAGTGAGTATTTATTTTAGAGTAAAAATTTTTGAGCATTGTACGATTCTGGTTTTGGAGAAGAAGGCAATATCAGTGTTAGAGAATAATACTCTTTTAAGACTTTATCATATGTAGTTATGTAGACTGAGGCACATGAAAGAAAACTCAGTTGAATGTCAATTTCTGGTCCCTGCTTTGCTCTAAGCTAGCTAATCTTGAGAAATACTCTCTTTGAGCCCAATTGCTTTGTCTGTGAAGTGAGGAACATTTTCAATTTGTTCAGTTTCATTTTCTTTTGTCAGTATTATTCCTGACCTTAAATCATTTCCATTCTCATCAAGGAAATCATACAATTTAATGTCAAAATATATTAGCTGTCACATTTTGTTTTACTGACTTCAGTCTCACTGATTATTGATAAAAATGTAAGTTATGTATATGATATATCTGACATTATATACTGGTAAGAAGAAATAAAAGAACATCCTTAAATTTTACATAATTTTTTTTTTAGGATATAGGATTCTGTTTGTTGATGTTTGTGTTTCATATGATACAGTGTCCTAAATCATACAAAAATTTTTCTCTAAAAACAGTTTAAAGTTAGAATTATAAAAAGCAAAAATGTGTTTTATTAATACCTCATTTATTAATATTTCCTGTATGGCAGAAGTTTTAGATTATGGGTGCTTAGTTTTTTTTTTGTGGGACTTTATAAACTAATTTTTTTTTTTTTTGGAAAAATTGCTTTATGAAGCCTTAAGAAGCACTGAGTATAATTAAACTGTAGTCCAGAGTTAGATACAATTTAATAATAGTTCAATTCCAAAATAAAAGTTATTGTAGGTGAGACCATGAAATTTCCTAACACGTGATTTTAATACTTTGCGCTAAATTTTCTAAAACAACTCAGAGGAACCAATATTTACAGTAGATGGCATATTTATGAAAAATCTGGCATCACCTATTTCATATATATATATATATATATATATATATATATATACATATATAAAACCCAAGATTATACGAACTAGGAAACAGATGTTGTATATCTCAACAACAATACTAGAATGCAGAGTTTGAGACTGGGATTTATAACGTGGGATTTGGAAAAGGAGCAGACATCTTGTTTTCAAAACCTGAAGTTTTTCTCAAGACCGAAGTCAACATTGTAACTGCCACAGAACAGGAAAAGGGAAGCTTTTCTCGTTTTACTTGTTCATCTGCATCAGAAAGTCCAGTATCCCTGAGATAGGAACCACTGCAATAAGAAGGGAGTGAATAGGTTCTCCCAAAGGAAGATTGTTACTTCATTATGCCTCTGCCCTGGTCACCAGGAGCGAACTTTGCATTTCCGAACCTAATGCTTGGCAGCACTGAGACGTTTCAGTAATGGTTCATCATAAACCCAGCATTCTCCATCTTCATGAAATAACCTGTCTCCCGTTGAATTTCCTTTTGTTTCCTTTCTCGGGCTTCTGCTCTTTGTCTTTCTTCAAGTCTGTGCTTGGCTTCAGTTGCTGCATCAGTGTCTCTGATTTTTAAGTTGAAAGTGACATCCTTCCAAAGGCAGTGGGTTTCGTACTCATTCTTATCTTCCAACTTCCTCACTTTCTTCTTGATTATAGGCAACTTCTTGGTATCTATAAAAACTACATTTTCCCCTGTTGAGTATTTTGCATACATTATACCATTCCATTCCCCATCAACTGAGCAGAAAGATTTCGTGTCATTTGGAGAAAAAAATCTCAGCAGTAATTCTGTGCTTCTTGCCCCCATAGAAAGGTTTAGTGTGGAAGACGATATTGGTACTATAGCCAGTTTTGGAACAATTAATATTGCATTCTCCGCCTAGTTCCACGCAGGGCACTGTGTGGATAGACCTTCCACGACCATTGCGGAATGTGAGAATGTAATGTTCATCATGAGGTACCATTTTACAGCCTGAACCATTCGGTCTGTGGCATCCTTCTGGTCACTAATACTCACAAACAGGTCCGGATGTGCAAAAAAGTCTGCATACATTTCTAAAAGAGATCTTCTTTCAAGAATAAATGTTGGAAGAACTACCTTAGTAAGATCCATTCCAAGCCTAACCTGTGACAACAGATGCATGATAACACTCTTGTGCTCTTCCACCGACCCTGCCTCCCCTTCATCATCTCTCTCATCATGTGAATCGAAAAGTTCAACATCACTTCTTCCATTGGACATGGAAGAATTAAGTGACTCTGTGGTATCTGGGCACTTTAGATTATTCCCTAAGCTGCTGTGTGTCAAGACTGAGGCAGATCCAGAGGAATCTATTAAGTGCTGTGGGGATGAGCCACTCTGATGGAATTCATCCACATCATAGAATTCATCTTCGCATCTAGAATAAGAGAACTCTGGGACTGTGTTTGGAGACAAGCTGGCATGGCTTGGAGAAGTTAGACTGCTTCTAGGTGGTGAGTGCCCACTGCCTGTACTATTTGGTGTTAGAGTCTGATGATGTCCCAAGGTAGCTAATACAGGTCCAACTGGTAGAGAAGATGGATGCTGCTCTGACTTACACAACTGAGCAGGTTCTGGAGGTAAGACAGTCTGGGAAGGCATTGTGTTGATCACACGTTCCAAGGGACTAGGTTGATATATTGCATCTACAGGATTAATAGTACTTTTAGCGATCTGCAACAACACAATGCAGTGTTTAATTGATTCTAGCATGCTATTTGTTGTCTCTTTGAGAGCTGCAGTTTTCTTTCTCTGTTCATCATCTTTGCAGTTTTGAAGTTTGTCATCAAAAAGCTTTAACTGTTCTATCAAGATTTGTAGGTAAGCATCAGCTTCTGTAAGTTTCTTATCAGTTTTGGACACTAGGAACAAATCCTGAATCAAACCCCCAGGGGGCGGCGGGAAGGAGGCAGGGAGAGAACGATATCGATAGCGATAGCCCGCGGCCCGGCAAGCAGCAGGGTCCCTGGGGGCTCAGGGGTGGGAGCCGGCCCCTCCCTCTCCCAGGCCCTCCGGGTCTAATTAGCAAGTAGCCATCAAGAAAGCCATTCGCCAAGGCCCCTGCCCTCTGTGCCTCCAGGGGAGGGAGCCGAGGGCTGCTTCCGAGCACCCACTCTTCTCCACTGTCTGCCGGATCACCGGGCTGCTGCGCAGTCGGTCCAGTCCGGTTCAGCCGGTCCCTCGGGACAGCCCCTCGCCCCCTGTGTAAACTAATTTTTGAATGTTTTTTTCCCCCTTAAAAGTGTTTAATAGTTGATTCTGATTTCCTATTAATTATTGGATAAATATTATTTTAATTAAGTCATTAGCTTATTTAATAGATTATTATTAGAACAAATTTTCTAAAAATACTGTTATTTAAATTAATACCAACAGAAAATGAAAATTTCCTCTTAGTTTCTATATATTTATTACTATTTTCCACTCCCAAAATGAGTCAGAGAAGTCCAATTTTTATGTAAGTCTATCAATTAGATATTTTCAGCCTCTTCAAATATTCTGGAATTCCTGTAATTTGACTTTCAGTTGTGTCATTGAATATTTTTTACTGGCTGTCCTTTAAATCTGATTCTTCTACTTGGATTTTCCATTATTGACCAGGTCTATATTTAAGAATCTGTATTATTTTGAAAGCTATTTACGTGCTACACTGTAAATATAAGTCAGTTATCTTTATTGGCTTAAGACATTTCTTCTCTGTTCCCCTCAATATTACACTAAAGTTATACAATGACAGTGATTTGTATTTTTATTATTCATAATTGGTAACAGAAGTGTTCTTCAGTGACCAGGTACTGTTTTTGAAATGCCAGTTATAAACTTTCTATTTGTTGATAGGCTGGGTGCTTACCAACAGTCTCCTCCCTTTACGCACATTCTTTATGCTTTGTTTTATGATCTTGGTTCTCTCATTTTTTTACTTTGTAAGTTGCTCTTAATATGTCATTTAACCTGTTTCAGTCTTGTAAAAATATGCCTGTTAGGTTGGGTACAAAGGGCAATTTTCTTGGGGCCTGCATTATCCCAGGCAGTGTCCCTGATTTCATGCCATTCTGTGAATAAACATCCAAGTGAAAAACGTTCTTGTTAGTGTTACGAGAGCTAGACTTTAGATACAGTTACTAAAGCAAGATTTTGATTCTAGCCTTGAAGAAATCCTGTGTATAGCAGATTTACTTTTATATACACAGGGGTACTGTGTGTGTGTGTGTGTGTGTGTGTGTTTGTGTGTATTTTTTCATTTGTGTAGGTTACTGTGTTTCAGCATGTTATTTTTAACCTGATTTCCTGTGATATTTTCATAGTCTGTCTTTGACATATACTAGCCAGCAAGATTTTGATGACCTTTATTTTCTGTAGTTTATCTTCTGAAAACAATGGATATATATATTCCTTTTTCTAAGGAACCCTACCTGCTACCTCAAAGATAAAGTTTGTATTGTGCTTGCTTGAGTTGTAAATAAGAACCACTTGACTTTTACTTTTATTTTTTTTCTTCAAAAGCATAATAACATTTTATTTTTAATTTTTATTTTACACTGGAGTATAGTTGATTAACAATGTTGTGTTAGTTTCAGGTGTACAGCAGAGTGATTCAGTTATACATGTATCTATTCTTTTTCAAATTCTTTTCCCAGTTAGGTTTTTACAGAATATTTGGCAGAGTTCTCTCTGCTCTACAGTAGGTTCTTGTGGGTTATCTATTAGAACTACTTGACTTTTAAAAGCCACATTTAATATATATTACATCATAGTTTATTGATTACATTTGATCATCAAAATCTCTTGCGCGAAAGAAGGTTCCCTTCCTCTTTCTCTAGAGGGCTATTTCATATCTTTCTCTTCAAATTTGTAACATCACTCTCAGCTGATAACCTTGCTTCTTCCTATTTTACAAAGAAAAGGAAAAAATAATTGAAGGAATGAGCAGGGAACTTCCAAAGACTCTGACCACTATAAAAATCTACCTACTTCCCAACTGTTCCCACATTGAGAAATATGCTAAAAAGAAGTAAAGTATTTATATAATACTATACTGCTTTTCCATCTATTACCGTAAATGTAGTATCCCCTTTTCTAACTATCCCCTTTTCTAACGTTTGAATGCTTTCTCATCATCCCCTTTTTAATTACTTAAGGATATCACTTCACTATTTCTTCTCTCTCTTGATTACATTATTGACTTTTTTGTTTTGTGCTGGATCATTCTTGTCAGTGTACAGATATGCTGCTAGTTCACTAGTCTTAATCAAAAATCTTCTCTTGACCCCGTTTTCCCTACCAATTACTACTCCCGTTCTTTTGTTCCCTTTTGCATCAAACTGCAAACTCTTCCATACCCACCATCTCTATTCTCTTTTCCCAGTCTCTTAAATCTACTTTTATCAGACTTCAACTAACGAAAACTGCTCCTATTACTAGTGACTTCCACGTTACTGAATCCAGTGGTCAGTTCTTTGTCTCCATCCTACTTGATCTCTTGGCGGTAGTTGTCATCATTTACTTTCTCCTGCTGGATATGCTTTCTTAACTTGGCTTTACGGGTAACTCTGGTTCTTGGTTTTCCTACTTAGTCACCTTTGCTGGCTACTTCTCTTCTTTTAGAATGTTGGAGGGTCTCAGGGGTCCATCTTTAGAACTCTTCTCTTTCTACATTTATACTTCTAGAGTAAGTAGAATTTAAGAATTTTCCCCCCACACTGTAGCTTATTTCTTATAAATTGTTGATTATAGAAGAGAAAATAAAATGCTGCTATTTAAAAACTATCTTCCCATCTTAAAGTTTGCCATGAGAACTGTGGACCTTTGGGGGAGTGACCATCTAGTGGCAAGGGTTGGAGAGGTGGATAAGACTGTTTTATTTAAAGATCATTGTGATATAATGTAGTAACTCTTAGGGCATGATAGAAAATGGATATTGTATTTCCTTATCTCATAAACCTTAAAGGTATTTTTAAAAGGAATTTTATATAAACTTGTGTAATGTGTTGGCATTATTTTCTGTAACCTCAAGCATGTCCATATAGATATCTGCAAAGGATGAAATTTAAAAAGGAACGTTATGAAAAGATTCTATATCAGATCAAATTTTAGAGCCATGGTTAAAAACAAAAGTAAACATGCTTGATGGATAAAATTTGAGAAATACGGTAAAAAAATGAATTAAAACACCTATCATACCACTGCCTAAATGCAGTTTATATTTTGAAATATTTCTTCAATCTAGTCTTGTGCAGTTTAAAAATCATTCTATGATCATATAATGTCCATCATTTTGTGAAAATGTCCATGTTTTCACAATTTTTTTTAATGAACATTATGTTTAGGGATTGTACTAAATATATCCCATCTCATGGGTTCATTTGTCTTGAACATTTGGGTTTTGATTATTTTAATTTACATTTATTTTTATTTTTTGTTTTTGTGGATAAAGCTGCAATGAGCATCCTCTGCATCATTTTTTTTTCTGTTTTAGGATTACTTCCTTAGGATAGATTGCCAGAAGTGGAGTGACTGGGTCAGAGGGTATGAACTTACGAATGTTTTTTCTTTTCTTTTTTTGAAATAAAATTTTTAATTTATTTGATGTCTAGTTGATTTATATTCATTATGAAAAATGAAAATCATAGTGATTATATTTGGTAACTGTCAGAAAACTGTGTCTAAAGGCAAGGTTCTGTGATCCGAAAAGTTTGGGAAATTCCTAAAGTTCAAAGAAAAAAGCCTTTTAATCTTGGTTTATCTCAGCATTTCCTGAACTTAACTGAGCATTGAATAGGTTTTTTTGTGATACACTTCTTAACATTTTGTGGAAGTTTGACAAAGGGTATAGTTTATGAGCTACTGATCTAAAATTTAAAAATGTTTTATTGGTTAGATTATGTTTTATTGGTCAAAGCAACTAAACTATAAACCTTTGTTCTAAAATTATTTTTAAAAGGAGATTAAAATAAAGCTGTTTACTATATGATTTTTGTGTATGTCTTTATAAAGTCTCATACTTTTATAATTTAAACTTTCTATACTGACTCCAAAAGAACATGTTAATGTCTCCATGGCATCAAATACTTTTTACAGTCTTTAATGAAATTTGGAATATAACATAAAAGTAGAAGATAATGTAGATTGTACAAACCTTTTTTCCCTCCCCCCATTTTTCTCTACAGAATGTGAAAACCTTTGCATCTTCTGATAGTCTAGCCAAGGTCCAAGAAGTAGCAAGCTGGCTTTTGGAAATGAATCAGGAACTGCTCTCTGTGGGCAGCAAAAGACGACGAACTGGAGGCTCTCTGAGAGGTAACCCTTCCTCAAGCCAGGCAGATGAGGAGCAGATGAATCGCGTGGTGGAGGAGGAACAGCAGCAGCAGCTAAGACAACAAGAGGAGGAGCACACTGCAAGGAATGGTGAAGTCGTTGGAGCAGAACCTAGACCTGGAGACCAAAGTGATTCCCAGCAAGGACAATTGGAAGAAAACAATAACCGGTTTATTTCAGTAGATGAGGACTCCTCGGGAAACCAAGAGGAACAAGAGGAAGATGAGGAACATGCTGGTGAACAAGATGAGGAGGATGAAGAGGAAGAGGAAATGGACCAGGAGAGTGATGATTTTGATCAGTCTGATGACAGCAGCAGGGAAGATGAACATACACATAGTAACAGTGTCACAAACTCTAGTAGTATCGTGGACCTGCCTATTCACCAACTCTCCTCCCCGTTCTATACAAAGACAACAAAAGTAAGTACATTTAGTCTGCTCTTCACCTGAGAAATTTTACATATCCGTATTAATTGTAACGAAACTTTCCTCACAGTCTTTGTAGTATTGCAGAATTAATCTTCAGATGTGTAGTAATAAAATGAACTAATTTTTGTTTTACAGAAGGTATTAGAAAGTATTAGAAATAGAAATACTGATAATGGGACAACGTTATTACACATGGAGAGAGGGTATTTGATCCTATTACTATGAAAAATCATTAATATCAAATTTCATTATCAGTTTTGTCCCTGGGGCAGGGGTTAGGAGGTTGCATGTAGTGAAGAGCATTGGAGTGAAACATGGTTTGTGTAGATCAAGTAGTGAAGGCTCTTTTCTTATTTACCAAGTGCAGCTGGGCTGGGGGGCTGTGTATTCACAGGTGTTACTCCAAGGCACTAGTTACTGGAAGCTACCTCATAATTAGTTTTCTTATTATGATGAATAAGATATATCCTTTGTAAATAGTTTTCTCTTTGTTATGTAAACAAGGTAAAATTACAGTCTGAATATTAGTATTTGGTTGTTGGGGAAATCTGAGTAGGTATTTTTAAAAGTTAAAATGCTAGATGCCGACGTATTTAAGATTATGAAACATTTTTCCTACTGTATAAAACAACAAGAATGTATGGTGCTGTCTTCACTGCTTGTTTTCTTCTAGTTATTTTACTAAAGTTAAAGCATTTAGGAACCCCAGAGGAATTGTTTTTTTTTTCCTGATTCCATTTTAGTGGAACACTCCATTTGCTTCTCCAGGCAATTTGAATATTAAGTATAGGATAACCACACCATTTTGGTTGGTATTTGACTGTGAGAAATAGGAGGTGATATGAAGGTGCACTTAGATTCCCAACTTTCGCTCAAGTTACTGCCACTACTTCCCTTGCTTGCAGTTTTCCTTTCCCTTTGTTCCTGGGAGACAGCTCTGTTGGATCTGCCTCCTTATCTCATTTAGCTGGTGGTAGCCCATGGAAACTAGCCATAGCCATGTTTTAAAAGGTGGACAGTTGGACTCTTGTCTAAACTAGAGGAATCCTATCAGTTCAGGGACTTGGTGACTAATCTAGTGCTGAGAGACAATTCCATTTTATACAGTCCTTGGAGGCTGTGCCAGAGTTGAGGACTGGATACACTGTCACTATCACACACCGTCATTGCTTCCCAGAATTGTCCTTGCTGGATAGGCAGGGAGCTGCTGTCTGAGGTGGAAGCGGGAAGTGTTTGAGTAAATATGGAATTGCCAGTGCTAATTCTGTGGGGTGGCATGTGGGCTTCTTTCCTCAGAACATTCCTGGAATTATCACTTAAAATTGCGGTCATAACAGGGGCAGGGATTGTGGAGAGAAAGAGGAAGCATTTCTCACTACCCAGTCTTTCTACTGTATTCCCTTTCCCCCATTAAATTACAGTCAAAATGAAATGATATAGTGTCTGGGCTTTGCTTCAAAATAATACCAAAGGGGAGAATAGGAAGGAGGGTATAGATTGGCCATGAGTTGCTAATTGTTGAAGCCGGGTTATAGGGACATGGGGGTTCGTGGGTATTCTATGTAGTTTTCCAAGTATGTTTAAAGTTTTCCATAATAAAAAAAATTAAGTTGTAAAGAATATGAACATACACACACACACACACACACACACCACCCAAAGTTGGAAATGAGAGTTTTCTTTACATACCTTGGTCTTGTTCACTAGCTCCTCAGTCATCTAAGTGCTGACTTCTCTTCTGCATTGAAATTTATTTTCTCTGTATTTTGGTGCTATTGAAATTACAGGAAATTCAATAAGGACATCATGTGCATTTTGCTGGAGTTAGAATTTATCTTAATCAATATTTTAGGCAGTGTTGCTAAGCAGTGGTCTATATAAAGAGGAGAGAACGTAAAAAGAATTATATTCAGAATGAATGAGGTACGTAGCATAACTTCTATCCTTTTTTCCCTTCAGGCTTCTTCGCTCATAGATCTTTATCTTTGCATGCTTTCTGGTTCTTTATCATTTAAAAATTAGATAAAAATCATGAATATCCATGTAGAGTAGACTGTGAGTTAAACAATTCTTTGGAAAGGAGCATTTTAACTCAAATAATATCTTACTTATTTTACAGACATTAAAATAAATAATGGCTGAGGTAGTTTATCCTCTTATTTGCTTACTTTTAAATTTTACAGTGAATCATTTATTTAGCCCATAAACAACACACAAACAGATTTAACATCATCCTCTTTAACTTGACCTGCAATAAAATAGCTTGGACACTCGGTTTAATAGTTGAATTGCTGTATCAGTTTTGCTTCGGCTTGTGAACCTTAAACTCTTTCTAAAACATGTTTATCCCTAATTTCCCTAGCCTGTCTGCAAGTTTAGATTTTATTTAATTGGTTTGATCTAAGAAGGAAGTGGCTTCAAGTGGTGGTTTTCATCCCTTTTACCATCCCTGTCTCAAGGTGTTGAAGTGGTGCTTTGGAACTCAGCCAGATGGCTCTAACACAACCAATGGCAAAGCTCAAACCTTTTATAGTGCAATTTGCCCAGCTCATATACCTGATCTCTTGATTTCTCTCCCTCAAGGTTACTATCTCAAAAGAGAAAATTTATATCTCTCCTGTTTTTTTCTGAGGATTCAGATGGAGGAATAGGGATTTAGTTTTTAATTGCATTATCTTATTTAAGAAAGAAGTTTAATCAAAACTAAGCCTTTCAGAACAATGCAAAGCTATCAATGAATTCTGCTGCATTTTAAATTAAAAACTAGAAAGCCAGCTAGATGAAATGTATCATTTACCTAAAGGAGAAGTCATCATAGTGTTCAGTAGGAAAATTTCCAGATTTGACGGGTGCTTTATATTTCCCTTCCCTTCAAGATGAAACCATAAACAGAACTTTTAGATATGTCTTATACAGATTAGCTACCTCCTTAAAAACAAACACACTGAATTTAAGTCTGTTTCCCCTAGTGACTCTTGAGTTGTGAATACAATTATTGTGTTATACATACAAAGCCACAGGAGCGGACTGAGTACTAACAGCAACAGGGCTAGATGTGTTCATGTGTTTATGTGAGTGTGTGTATATGTGTGTGTGTGTGTGTGTGTATGTAAAACGCACTTTTGATACGCTATTTATCTTGAGGTCATTTGCCTTAATAAGTATGGCAAGAAGAATATAAAACTATTTGATTGCCAAGGCAGAGATGCCCTTCTAATAAGTAGGACGTCAATCTGAGATTGGCTCGTTTTCCTTTTTGTTCGTTCTTGAAACGCTTCTTCAGGATCATTCCCAACAACATTTTATTTTTTCAACAACATTTAAAAAAGTCACCTAGTACTGTGTTACTTCAAAAGAAAATGTCAGTCACCCATGTGTATAAATCTTTTAACTACAGTAAACAGGGGGAAAGCTCTCACTGTTTCAAAATTACTTTATTTTGGAGCAGCTCTAAATTATTGATTATTATAAACATAAGACACTTTAAACTCTTGATCATTATAAACATAAGACACTTCTACAGATATTACCCTAAGCCACAATTTCTTTTAAATCCTCTTAAACTATAACTTTTGAGAAGAGTAGAGGTATAATAAGTATTTTTAAAATCCCATTTTTTAATGTTAACATGGGATTAGCCTTCTACAGTCTTACCCAGCATACCTTTCAAAATTTTTTTTTGTTTGTTTGTTTGTTTGTTTGTTTGTTTTTGGGCAGTTTCTTAAACATACCCTTTGGACCACTAGACTTATTTGGCATTCCTGAACATGCTATATATGCAAATATGATATTAATGAGAAAAACCATTTTTGGTCCTTCATTGTATTGGGCTTTTCTTTGAAAGCATATTGGAAACTATCAAAACTCTTAGGACAATCTTTTTTCCCCCTAGTCACCAAAGATTTATTCTAATGGGAGTCTATGGCAATAATATAAATTAGAAATTCCAGACTTTCTTAATGTTAAGAGTCAAGGACAGTGGCAGTCAAGAATTGGTGCTTATTAAGTCCATACTGTTTGCAAGTTCCTATGAACTTGCAAACAAACTTAAGTAAGCAGAGCTTGCAGAGAGGCCAACACCCCAAAATTTCATGTAAGTGGCAAGAGATTTTAAGACAGATCTGCCTAATTTCAGAAAAACCCTTTCTTTCCATGCGCTATGCTGCCCCCTATGGTAGAGTTTGGCAAACATTACTAAACAAGATCTTCAGCAGAATTTTAAGTCTCTAGGTTCTAGGCTTTGGAGTATGGTGGTTTTCTAATACCATGTCACATTTGAAATCAACAGAGCTGTCCTTTAGAAAGTACAGATTGCTTAGTTAAATGCTTTTCTTTGTGGTATTTAACAAGTACTGAAGTTATGAGGGCTCAAGGCTAAAGTTATAACAGGAAGAAGTGACAATGAAATTTGAGACTGGATAACAGATATCAATTCTCTCTGGATTCCATCAAATGTGCTTCTTAATTAGTGGTTGTGTGCCAGCTATTTCTGTAAGTTTGGTTAGTCTGCCTGCAAATTTGAAATTCAACTTGCTTCCCCGAATAGAAATGCCCATCTCTTCAGTTTTAACTCCCTGTGTCAACAGTCTTTTATATATATATATATATATATATATATATATATATGTATGTGTATTATATATATATATATATATATATAATTTTTTTTAAAAATCTTGTTTCCTGAAGAGATGCCCAGCCCATACTAAAGACTTCTTTTCCATGTTTAATGTAGAGTATGAACTCATTTTCTACTAAAATGAAAAGCAAATGAGATTACCATCAGGCCAGATCTTGTATCCTCCTGATCTTCTCATGAAGAGAACCATGTTTGAGCACCGATTTCTGCTTCTTCCATGTCTATCATAGTGCATTTTATTTGTTCTCACATAACTTCATTCCTTATCTCAAATTAATATATCTTTTTTGCCATCTTGATTGTTAGATTTCTCCTGGTAACTAAGCCTTTTTTTTTTTTTTAGCTGTGCCGCACAGCATGTGGGATCTTAGTTCCCCAACCAGGGATCAAACCCGCACCCCCTGCAGTGGAAGCGCAGAGTCTTAACCACTGGACTGCCAGGGAAGTCCCTAAGCAGTTTTTTTAAAAAATCCTTTTTCCCTCAAATAAGAAATAAGTGTTTAGTAAAAATATGTATATATTCAAAGAAGCAGTATGTTAGTGTATAAGAGGCCTGAGACTTTCTTGTCTCTAGATTCAAAACAATAGAGGAGCTAGGGACAAGGATCACTAACCAGCCAGGGGATCAAAACTACAGTTTTGTTTCTAGTCCAGCATCTTTCAGCTGCTCCCTTGAGCCAGACCTACTGGCAAACTTTGTAGGACAATGTGGGTAACAACTGAAATCAAATAGGGTTCTAAATTCTACTTTATTTAGGTAGAGTTCTAGAGAACGATGGCCATGTCATGAAGTCCCTGGCCTTGTCTTGTTCTTGTAAGACAAAGAACCAAAGTTTAAATTCTGTTAGGTGGAGAGAGGTCCAGAGAGCAGTCATCTTGAATAACATCCACTAGGAAACATAGCCCAACAAATAGCCATGCCTCCTGCATTTGTGAAGGAGAACAGACTGGAAACATTCACTCAGCCCAGTTTAACCCAATTTTAAACATGTGGAGAGGGTGGAAGCGGAGGGAAGGGGACACACTGGAGGAGATGGGTTTCCCCTAACTTAGTAGAGTGAAAAGAGCTTTTCAGGCTTGAACTTGAATTCTGATTTTGCCGCTCATTATATGGCCATAAATATGTAATCTCATTGAACTGTTTCCTTATCTGTAAAATAAGACTATAATACCTACTTCACAGGGTTTTTATAAGGATTGAGTAAAATAATTTATGTAAAGCAAGTAGTGTAGTGCCTGGGACGTGCAAGTAGTTTGCAGATGTAAGCCTGTGACCTCATTTTGTCTGTCTCTTATCCTTCATCCCTAATCTCACAGAACGCACTTCATTCCCCACAGAAGATATCAGTCTATATACTTTTTATGACCTTTAGTGTTCAGTCATCATATCACCCTCTAGTGGAAAAAGTTATTAATAGAGAAATAGATAAATACTTTTAAAAGGATGCTCAGGAGGAGTGGGAGCATATTATAATAAGTGGGCTGATTTCTGATAAAAATAAGAATAGAACAAATTTCCACGGGGATGCTTTTCACAGATCGTCCTAGTTGATAGGTAGGCATCATTTCCTTCTATTAGAATTTGTCAGTTTCTCTAAATTTTCTTCTTTAAAACATCTGTATACTTTAAATGCTTTGTGAATTTTACAACTGGATGCCAAAATGAACTTTAGTTTATGGTCAATTTCTAATTAATTCCTGCTAGTGCAGTTTTAAAAATACTTATTAACATTATTTTAAACCATAATAGCTCTCAATGTTGGTCATGTTTAAATCTGTTATCCTGTTCACTGCAAATAATTAATTAATTACGGATTTTAATTATAGACCAAAACAAATCTTCCCACAGAATGGAGAATTTAAAAGAATTTTAATAGTGTTCTATTGATAACCTTCTCTGAAGTATCCACAAATAACAAAGATAGTTATGCTCAAAATGTTCCTGAGGCAGATTATTTCATGTGTATATAATTAAAATGAACTGATGTTTATTCATGTTGTTTTTGTTGGTGATAAGGAAGAGGGTATGAAAAGGATAAAGGGGTTCTGTTTTTACTTTGGTAGGTAACTCCAAAATTAAGTCTTAAGGGCCCATCATTCACCCAGGCCTCAGTCCTGCATTTCTACCTGTCTCTTGGGCATTGTCACCTGAGCGGTCCACTGAAAGCTAAAACTACTACTGTATGTATTTCTTCCTACCAGTTTTTAATTTTCCTCTTTAGATTTTCTAGTCTCTTAATATCCTAGTCTTCTGTTCATTTGGTGAAAAAATGGTTTGACTTTTTCTTATCGTCTGAGTCTGTGGGTTTGCTGAAGAGTTTAACACATATGAACACTTGATCTTCCTTTTTCTTACCCCCAGGCACTTGTAAGATAAAAATTGAAGGGTCATGTTTAAAAATCTTAAGAGCATCTTTGCTTAATGTTTCTGTTTGCACCAGGCTATAATGCCATGTCCTTGACAATGTGTTGCCAGTATGAATTATTGGATGAATTTTTAAAAATGAATTTTTGTTCTGTGTGGATCAGTAACCTCAATTTTAAGTATCTGGTGCTCCATTTCCCCCTGATGAAGCCAAATCCATAGGTGGACACTTGAAGTGTTTCACAATCTTACCAATTTTTTTCTACCTGATTTCATCTCCATTTCTCCCCTTGCTTTTAATAAACTCTAGCTAGATCCTTCAAATTCCAGGCCAAATTCCATCTGTATCTTTACACCTTCCTAGAATTAGAAAATTCAATTCCTTGAACCCGTTGTTGGTTCTCTATGTTACAGTTCATTTGGTGTTACCTTGTGACTCTTGCGGTAAGTTTTATCTTGAGTTGACATTTAATTCTTTTATTTTTTGAACAGTAGAAATTTGATGTATTTGTCTCTAGTGCTGATTCAGGTTGAGAATTGAAGTTTCACAGATTGCAATGTGAGCAATTCTCATTTCACCTCTTAAGATGTACCCAAGCTAGACTATAAATTATAAATAAGCATGCCATTTAAGTTTAGTTTAAAACTCAGATATTCATTATAAAGATAGTTACATTGAGGAACATTATAATAACAATTAGCAGTTGACTCCCCGGAGGAGAATTTAAAACCCTAGTTTAAGAACTATGTTGCTAAGATGCAGAAATCAATTGCGGGTAACTCATACAGTCATTAAAAGTCATATTTTTAAAGGAAATTTAATAACAGGAAAACCTTAAAAATATAACATTTACTAAAAATATAGAACTCAAAACTATGTATATAATATGATCCTAACTATGAAATAAGCATACAATAATCTATATATATGCATGGGAAAAGATCAGAAAGAATTAAACCAAATGTTAGAAATTATCTCTGAATGTGGTTGAGTTATTTCTGTTTTTTCTTATATACCTTTCAGAATTTCCCAAGCTTGTTATAACAGGCATATATGACTATTATTTATTAGGAAAAAAAACTATATCTATTAGAAACCAGTTTTTATTCTATTTACTTAGTCTTTTTAGGTAACTTCCATAATGTATAATGTTCCAGTGGAAGACTGGATAAAAAGACATCTTTCACAAGTAAGGGCATTATATAATGATCTCTTCATGAAAATGCAGCTGAATATAGTGGGAAAAAAGCAATGAAATCTTTAAGAGTTCTTTGAATAACCAATTCTTCACCTCTCTAGGACTCAGGTCCATGCTGGCAATTCTCTAAGGTCACCTTACCACATTATTAGAGGAGTAGTAGTTAGCATGGTGGTATCTTTCTTTGTTTTCAAGACATTTATTTAATATATGGTTTCTTCAGAGTTACTTAAAGTAGCCTTGGCAGCACTTTTGGCTGTCCCTGAAACATGAATATCTTTCATTTAAACATCCTGTGAGCAATTTCAGAATCCATCTTTTTAAATATAATTCTGCAGTGCTTTACCAGGAAGTCACCAGTGCTTTTCCTCCCCTCCCCTGGTCCCAACGCTTCATTTCTTCAAACTGATTAATATATATTTAAACTGCTTAGGTTTTCCATCCTAGTTTTAAGTCTCCTGAGATAGAATCCGAAGGAGACCTTTGAGATCACCAAGTCCAAACCTGTGCCCAGTAGCTTTATCAAGAGACTTGGGCTTGAAAATGAAGTCATCACTAGGGAATACTACAGTGTGGAGTAGCATTGTATTTTTAGACAGTTCTTTATGTGGACATCTATTACCTTTCTTTGGTCCTTCCTCTTCCATGTAGAGCAGTAACAGCCTTTCTTATAGGAGAAGACTGCTGTCATACTCATCCATAATCTTCTCACCAGACTTAATGCCTTCAACATGTTTTCTAGGATCACCATCCAGGTTGCCCTTCTCTGGACAAATTGATCTTGAAGTGTTGTATGCTGTACAATGGAGGTGCTGCTCAGGTGTAGTAGAGCCAGACTATTCCCTGTTCTTACTCTGAACCTCGTCAGTGCAATGGCAAGCTGCACTGGTAAAAATGCTACTACTACTAATAAACCACTTACTGAACACTATTTACTATGTGCTAGGACACTGCTAAATACTCTCCATATATAACCTCATTTAATCTCAACAGTCCTGTTATGTTGGTTCTGAGTTTTATCTCCATATTAGAGGTGAGAAACAAGTGAAGAGAAGTTAAGTAATTTGTCGGTGGTCAGTCATGTGGTAAGTAGTGGAGCTAGGAATTTGAGCCTAGATCTCATTCTGGGTCCAAGTTGCATTTTTGTTAAAATTTGAAAATTCAATGAAACAGTAATTTTGGGAGGAGGGGGACAGTAAAATAACCCATAAAGCCAGCTAGTATCTGTTTTTATCCCCCCTGCCCCAAGAGTTTCCCTATCTTAATCTCTACTCCCATGCTATATTTATTATGACTCATTTCGTATTATATTAAATTTGTTTTCCTATCTCCCTCCTATTCAAGCCTTTTGATTTCTTATCTTGCCTAAGAGTACTTATCATGTGTAAGGTACCCATATACCTAATAATTTGTCACTAAATAATTAGTGAATAAATTTTTATGTATTACTTGCCAGTCCTTAACCACACAGATACATATTTTGCATAGCTAGGGTCAGTGTATATACTGTTTCTCATTTCTGCTGCTTCTGACATCCATGTGCAAGTTTCTGTGTAGGCAGAAGTTTTCATCTCCTTTGGGTAAATACCAATGAGCATGATTGCTGGATAGTATGGTAAGAGTATGTTTAATTTTGTAAGAAATTGGCAAACTCTTCCAGAGTGGCTGTACCGTTCAGCATTCCCACCAGCAATGAATGAGAGTTCCTGTTGCCAGCATTTGATGTTGTCAGTGTTTTGGATTTTGGCCACTCTAATAAGCATGTAGTAGTACTTCATTGTTGTTTTAATTTGAAATTCCCTAATGACATAGGATATTCACCATCTTTTCATATGTTTACTTGCCATTTGTATATCTTCTTCGGTGAGGTGTCTGTACAGATCTTTTGCCTGTTTTTTAATCAGGTTGTTTGTTTTCTTATTGTTTAGTTTTAAGACTTCTTTATATATTTTGGATAACAGGCCTCTATCATGTTGTCTCTTACAAGTATTTTCTCTTAATCAGTGGCTTGTCTTCTCATTCTCTTGACATCGTTTTTCACAGAGCAGTTTTTAATGAAGTCCAGTTATCAATTATTTCTTTCATAGATTGTACCTTTAGTGTTGTATTTAGAAAGTCTTCATCATATCTAATGTCATCTAGGTTTTCTTCTATGTTATTTTCTAGGAGTTTTATAGTTTTGTGTTTTACATTTAGGTCTATGATCTGTTTTGAGTTAGTTTTTGCATGTGCATGTCCAGTTGTTCCAGTACCGTTTGTTGAATAGGCTGTCTTCGTCTCATTGTATTGCCTTTGCTCCTTTGTCAAAGATCAGTCAGTTGATTATATTTATAATGTAATGTAGGTCTGTTTCTGGGCTCTTTATTTTGTTACTTTTTTTTGGTATCCACAACATCTTTCCCCAGCATGACCTGTGGAAGTCATTGTTGGATAGCTTTCCTCTGTTGAATCACAACCCTGGTGTATAGGTTAGGCAGGTAATATTAGACAGACTTGTATGCTGAAAAGAATAGGAGGTAAGAAGGCTTACCTGCTCTCTCTCATCCATTAACCTCCTTGAGCCTCAGTTTCTTCATCATTAAACAGGAATAGGATACCTGACCTTATTGCAAAGTGTTGTGTGGAGTTGAAATGACATGATGAATGTGAAATGCTTTGCAAGTGTTAAAAGTTGTGCAAACATATGTGTCATTTTTATCATCCTTATTATCTCCATTGGTGACATGATCGTAAGCAAGGCAGGGATTATCCAGTGTTGCCATTGCATATTTTTGCTTATTCATTTGCTTACTGGGTTTCTTCTTCCCCAGTTGAGACATGCATCTTTGCTCTTGTGATCAGTGAAGGATTCCTTCCAACATGATAAGAGGTGAACCTAAATGATTATAAGCTAATTACTACAAGTTTTAAGACCTACTTACTGTGGAGAAATGCTTGTGCATTATCAAGAAAACAAGTTTGGAAAGGAAAATGAGGACATTTTGTCCCTTTGATTGATTTGTCTATTCTTCTACCAGTACCACACTGTCTTGATTAGTCAGTCCTCTGCCTCTGACTTTGTTGCTTTCTTTCAATATTGAATTGGCTATTCTGGGTCTTTTGCCTCTCTATATAAACTTTAGAATCAGCTTATCAATATCCACAAAGTAACTTGCTGGGATTTTGATTGGGATTACATTGAATCTATACATCAGGTTGTGAAAAACTGACATCTTGATAATGAGTCTTCCTATCTAAGATCATGGACTATCTCTCCATTTAGTTAGTTCTTTGGTATCTTTCATCAGAGTTATAGTTTTCCTCATAGAGACCTTGGACATGTTTTGTTAGATTTATGACTTTCATTTTGGGGGGTGCTAATGTAAAGGGTAATGCATTTTTAATTTCAAGTTTACTTGTTTATTGCTGGTATATAGGAAGGTGATTCCTTGCTATGATCACTTATTAGTTCCAGTAGTTTTTTTCTTGTTGTTGATCCTTTCTGATTTTCTTCATAGATGATCATGTCATATGTAAATGCAGACAGTTTTATTTCTTCCGTCCTAATCTGCATGTTCCTTATTTCCTTTTCTTGTCTTATTGCATTCGCTCGAACTCCCAGTATGATGTCTAAAAGCAGTAGTGAGAGAAGACACCCTTGCCTTGCTCCTGATTTTATTTGCTTCAGCTTGTTTCTGCCCTACTGTCTACCTCAGCAGCAGCAGTTTATTTGACATATCTGAGAACAGAGGAATTCAGACTCCTTTGATACCTTTGCTTAAGCTTTTTCCTTCTCTTTTAAATGTCTTCTTCCCTCTGTAGCCTCTTTCAAATTTCTGTCCTTCTTTTTAAGATCCATTTCAAATCTTACCTCCCTTAAAAATATTTCACAGAACTCTGAGCAAAATTCTGTATCTCCATTAGGTCTTTGTTTTTAACTTATATTGTGATAGTTGTAGTCAGCTTCTTTTTCTAAAATTTATATATAATATTTAGATTGTTGATTCTCTAGATCATTGATTCATCAGATTGTAGATTCTCTAAGATTCTGCTGTGTCTTACAGGACTTTGTACTTTGCATGTAGAAAATGCTTAAAAATTGAATTCAGTTTTCAGAAAAAAAATCTTATGTATTTTTATAAACACAGTCTAGTTTAATCCTGTTCCACTTAATGTGAATGTTTGTAGGTTTTTGAACCTCAGTACAAGACTTTAAATTTGTCCCTATTAGATTTTCCATTGTTATTTGCCATCGTGCCTCCATCCTCACTGAGTTCACATTTTGGCTCCTTTACCAAGTTCTTGTTTGTTTGGTTTTTTTTTTAAATAAATTTATTTATTTATTTATTTTTGGCTGTGTTGGGTCTTCGTTGCTACCCTTGGGCTTTCTTTAGTTGTGGCGAAAGGGGGCTGCTCTTCATTGCGATGTGTGGGTTTCTCATGGCGGTGGCTTCTCTTGTTGTGGAGCATGGGCTACAGGTGCATGGGCTTCAGTAGTTGTGGCTCGCGGGCTCTAGGGCGCAGGCTCAGTAGTTGTGGCGCATGGGCTTAGTTGCTCCACGGCATGTGGGGTCTTCCCTGACCAGGCTCAAACCCATGTCCCCTGCATTAGCAGGCGGATTCCTAACCATTGTGCCACAAGGGAAGTCCCCAAGTTCTTGTTTACTAAGATTATTTTGTATTAAAATTCTGTCTTCCAGCATTTTCATTGTCCCTCCCACTTTTGTAGTTCTCAACACATATGCATCCACATTCAAATAATTAAATCAGTGATATCTTCAGTGAGGAAATGAAAGCTAGGCTGAGACCTATAGGATAGGAATTAGTGTTGGGAGGCTGTAAAGAAATGAAAATGAGGAGTTGTAACTTTTTTGAATAGTGGCAGAATTTTTAGAAGTAATTATAAAACCTTTCTAGGTGACTATTTGAATATATTCCACATATCTATATGGGTTAATATTGGGCAAATTTGTTTAAATTTTCTTTGTTTGTATCCTGTCTTTTTCTAGTGATTTACTGATGGCTAAGTGGTACTTTGAGGGGCCATTTGTAGAGTTTCCGGGCTGTAGTTAACTTACTACCTTGACATTTGGAGGATTGATCTTGATACCAAGTACAAGAACTTCAGATCTTTCTGTGGTTTCTGAAGTTTTAACTCGGAAATATTATTTGCTTAAAGTTATAGGAAGTGAATGACAGAGCTGGAGTATAATTTAGATCTTGCTCATATACCAGTCCCCACCTTCCCCCTACAAAACTCCAATATATAAACAATAAATATATATTTTTAAAACATGTAATAAACTTAGGTCCATTTTGAAATTAGTGTTTCACCAACTTTATTTAGACAGTAATAATCAATTTTATGTAATAAAAAATAATAATCAAATTTTCACCAGTGCTTACAATCTTAATCTCCTCTGAGTCTACTTTTTTACTCTGACTCTTGTCCTAAAATCTCAATCCCATCTTTGACCTCTCTTCTGGGGAATACAGTTTTCATGTATTTCATTGCTTTGGTTGCTGTAATGAATGTCTGTCATCTATAAATTATGATAAAGATAAAAATGAAGTTGGATGAATTATAGAAGTAGAATACAGAGAAAGGAAAATACGATTAGAGAATATGGATTAGTTGTGTTCTAAATACCTACCTAATTTGTAGTCATGGCACTATTATTTTTGTTTCTTCTTTGAAAATTTCCTTAAATTTAATACTGTTTAGTTTTAATTGAGAAATGTTGTTTCTTCTCTGTTTAGAATTGCGTTTTTTTTTTTTTTTTTGGAAAATCTTTAAAAACATTTAAGAATTCTTTTAGAATCTTTTGGATACTCTAAACATGGATGGTAGTTCAAAAGAAAGCACATAGAAGTAAAGCCACAGAAGATACAACCTATTTGGGTTTTTGTAGAAGTCACAAATGAACATGTTTAACATACTTAGTAAATCAGAGAAAGTATTATTTTTTACTATGAAATGTCATATGTAAGAATTAAGAATTCATCTGTTTCTTCATTGAACACTAGAGGGCCGTATGGTACCTTATTGTTGCTTTTAACGTGTTTATATATAGTTAGTAAGTGCTTTTTTCTCTTATACTTTGTGTTCTAGTACACTATTCCTTGCTCAGAATTAGAAATTAATATTTGGAGTAGTTATGTGCCCTGTCATATAATATGTGAGATACCTAGTGTTGTCTTTTTTTTAACCAGCAGCTAGCATATATTCATTTTGCTATTTTAAAACAACAATGCCAACGAAAAGTGAACAAAAAGTGAGCCTTGGGATGACAGTACGTATGTGCCCAAACTTACTGTGCTTTGGGAATATGTGTATGCTTTTTGAAAATTTCTCAAGTATATGCACATAAGTGCATTAAAAACAAAAGTCTTGTCATTGTTAGTTGCTCTGGGCATCCTCATCATGGATGTGAGAAAAGAATGATCTGTCCAGTCCAAGATGCTATCTTTCTTGTTTTGATTTCCTCTTTTGTTAACATAGAACGTAATATTGCAGCATAGAGCCAGATCATCCTGAACTAAAGAATATTCGAGCAGATGATTCTTCTTCCTCAATTTCTTTTAGTTGCTTGGGGTGAAGAAATGAGAAATATAATCTACAATTCCCAAACAGGTGGTGTGAATGAGTGAAGAAGGAGTCATGACTGAGCCAGTAAGATCGCTCAGGCTCTTACGAACCGCAGGGCACATTTGTGCAGGATCCAAAAACACTGACTTTGAGCCACGTTTGACCTCTTGATTACTATTTATCTTTGATAGCTTCCAAAAAAGAAATTCAACATCTTAAGTATAGCCTTGGTTAAATTTTTATTTACCCCTCAGACATACTTTAAAGAGCACTGCTCGTTATTAATTTCTGTATTATGTTTTGGAGGGAAAATAGGGCATTTTCTCTTCAGCTACTATTTATACTTCCCTCTTTGTGAAGGAAGATTAGAATGAACTCAGCAGAAACACGTTGTTTATACCTAGAGGAGGGCCTGATCATGTGACAGAGAGAAGGTGCAATAATAGTTAAAGACTTCAAAGAACCTTATCTTTTGAGTTTCTCTTCCTTGTATTTGTTCATTTTAATGTCTTAAATTATTTCCTCAGATTAGTTACTATCAATATAATGAAGTGACAAAACTTCGATCTTTAATTCTAAATTACACTGAGGAGTTAGTCCTTTTGAATATTGATGAACTTCTTTTCAACTTAGTCACTGCTGTGATAAACACTATTCTCTAACTGATAAAGTTATATTTTGTATATGTTTGCTTTTTTTGGAATCATTACCATTTTCTGAAAACCGCACTTATTGCTGTATTTTTACAGCTAACATTAGCCTAAGTGATTAAACACTGAGCTAGAATTCTGATCTTTTTGCTCAGATAATGAAATTAGCTACTAATAGAATAATTTATTTGGTGAATGTTAAATGGTCAATAGTGTAAAACGCGGGAAAAAAACCAGATCAGTATCTGGATATGGTGAGAAACACCTGAACTTCTCCTTTCTAGAGAAGGAGAGGTATTAGATGCTCTTGATGGATTGAAGACATTAAAATCCTGCCTCTGTAACATGTTTCTGGAGGAAACATTAGCTTACTAGTTAAAATTTTGTTCAGTTTAGCAACATTACTGAGCACCGGAAGAATTGCCATTTTCCTTCTAAGATGTGCCACAATTTGATCCTAGCTTTTATGGGAGTGGGGAGAGGAAGGCGTGGGGCACAGTACTACTGTAAATGCGTACAACCACCATAAGGGTGTCATGTTTCCAAAGGTTAATGGCGGAGGGGCAAGTGCAGGCTTGAGGGTATGGGGTATTTCACAAAGGTTTGGGAAAATCTGGTTAGTATGAGTACTAGAAATGTTTCTAGAATACCATTCACCTGTCTTGTAACTAGTTTCCAGCAGTGATTCCTGGACTATGCTGGAATGATTTTCTTCCAGAAAATCTTCTTAATCTCATTTCCCCCATCACAATTTATAGGAAACACAAACCCAAGGCATAGGGGCCAGAAAGGTAATTTAAACGAATGAAATAGACTAAATATAAGACCTGGGGAGCCAAAGCATCTCTAGATAAAGGGGATGACTGAAAATTGGGATACTGATATTGCCATATTTTCCAATTTTTCAAAAGTCACTGGAATTCCAGATTTTTCAATGATAATTTCTCAATTTTTTGTATGTTGGCATCCATATTTTTTAAATACATTTCTGTGGGCTGGTTTGACCTATAGACCACCCGTTTCCACTAGACATTATATGTGGAAGAAGAGTGCTGTTCATCACTCATTGCAGAATTAAAATAGTTTGCATCTAGTGCAGATCCATTAAGGGCATTGAGTTGGTTGGAGTGGGAGAGCACCATATGCAGAGCCCATTAAGTGTTTTAGCAGGGACCTACGGACTTTTTGCTTTATGAATTTAATATACTGGTTTTAGGTATTGAACTGCCAAATGAATTAGCCTTGTTTGAAAGAAATATGTATCCTAACTTTCACAAGGAATTTGAGGTGACCTATATATAGGAGAAACACATATAATAAAATAATCAAGTGTACATGAAAATCAGAGCCAGGGAAAATAGTGGAGTAGACTATGAAGACAAGGCCATGAGAAGAAGTAAGGAATGAATTATGATGAGTTGGAGTAAGCTGTTCATAGGTTACAGGTTGGCCACTCATAAGGACCAGTATTCTTTAAAGTGTGACCCATCAGAAATATCTGGAATGCTTACTAAAAGTGCAAGTTGCAGGCTTACACTGCAGAACTACTTAACCAAATCTCTAAGGGTGGGATATGTATTTTTAACAGGCTCCCACGTGATTCTAATGTAGACTAAAGTTTGCACAACATTGGACTGTTAGTCTCTCTGCTTCCTTGTGATAAAATTAAGAGGAGAAAATGCTGAGTCCTCTCACGAGAAAACATGTCAGTCACACACACACACACACACACACACACACACACACACACACACGCACCCCTTTTCCTAACATTATATAAAAGGAATTTCTCACATGGGACTTCATGAGTGATTCAGTAAACAGTGCCCTCAATAAGCATAACATCTATAACAAATGCATCAATGCTTATAAATACTGGTAAGTAGAGATCGTGATCTCTGAAGTCAGACTGTGTTTTCACAGTCTGTCACTTCATGGCACTTTGACCTTGGGCAGACTGTTAACTGCTGTTATGTAGTTATTTTAAGGATGATCGTAGTATCATAATAGCACAGTATTATTGAGAGGATTCAATGAGATAATGTTTGTAAAGTACATAGAAAGTAACTGGCAGATAGTTAAGTCCTTAACAAGTGCTAAGTATTATATTTTGTAAGATTTATTCTAGTGTTAAAAGACTATGCTAAAGCTAGCTTAACAAACTAGTCCAGGCTAGATAATGCTATGCAAAATATTTTTGGTTTCAAAGATATCAACTCTCTTAGGTGGGTTGAAACTATTCCACTAATTTTTGCCCAAATTATTTTGACTTTTAGAGTAGTGTTCAGCTGTTTGGTACTGTAAATTTAGTATTTTGTATTTAGTACTAACTGTGAAGCACTTTAGCTCTCTGATGGGTGTTTGTTTTCCTAATTGATTGTTAATGTTGAACCTAGAAGGAATTTGAAAGAAAACCTAAAAGTACATTTGGTAGTCCTGGGGCTTTGATTCCTCACATGAGGACTAGTTCTATTCTATAATGTTAGTTCTTGAACTGAATAGCTGGGGAGCTGGGATATATGCAAGGGAAAATTCTCTTTGGTACTTCTGTAGAAATTCTAGAATTACAGCTTGATACTATAGGAAATACCTACATTTTCATAATTAAGAGAGTATTGTAAGCAAATAAAAGCCATCTTTACAAATGGAAGAATAGTTTCAGTCAAGTTAAAATGATCTCTACTTAGGATATATTTTAGGGAACACATTTTGTAAAATGTTGGTATAAGCTACTGGATGTATCTGATGTTCAATATTAACTCAATTGCTCCTAATACTAAGAATTATTGTCAGAGTAGCACCTTGCATATAAACCTTAACCTCTAATTATATGAAATGTAAATAGAAGAATGATGATTATTTTCATAGATCACCAGGGCTAAAAATAATGTATAAGATTGGGGGGGGACGTCCAGAAAAGGATTTATTTTGTTGAAATGTACCATGTTCTTCTGTTCAGTGGTCTTTGCTGATGGTACTATTAAAGGTAGCTTCTGTGCTTTAGAGTAACAATTGCTTTTAGAAGATACTTTACTTTCAAAGTTAAAAATGCTTTTTTTCTGTGTTTCTGGTTGGTCTTAAATGGCAATTTCTGGTTATTGAAATCAGATGCAAATGAGAAATGGAAGTATGAAGAAAATACTGGTGAATTTGGGAGCTAAGTGCCAAGAGTCATTCATTTGCTTAGCTATAGGTGTTGGTTTTATATGTCAACATTATAAATTTAATTGTTAAGAATGAATTGTTTGTACTTTACCGATATACTGCCATCTGTCTTACGGTCTAATGAGTGAAAACATTAAATATGCTGAGGTGCATCTGTAATGTTTATCACTTAAATTTTCAGTTTTCTGATTTGTTTCTTATTTCACTCTGTTAACAGGTATAGAAAAGAAGATTAAAACATTTAGAATCATTATTCTATATCATTTAGATATCAGTAATCTTATATTTAATCTTTATTATATTTTTATGCTTCTTTACTCCAGAGAAGAACAGAGCAGAGGTTGCAAACTAGTGTCTTATATAGTGTTTTTTTTTTTAACGAATTTAAATATGTTGCGAACACTTAAAAATCTGGAGAGTTCACATAAAAATATTGATTCTTCACCTTCTTTTGCAAATGTGGACTGTCTGTCCTTACTGGGTTCCCGTGCTTACATGACAACAATCAACGGCACCTTTTAAATGGCCTTTCCAGGCCTTAAACCTGACCTGTTTTTCTCCTTTATTTTACCTGAGTGCTCCTCTAGTCATTTGAGTTTGCTTAGAATGACGACAAAAGCACGACTGTAGGAAATGCAAAAGTAAGTTGATTTTTTCTTTATTTGTCACATGTCAAACTAGTTTGGATGAAGATCCAAGTCGAAGTAATATGTAACCGTTTGTCAAGTTTATTATTAAAATAGAGATTTGCTAAACACCACATTTCTAATGGGTATTATCAAGGTGGGAATTTGTCACCAAAGCTTTTACCAACCTCCAAATACCTACTCGTTTAAATTTTCATTCTAGCTCACCTGTTATCTTTCCTATTCTTGTTAAATTTTGAAGTTAAAACTCTACTAGGATGACTCTCATATTACAACAGTAAACCAGCTTCTTATTTTGGAAGATGTTTCAGTTATCTATTGCCACCTAACTGTCACCCCAAAGATTTATGATTATAACAAGCAACAATTATTTTATTATTTCTCATTGTTCTTGTAGGTTATGAATTTAGGAAGGGCTCACTTGGGCATTGTTGATTCGGGGTTGCAGTCAGATGGTGGCTGGAGGTGGAACACCAGGGGGCTAGAACAGCTAGCTGGGGTCTAGCCAAAAATCTCCTCTTCATATAGTCTCAGGACTTACCCAGATATGGTCTTTTTACCTGGGTTAGTTTGGGCTTCTTCATGGCATGGTGATCTCAGGTCAATCAGCCTACTTGCAACAGAGCTACCATGTGAGTATTCCAACAAGCAAGATGGAAATGGAATCTCCTTTGTATGACTTAGCCTAGGAAATCGCATTCTGTCTTGGTTGGAACAGACTCACCTCTCAGTGGAAGGAGTGTTGCAGTACATTGTAAGAAGAGCATGCGAAGATGTGGGATATTGCTGTGACCATCTTTGAGACACACAGTGTACTATAGAAGGTCATAATATCTTTGCTTTTAGAAGTTTTTGTTTTTCATTTGTACTTCATAAAAATCAGGCTCATTAAAACAGATTTCATATATAATATATGTATCTTATGTAATTCCTTAAAATGTAGACTAATGATACCTCACAGTCTTGTCATGATATTTAAGTGAAAGAAAGCATGATCTACTAGGAACTCTGTCAGTCTTTTATCCTTCCCTCATATCATTGTACCAATCTGAAATAATATATATTTTTTCTAAGCCCTGTAGCTGCAAACTTCCTTTATATCTCCTATTGATCTCTGATAGTCTCCGACTATCCATAGACTTCCTCCTTCCATCCCAAGATCTTTCTGTTTCAGGCATAATCAAGAATTATAGGGATTGAGTTTTGTTTTTTCTTTGTTTTTAATGTTTCTTGATAAACAGTGTTTTATTTATTGGAAAGAATGAAAACTTGGACTGTCAGTTTAATTTAAACTTCAGTCGATGTTTATCAGACGATGTATTTTGTTGAATATGTAATTTTTTAATTAGTTGTCTGCATTGGGTCTTAGCTGCAGCACGTGGGATCTTTTGTTGTGGCATGCAGGCTCTTCATTGCAGCGCATGGGCTTCTCTCTAGTTGTGTGTGGGCTCCAGAGCACATGGGCTCAGTAGTTGTGGCATGCAGCCTCTCTAGTTGTGGTGCACAGTCTCTTTAGTTGCGGTGCATGGGCTCTCTAGTTGTGGTGCATGGGCTCTCCAGTCATGGTGCTCAGGCTCAGTAGTTGCGGCACGCAGGCTCACTAGTTGTGGCACATGAGCTCTAGAGCGCGCAGGCTTAGTTGCCCTGCAACATGTGGGATCTTAGTTCCCCAACCAGGGATCGAACCCACATCCCCTGCATTGGAAGGTGGATTCTTAACCACTGGAGCCCCAGGGAAGTCCCTGAATATGTAATTTTGACAATGTAAAAAGGCCAGTGGTGTCAACTGTCAGCCCATCCAAGAATGAGACCCTAAATATGTATTTTCTATAGCTTAATTCTATATTAAAGTATTTTCTATGCTTAAAGTAATTCTATACTTAAATTTGATGCTGAAGTGAATATTGACAAATGAATATTTATAATGAATAAATTATTCAGTGAATATTGTTAAGACTCATATGCTTTAATAGCATGTTATTGAAAATTATACAATTGAAGTCGAGGAACTATGTTCACCTCACTCATAATAATTGATTTTTACTTATAATTGCATCAAAAACTCAACAGCGTAGGGGATATAATTATCTCCCCGCCTCCTTACTGTTTTACTTTCTTAAATTGTTAACACTGTCAAATATCTTACATGTCCATTTATTTTTCATAGGATACATTCCTACAGTGTGTTAAGCCATCAATTTGGTGAACTTCCTGCGTTATAGCTTAGTTTAATTTTTTTTAAGTGCAGAAAAAAACCACCTACATTACTTACTGTGCTTTAAAGGAATTAATAGTATTATGTCCCTGCTTATTACTCCCTGGCCTATAACACTTTTCAGAATTTTTACAAGAGAGATAAATGATTGATAAATTGTATTTAGTTTAACTGAAAGGTTAATGAAACTTTTATGCTTAAAATTGTTCATAAAAGTAACAAATCATAAACCTTAGAAAACTGATATTAAAGAAGTTTTTGTCCTCTTTGTTACACTTAAATTTTATTTTGAGAATTGTAGAAAATTAAGTTGCTTTTAAATCACTGTGTCATCACATGAGGCTTTTGCATGATTGAAATACCTGTAATTACTATGTCATTTTTGTCATTGTTGACTTAAAGGTGTAACTATAATAATCATCTGTTAAATTCTTGGAGAGCAGCTGTGTAAGACCGATTTAACAGCTGGGGTAACCCAGCACAGGCTGTAAGAGTTAAACTTAATCTGGAGGCAAGTTATGTTATGGTGGTTGAGGACTTCATACTGGGCATTTCTGAAATACTTAAACAATTCAATCCAATAATTGGATTTTTGTTTTATCACAGATATTTCTTTAAATGTTTAATGAAAGAGTGAGGAAAAGTATCATTTTGATATTAACAACTAAAGTTTCCAGACAAAATATGGGAATAAAATCCAAAGTTTACTCATTAAAAAAAATCAGATATACTCTGAATGTCACTGTTCATGCCACCGTGGTAAATAGGAAAGGAAAAATACATTAAAAATATTATGGAATAATATGGAGTCAGAAAAATTCTAAGATCCTTATCTTGAATTTCATCTTTTAAAATCATGTTTTAAAAAATCATTTATGCCTGTAACTTTTTTCCATTGAAAATGTTTTCTTATTGTTATGCAACATTAATATATATTCACAACACAAGGATAGATGCCTGTTTTTAGAAGCTATACACACAAATGAATTGAAGCAGTGAATTTTATTTGGATATATTTTGTAAAACTGTAACTACTTACTAAACTATAATAAAGGAAGGCGCACCAAATTGACAGTCCAGCACATTACAAGAAGGTGCTATACTCGTTGCTATTAGAACTGTAGTATATATATTCTTAAAGCTGTAAGGGACTTCATTCTTAATCATTTTGTCCAATCTCCTCATTCCTCATTCTAGAAATCTGAAATCTGAGACAGCTTAAGAGACTTACCTAAGGTCACTGGTTAGTGGTAGAGCTGAAAGTAGAACTTAAAGTTCACCCTATATTTTTTGTATACTGGTAAGTTTACCTGGAGTATTAATTTCAGGTAATTTGGATGAAAGTCGGTTGAGGCAATAATTAAGAGTAATTTAATTGTAAATGAATTTAGTTGTAAATAAGTCAGTAAATAGTTGGTGTTTTTTGAGTCATGGAATTTCTAGTGCACTATGCAATGGCGTCATTATATTTAATTTTTCAGGACTTTTTTGGTTTTTTTTTATAGTTTTTACCTTGTAACTTTATTTTCAGCCAATTAAAAAAAATTAACTGGAATTTTCCAGCAGAATTTGGAAATAACCTAAATGTCCAGCAATCAGACCTTGATTATACAAATCAAAACAGTTCCAATACTATATAAAACCTGATATTTTAACATTCTTATTTTGAAAATGCTACACATATATGTATATATGTAATGCTTTTATTTTGCAAATGTCTAATTACCACGTCACATTTTTATAACACTTATATAAACTGTATGTGCTGCTTTAGAACCTAAGCTAATTTCTCTTACGTACTTAGGGGTTACATGTACTTAGGGGCTACACTAAGTCCCTGGATAAAGAAAATTAGCAAGGAAGTACAGTAATAAGTTATGACTCGTTAAATGTTTACATGAATATAATATCTTAAATGCATTATAATTAGATGTTGTAATCTTTCTTAGGAACACTTTGAGCATTTAAATGTTTCAGAACTTTTTAAGGAAATGTTTTGAATGTGATTTTAATTTTTATAAAACATTTCTGTTCGTTTGACTTATGCCTTTTATGAATAATAAAACTTTAAGAGGAATGCCATATATTTAAATTTTTCCTTCATAGTAAATTTAATTGTGTTTTTAGTTTCTACAATTAAAGTACGGTATGTTATTTGGATTTTTTTTTTTGCAATTGTTTTTTGGTTTTTTGCAGTTGTTTCTAATACAAGCTTCACTGTTCATCATTAAGCAAAGAACTTAATTTCTTGATTCATCATCATTTTTCTCTGTTTTTAAATTGTTCTATCTTTGTACATGAATTGCTTAGACTAGGGAGATAACTTTTAACGCTCTGGTATCTGAGGTGTTAGGAAAGACTAAAAACAATGACTTAGATATAGAGAATAATCTGTTTCACTCTATATCCCAGAATAAATGAGTATGCTCTTTATAATACCGTATTTTCATCTCAAAAGGATATTGATTCTGATTTATTTCACTTTAGGAGTGGTGTTAATTTTTAGAATCTGGAATTCTTTTGTTTCTACAGAAGAGTAAGTCACTTGTTGCTTAAATTCACAGAAGTAATAAATAATACTGAATTTAAATGGTGTATGCTGATAGTCTCCCTGTCAAAATTTTTTGATGTGAGACTGAAAACTTTTGGTTAAAATCATAAATACTTGTAGGTAAACTTGTATCTTCCAAGCGATTTGTTTTAGCTGATTCAAAAATAGTTTATGAAAAACAGAAAATCTTTATGCTGCTTATATGCTGTGGCCTTTGATCTGGAGCAGTTAAATCCTGGCCTTCTGTATAATAATGAATGTAAGAAATGGTAGAAATCCAGAATAAACTACTATAAATCTTTTTGTCATTGTTGTAAGAGAATTGGAGTGTATGGAACTGTAATACATTTTAGAAATACTGTATTGGTGATATTTTGTTACATGCAACATTTATATATAATCATCTTTGACTAATACAAACTTTTATTTATTTATTTATTTGGCGGTTCGCGGGCCTCTCACTGTTGTGGCCTCTCCCGTTGCGGAGCACAGGCTCCGGACACGCAGGCTCAGCGGCCATGGCTCACGGGCCCAGCCGCTCCGCGGCATGTGGGATCTTCCCGGACCGGGGCACGAACCCGTGTCGCCTGCATCGGCAGGCAGACTCTCAACCACTGCACCACCAGGGAAGCCCTACAAACTTTTAGAAGAAAGAAAAATCAGAGTGTGATAAACAGGCAAAATATCTTGTATAGAGATCTTCTCTTTATCGCAAGTTCCCCATTGTTGAGTTCTTCTTGAATGGATAGTGATACCTGAAGTCTTAAAATGCCAAGGCACAACTACTAAGATGCTAAAAGCTTAACTTTTAGATAAAAATCGTGACAGAATTTAGGAAGTCTTTCTAAAACTTGTAGATGATTGTGTTTTAAAATATTGTACTCCAAAGTTATTATAGGTGGATTTTGCATCTTTGCTTGCTTTCTTAGTGACTTTTAAGATTGAAATGTAATCTGCAAAGCTCTACGTGATTTTTTTTTTTATCCTAGTAGCAGTAGTAATGGCAGCTAACAGTACTGAGCACTTACTAAATGTGAAGCATTGTTCTTTGTGTTTCACTTATATTAACCGTTGTAATCCTCATAACTGTCCTATGAGGTAGGTTCTATATAGATGAAATTGACGCACAGAGGCATTGATTTAAGGACATACCACTAATAAGTGGTAGAACCAGGCTTTGAACTATGGCAATTTGACTCCAGCATATATATTCCTACCTACTGTATTATACTCCCATAATATTTATTGATATCATCTTAAAAAGAGCTCAGTTTGGGTGGGGGGGGTTAGTAATTAAGACTATCTTAAATGCTTTTAAAAGGATCATTGAGACCAAGACTTTATTTTTTCTTGAACGTGTGGAACTAGCTGCATTTTAAAATATTAGCAATTGAGGTTCTCCTACGCATTGTCTTCAGCTTCCCTCACTGACTAGGGTTTTCTTCTGTACTTGAAGATTTTGTAGTTTGAATGTTTCCATGCTGATTTAGAGCATTGCTTTAGAAGTACTATTAACTTGAATCCTCAGAAAAAAGATGGAACTCGGTAGTTTGGAAATTAGTACTCACTTTGCTCAATCACTAATGATGTCTCTTTCACAAAAGTATATTGTTAAAGACACATAATTTGATTTAGCGTTTGCTTGAGTTGCAGTGCTCTGTACTATCCAGTTGAGGGCAGCTACTTACCAATTTAAAAAATGAGTTGAATTAGAATGCCACCACTTTGTATTTACCAAAACTTGGTATCTAGTGTAAAACACAACATTTAATATACAAGACTGCTTTAATTTTCACTCCTATTTTTACCATAAATAATTTCTTAAAAATGAAAAGCTAGTTTTACTTCATGGTAATTTCTGCCCTTTCATAAGTACTTTATGTGTATTTTAGTTTTAATTTTCCTAATCCAAATTCTTTTCAATTCCAATCTCCTCCCCCTCCCTTGCTTTAGGATCAGACTCCAAGAAGATTAGAGAGGTTCATATCATCCTTATCTTCAAACTACCTACATGTAAATACATGTGATTATAAATTTCAATATAAAAGTGAAAACTAATTTTCAGTATGGTGATCTTTATTAAGTGAAAGTCAAAATTGGAGTTGATCTGTTTGATTCATTTTTCTCTGCAGAATATGTTAAATTTGTGGAATGAAGTACTCTTCTAATTTTTCTGGATTGAAATAACACATAGTTTAAATTACATCTTCTATGTGGTATCAAGAAATGAATTTTGGGGGTTAATTAACTATCTGATTCAAAGATATCACTGAGACAGAATTTTTTTGAGAATAAAGAATGTCTACCTGAAACTATATGTAATACTAACAAAGTGACCCTGATAGTAACTTGGAGAGGGGGCATTCCACGGGAGCTGCCTCAACAAAGGGATTTTTCTAATAAGGAGAAACAGACACAATATGACTGAAGGTTATGTTATACCAAAAAAAAAAAATTAGACTTGTGTTAAGGAATAAAGTGAGCACCAGAGGAGATGCTGAGATTAGAATGAGGCCAGAGACATTCATTCTGCAAGGTAGTAAGTAGTCTAGTGGGGCCGTAGACATCCTTATCTCAGGTATCAGTCTCACCTTGTTGTACCACATCAACTGAACAGATTTCCAGTACCCTCTCTCCTATCCCTAGATCTCTGTTGGGTTTTTTCAGTGGTTATGGTTGTATTCTTAGTCATTTACTTTTTTACTAAAACAATTTTTGTATTGTGATTAAATACCCATAACATAAAATTTACCATTTTAACCATGTTTAAGTGTACAATTCAGTAGCATTAAGTACATTCACAGTGTTGTGCAGCCGTTACCACTGTCCATGTCCAGAAGTTTTCATCTTTTCCAGCAAAAATTCGGTACCCATTAAACACTAACACCTCATTCATTTCTCCCCCGAGCCCCTGGCAACCACCATTCTACTTTCTATCTATAAATTTAACTACTCTAGGGACCTCAGATAAGTGGAATCATACAATATATATCCTTTTTTGACTGACTTATTTCACTTAGCATTATATCTTCAAGGTTCATCCATGTTGTGTCAGAATCTTCTTCCTTTTTAGGCTGAATAATATTCCGTTGTATGTGTATGTACCACATTTTTTTACCCATTCATCCATTATTGGTTACTTAGGTTGTCTCCACCTCTAGGCTGTTGTGAATAATGCTGCTATGAACATGGTTGTACAAATATCTGTGTGAGCCCTGCTTTCAATTCTTTGGGGGTGTATATCCAAAAGTGGAATTGCTGGATCACATAGTAATATTTTGAGGACTCTCCATATTTTCCACAGTAGCTCTGTCCATTTTACGTTCTTACCAACAGTACACAAGGGTTCCAGTTTCTCCACATCGTTGCCAACACATATTTGTGTGTGTCTGTGTTTAAATAATAGCTGTAATAATGGGTGTACAGTATGGTTCTGGTTTTGATTTGCATTTCCCTAATTATTAGTGAAATTGAGCATCTTTACATGTACTTATTGATCGTTTACATATCTACTTTGGAGGAATTCAGTTTTTTACTTTTGTGTCACTAAAAATTTCTTCTCTGCTTAATGATTTTGCATTTTCAACTACATTTTAAATTGTGATATCAGGGAAAGGTGTACTTTAAGAAAGTAGCATCATGGTAGGACTAGGGGTATTTCTTGTGTTTGGATTGACTTCCCAGCAACCCACTTCGTGTATTTAGTAAGACAAATCTCACCAAAGTCAAAGAAGAGACCACCCATTTCTGACATTCTCCTTTTTAACTCTCTCCATATCACATTCTAAATTCCCACTTATAAAAATCCATAAAAGCAGGTGGAAGGAGAGATAAGTGAGATGACTGGCTGTTGGAAGAAAAAAATAGAATGGAAGGAGAGAACAAACATTAGCTGAGCATTGTGAATGGATAGTTCACTTCTATTATCTATCTATTAAAACTACTATCAGTTCTCACACTAGGCTTTTTTTAAATCATCATAATGTTCTAGTTCCTGGGCTTGGAAATGAAATGTAGCATAAAGATTAATTAGCATGGCATAAGTAGTTAATTTAGGGAAATATTTGAGATAATTCCGAAAAAGTGAGTTTGGGGCCACTTTGAGGAGAGTCTTCATCTCCAAACTTTATCTTAGGCTTTGGGGAACCATTGGAAGTTCTTGAGGAGTGTATTGTACACCACATTCCGTCTCCATGTTTTAGGAAGATGTATCTGACTATGGTATGTTAAAGAAGTGAAGCCCTAAGGATTTGTGATGAACTGGTTAGTTATTATTCATTTTACTTTAATTACTTCCCAACACAGGTTACATTTATAAATACTTGGGTTTTTAAATATATTTAATCAGTCACATTACTGTTATACTTTCAAGTGGAATCCCTAAGTGTTTCAGAATTATAGAGATTGAACTAAAATTTGCAAACAACTAAAATGTCTCCTGGTAAAATTAACCTGCAGTGCATATTAATAGCTATTGAGAGCTTCAGTTGATTTAATGTCTTAGTTTGAGATAAAGACTGGTACATATGGAAGAGGAAAAGAGAGCATGCTTGAAGATATAGTGCTCATTCTGAATATATCTAAGATAGAACAAATATATGTTTGTCTTTTTTGAGCATGCATAAATGCTGTCCTTAAATTTGAAGCACGATTCGAAACACTCCTAAAATATTAATGCTGATATTTGGGTAAGGAAGACTTAATAAATATTTAAGAGAAAATACAATGTTTATCTTTTGGATTTTTGTAAACACAAGTTTACTTTCACTTTCTAGGGAATACCTAGGTTAGTCACTGGAGAAATTTCCAAAGGGACCCTGTAGCACAGCCCTGCTTCGGTTGTCTTCGCATAACTGACTTTGTATGGGAGGTGCACCAGCTGTTTGACTGGCAGGAGCAGGAGCTTTCACTTCAGTAGTTTATAACTCCTGGCTATTCTAGGATAGTTTGCACTTCACCAAGCCTCAGACAGGTCAGGACATTTGGTAGGAGAAGGTTGAAAGACAAAAGCAGCAGGCCTTGGGTTCTCAGCCTTTTTTTTTAATTAGAAAGTTATATTTTAATTCGGTGGTTAGAGTTTTTAGTAATGTGCCCGTATTACATGTAGAGAGTATTCATCAGCCAAGAGGAGTTTTAAAATGTCAAAACCGGGGAAAGCTACTCTAAACCATGGCTTGGTTCCTGTTGATCTTAAAAGTGCAAAAGAGCCTCTACCACATCAAACCATGATGAAGATATTTAGCATTAGCATCATTGCCCAAGGCCTCCCCTTTTGTCGAAGACGGGTAAGTCTCACACATTTGAAAAATAGGAATATTTATTTAAATGAACTACTTTTGCCTCTTTTGGTGAAGAAATGGTTCAAATTTCAATTGGTATTTATAACTAAAACTATCAGTGCATTATGTAGCCAGTGAAAACTTCTGTAAGTGATAGTTTTAATAGTGTGATAGAGAGCCTTGAGGGCAAGGTTACCTAATTCACCGGTTTGTGTCTCTCATTTATTTTTATGGTATTAGAATTCTTTAAACTTACTTAAACTTGGTAAATTTAAAAAGTATGTTTTGAAATATGTCGGCAAATACTAACACCCCAAATTTGTCGTTTTTATTTTGTGGGAAAAGTAAAAAGCTGGTGGTATGGTCCTTATACATGATAATTAAAGCTTTTAGCTCTCTTAAAGAGTTTATCTGCCAATTTAAGCTAGATTGTTTTTAAATCACTATTTCTTAAATTCAGACCTAACATAATAGAGACGTTACTTTTTGCTGTTATATGAAATAAAAATAGCATGCTATTGTGTGGCAGTTACGATACAGTTTATATATAGACAATTCTGAACTGACATTTTGTAGAACTTGTGCTAATCTATAATCAGGTTATGATCTATTGGATGTTTTTTGGGATTACATTCTCCTCCTCGCCAGATTTTGACTCTGTTAGTATTAACAGTTGTATTTTCTGTGTTACTTGGTATTACCATTTTGAATTATTAACTAGAGTGATATATTTTTAGATCTAAAATATGTTTAGTATCCCGAAGACATTAAACCAAAAAATACCTTTTGGAGATTCATTGAGTGTTTTTATATATCAGTGCTATTAGTGTTTTAGTTCCTTTTACCAGCTCCCCCCACACCCCGCTTTTTTTTTTTTCTTTACTAAAAGGGAAACATTCTATTAAACAAGTAGGTTAACTTAACAACACCTGAAAAATATTTTTCCTCTTTAGTGAACAGAATCTTCTATTTGCTTGGACTTAAATAGCCTTTGTAAAAATATGTTTTCTAATTACCTTAGTTCTTTTTGAATTGTTTCTACTTCTACTCCAATAAATGGTAGCCATGTTGAAAAACATTTTGAGTAAGTTTTAAATATAATACAGTTTAAACATTGAAAATAGAATATAAATATCTCTTTCACCCACTTACTTTCTTCTTAACTATATTTTCAGAAAATGTGTCTTTTGTTTTGTCTTCTGTCACTTTTATAACTTCTGAATGAGGTCACTGCTCTGATTTAAACATTTACACAGAGGCCTCTAGTAGCTTTAAGGTCATTAATAAACTAATTTATTATTTTAATACTTCTGTAAAAAAATACCAATACAAGTAAACTTTCAAATTAAGGAGAAGAAGTGTGAGTTTTTAAAATTAAGGGGTTAAGATCTTAAAAAGATAATTTTGTTCTTGTTGAATATTTCTAATAAACTTAAGTACAGTTTATAGCAGATTATTCATTATGTCACACTGTATGTTTTCTATCTGTATCTTCTTTACAAGTGCATGAAACTTAAAAGGCTCAGGAGCAGATTCTATAAGAAAAATTAATAGAGAACTTAAGGGCTTTCCTTGCAGGTTTCCTAGGGTCACTATTCAGTTTGACTTTTCTAGGTTACTGTTATGATAAATTATAGCCTGGCATTTGTAATTATAGAAGAGGACTAAATTCAAAAAATAAAATTCAAACTATAACATAGTTCTAGTTTGGGGGAAGATAGATAACAAAATTAACACATTCAGTTTTAGACTGCCTGCCAATAATTTACTCTTGTATAACTCATTGACTCTGACTACTAGAAATATTAGAGGGATCGTGTAATTATAACTTCTCCCCTCCTTTTTGCAACTGGTTAATTTAGGTAGCTTTAAATTGATTCACATGTTCTTTGTTGTTTTAACTTACTAACTTTCCCTTGGTAATGTTAATGATAGATACTTTTATATATATATATATATATATATATATATATATATTTTTTTTTTTTTTGCCGTACGCGGGCCTTTCACTGTTGTGGCCGCTCCCATTGCGGAGCACAGGCTCCGGACGCGCAGGCTCAGCGGCCATGGCTCATGGGCCCAGTCGCTCCGCGCCATGTGGGATCTTCCCGGACCGGGGCACGAACCCATGTCCCCTGCATCGGCAGGTGGACTCTCAACCACTGCGCCACCAGGGAAGCCCTTTAATATATTTCTTATCAAGGATTTTAAAAAGACTTTTGGTGTGATATGTAATTAATCACATTGTGTATCTAACATCCAGTATATCTTTTCCATTAGGTATGTTTAGCCTCTTTCAATCAGATTGTTATACACTGACAACAAGTGTACAGACTTCTCTATTTTGTAGGCCATTTTTATCCTTCCAAGTAGTGAGCTAATGTATAGTGAACTCTTACAAGACTGTATGTAGTCTTGGCCTATTAAAAGTTGAAAAACATGTTATTGCGCCTCCATCCATCATAGGTGTTGATCCATTTAATGTTTGCACAGTAAAATAATTTTGAAAATTATGAAAAATTCTTTAAAATAGTTATCATAACTACAGCTTCAATTTATAGCTCTCGAAATGTTTTCAGGAAATTTATTTACCTCATTATTAAGTACTATTAGTAATGATAGTCTAATTTATTATTATGTAAATTATTCTAGCTCCTCATCAGAGATACTTTGGACTTAATACTAACGACAGTAAAGAAATAGCAATCTAGCTATTAACCAGTTACCGTCAATCAAAGTGTTTTTAGTATTTAGGTCCTCATAGTTCATATAAGTCCTATAGGTAATTCTTAGCATCAGGAATATTTGAGAATATTACTTGAGTACATAACTTTTTATTCTAATAGAACTGATCGTCCTTTAAAGGAAGAGAATATTTACAGGAAAAACTTACTTAGTCTATAAAATCACTGGAAAATTGTTTTTCTTTGAAATTGGAATACCTAGTTATGGTAATACTGTATTTCCTAAATCCTAAGATACATTATTTTTCTACATTTTAAACATATGTAAAATTAGTGTACGTCTGGATGGAGTTTCATAGCTTAGCTGGCAGCATTTTTTTCTTTCTAGTGATAAGAGAAATATCTTACAATTAATAATAGTATATTGAAAGAAAAGTCATTAAAATGTTTATATTTCATTTATTAACTCGTTTTTGTTTGGAGACTTTCAAGCATTGACAATATTCTCATAAAGTTATTCTTCAATGTTACTATTTTGGTAGAAATTTCCAAAAGACATGCAATTGGTTATGTATATAGGGCTTTTAAAGATATCTGGTTGACTGTGTTGGTTTATAGAAGGACAGTGTTTTTAGAGTGCCTTTATATTCTTGGGTTTGAACCACCGACCGATTGTGTAGCATAAGCATCAGCAACAGAGCTAAGAAAATGGGGTAGAGCTGCTGGTGGGAGCAGCAGGGAGGCGAGGTGGGAGCAACGTGGTACAAGGACTTGTTCACCTGGAACCCAAGAGCTCAGGCAACAATGAAATGTATGACTAGATTTCTGATAGTTGAAAACAGTTTTGTACTGGTTATATTCCATATCCAGCTCTGTTTAAAGTACCATATTTAAAGTAATCTTTCTTTAAAGTGAAAATAGAAATAAAATTGAAATAGAATATTTGAGTCATTTGAGAAAATATTTGAGTTAATATCACTCCTGTGTATTTTTATCTTTGAGGGTTAGCTTAAGTCAGGGGTCCACAAACTTTTTCTGCAAAGGGCCAGCAGCTATTTTATACTTTGTGGACCAGATAGTCACTGTTAGGACTATTCAGCTCTGCCATTGTAGCATGAAAGCAGCTGTAGGCAATACTTAAAGGGGTAGTTGAATGAGCATGATTGTATTTTAGTAAAACTTTATTTACGAGACAGTGAAATACAGATTTTTATGATTACAGTAATACTATAGTAAATCTTCTTGTGCTTGAATATAAGTTTCAGCTAACAGTAAATTTTTAGAAAGAGATTGTTAGAGCCATAACGTTTCATTTTCTTTAAAAACCCTCATTCTCTCTTCTAATTCTTTTGTAGCTATATAGAGAAAAATTTTTATGTGTATAATCGCTAGAATTTTAACATACTGCTCTTTTTTTGTTTTGTTTTGTTTTTGCGGTATGCGGGCCTCTCCCGTTGCGGAGCACAGGCTCCGGACCTGCAGGTTCAGTGGCTGTGGCTCACAGGCCCGGCTGCTCCGCAGCATGTGGGATCCTCCCGGACCGGGGCACGAACCCGTGTCCCCTGCATCGGCGGGCGGACTCTCGACCACTGCACCGCCGGGGAAGCCCAACATACTGCTTTTTAATTTTCCTTCTCGATGTACAGTAGTAGCATAATAATGCTATTAATAATTGCTCTTATTTTAAAAGGACCTACTATATATTCTAGGCATTGTCCAGCTATTTTTTATATTTTAAATAATTCTTAAATGATTTAAACGTTTGTTAAATACGGTAAGTTAGGTATTATCTCCATTCAGTAGACTAGAAAGCTGAGGCTCAAACAAGTTACCTCTCCCCAGTTTTCTTGGTAAATAGTAAAGCTGGTATTTAACCTCAGGACTCTAATGCTGCAGGTAGTAGCCATTCTCTTTCTACTGTGTTCTGTGACCTTTTCTTATGAACTTAACTTTTTTCAACTACTATTATATTCATATTTTGGTGGGTAAACCTGGGAGCCTATCATTGTTGACATTGTTTCTTTGAGAAAATTCAAAGATTCAAATAATTGAACTACAAATAACTTGGTAGCATGTTACATTTATAAATTTAGGATTTTTTGTGTAATCTCTTTCAAGATGTTTCATTTGTAAAGTTATCCCACAGATGATGCAATGATTATAGTGATAAAAAACTAGAAATATTCAAACAGTATGCATGTTTGTAGTCTTTCTGTAAGCTGAGGGATGATACCTGTTAAAGAAAAAATCATTCATGAACCTTGTTAAAATCGTAAGACAGATTTTATTCAGGGGGACTGTCATGATATGTATAGGGACTACTACAAGGGGAGTTTGCAGTAGGGGAGATAGATTGGGCTCAACTGTTAATAGAACAAAGAAAAGTGAGAATTTATAGCCAAGGAGCAGCATGGGATTCAGTGGGTAGCTAATTTCTAAGAGGAAACATCAGGGGTAAAGGGGGCGGGGGTGCTCTGGTTAAATGAACTTAACCAAGGTGGTGAGAAATCCCCTGGGGGATGGTGGAGGATGGCGAACCCAGCAGATACGGAGAGGGTGACCAGATACCACAGGTGATTGACATCAAGGGTGGGGAATTCTGGTTAGACTGATTTAGCAGGATTCTTGCTAAAATTTGGTTCCTGAGAACATGCCGAAGGACAGGTCCTAGTTGAAAAAGAGCTCAGGAGCCTGACTAGAGTTTGGTTAAGGAGAGAATCATTGTCATACCTCAGGGCCTGTGTTTGGTAGGAAACAACTCAGAACAGGGTGTCTGACAGATTAACCATCCTCAAACTGCAGTGCAGTACCACTCTCATCAGTTTGTTCATTTAGTACTTTTGACTATGATGACAAAAATTAAAAACAGCGTTATACCTCTCTTAGCTTCAATACTGTCTTGGATTCAAGTTTTTTCTTTATTGTTGAACTATTGATGATACTAATTTAAAAAAAACATATTCAAAATTTTAATCTCATTCAGGCATAATCTATTCTGCTGTTTTTGTGTGTATAATCTTCAGTTAGTTCAAGGTATATATAATTATAGTCTATTAAGCTCCTTTAATAGACTTTTCAGCAAAGGTCTGCCAGTTTTATCAAACAGTTCTATTGTCTTTGTTTCAAAAAACAACCTAATTATTTATTCTACAATAAAATTTTCACTTGTAGGAAGATTTTATAATCCATCGTAAGTTCTGTTGGTAAAGCAAATTTGTGAGTTATTACCTTCCTGAATTTAATAATTTGATAATCCCCTAAATTCCCTGAGTTGAATTATGATATAGAGAATTTTTATTTTCTTCCAGTAGTTAATATCTTTTACTTCTGTTTATAAAAATTAGACATGCTCAGTATGTAAAATGCAGAAGAAATGTTTCTTTACATTTTCCTAAATTATCAGTAATTCCACTGCTCAGAAATAACCACAGTAAAAATTTTAAGTAAATAACTCTTTAAACAAAATCGATACTTTAATCCATTTTTCATATATTGCTAGTACTTCCTCATGGCTATAGTTATTCAAAAGTGTATAATCTGCCAAATGAATGTGTCATCATTTTCTAACTGCTGTTGATTTGGTCAGTGACCTGCTTTGAACTTTTTTATACATAAATCTTTAACATCTCTATATACATTTTTCCAGAAGTGGAATTACTGGGTCAAGGAGTGTGAATTCTTTTAGATTCTTAATAAATACTGCTAAATTGTTTTCCAGAAAGATTGTACCAAATAAAAAACAGCACTAGGGACTTCTAATGTTGTTTAACAAGAGAAAGAAATCATATTTTAAGCAAATTTATTCCTACCATGGCAAAGTTTTATGGATTTTACTTAGTTGATACTATATCATTATATTTCTATGTTTATTCTAGGTTTTCTATTGAAGGAATTTTTTTTTCATTTTGAGAAAATAATGATATGTGTTTATACTTACAACATCATTAGGAAAATATATAAATAGATCAAGAAATTATTTGTTGTTCATGGTGATTTTTTAAAATAATACTTTCTGGAAAATAATGTTTGCCATAAACCTGTCACCAATATTATTTTCAACTATAATTTTCTTCTACTCTTCCCATAGTTTTAAAACTATTATCTCTGTTTTTATCTAAACAGATGATCCATGTGTATGGTTTTATAATTTATCGTTGATTTAACACATTTTTACTGTGTCTTATGGTTATCTCAGTTTTTGTCATCTTAGTTTATACTTTTACATTTCTGAGTTTTAGTGTGTTGTTTGTACAGTTTAAATGACAGTTTCTCCCAAAGTATATTGCTATTAATAATCTTTACTACAGGAGTACTTTTCATGCTAGCAAAAGCAGCTGCCAGAAATACTTGCCTATTTCTTAAAGCGCTACAACTTAGTCTTACATTTCTGACATAGCTTTGCCTTTTGCCCCAATCCAGGTTCACCTTTTATTTTTATTTTTTAATTCTAGTCTAGCTATGATTAATTCTCATTTAAAATAGTTGTAGCAAGTCTCCCATTCTAAAATGCCTTGATGCCTGAAAGACATTTCATGAAACTCAACGTTTGTTTCATGGAACTCTTAGCCAAGAGGAAATAGATGGATATTTCCTTAACATATAGAAATATGAAACCTTTAAAAAGCCGGTATCATGTTCCCTTCCCCCATACTAATCTATTCAGTATCTGCCAGTTACATTTGTGCCTCTTTCTCCAAATCCTTTCCATGACCTCACAGTCTAGCTTGTCTCTCTGGTTGGAACCTTCCTCCTGGCACTGGTTGCATCTACCGTTGTCCTCATCCATTAGTGGAACGTATTGTAGGTGTTGCAATTACCTTTGGTGCTTAGACATATATGTACTGCTCAGTGGTGTTATTTGACAGCTTCATTTAGTTATCTTGTTTCCTCAGTTGAGGCTATGAACTCTTATTAGACTTCAGAAATTATCTCTAGGGCTTCCCTGGTGGCGCAGTGGTTGAGAGTCCGCCTGCCGATGCAGGGGACACGGGTTCGTGCCCCGGTCCGGGAAGATCCCACATGCCGCGGAGCGGCTGGGCCCGTGAGCCATGGCCGCTGAGCCGGCGCATCCGGAGCCTGTGCTCCACAACGGGAGAGACCACAACAGTGAGAGGCCTGCGTACCGCAAAAAAAAAAAAAACAAAAACAGAAATTATATCTAATATCTTTTCATGCTCCCAGTGATGTGCAAGAGAAAGTTAGTGTAAATATTTGTATGACCAATTTGTTGAAGCTTTTGTTAAGTTTGGAAAATTCTTTAAGGAGTTTTTGTACTGTTAGAATATGGCATGTTTTTGTTTACTAAATGTTTTTAAATGACTGTGCAGCTGTGATTTTGAATATTTCATTTTCTAAATATAACTAAATTCAGATACAGTTTGACACTTAATTTTAAAAGTAATTACTACTTAGCAGTTCCGAAAACGAAGGAGAAACATAGGGTGTACTCATTTAGATGGCACTTTTGAGAGTCTGCAGTAACCAGACAAGTCAGAAAATGCTAAAATAAAAATTATTACAATACTTTGGAGAGAAGGAAGAACAGGGTGGTGCTATGAGCAAATTTGGAGGGAGATTTTAATAGTTTTATCTGATTTTTTTTTTTGAGTAAACTAAAATGTGGCTTCCTAAAGTTTTTTTCCACAGATATATTCCATTGGAACTTGGGGAAAAATTGGCATTTTCAGATCATCTGATATCTTTTTGTGTGTGTGTGTGGTATGCGGGCCTCTCACTGTTGTGGCTTCTCCCATTGCGGAGCACAGGCTCCTGACGTGCAAGCCCAGCGGCCATGGCTCATGGGCCTAGCCGTTCCGCGGCATGTGGGATCTTCTCGCACCGGGGCACGAACCCTTGTCCTCCTGCATCGGCAGGCGGACCCTCAACCACTGCGTCACCAGGGAAGCCCCATCTGATATCTTTTATTGTCACTACTTATTTTATCAATAAAGGAATTAACTAGTTACCACATATCAGGTCATTCTATTTTTGATCCTATCAGTTTCTTCTTAAGAATGTTTCATACATCATGCATAAACATGAGTAAACAGAATATAAATTGTAAATTTTCTTCTGGTCTTATTTTCTGTACTGTGCAAGGCGGTGGCTGTAAATAAAAAGGTGCTGATTCTTCCCCTCTGCCTCTGGACATACAAAAATGAAAATTACAATCCGTTAAGCATTTAATAGGTAGTGGTAAAACCACAAACAAACCCTTAGACCAAAGGATAATTGCTTTAAATGGACCCATATACAAAGTACTGTGGGAGCATGAGAGGGCCACCCAAGTCTCAATTCAAATGGCTCAGGAAAGGCTTCACAGTAACTTTAAATGAAAACGTGAAGGATGTTTGCTAAGCAGGTGATCAGAGAAGTTATGGACAGAAGGAACTTGTATTATTGCTTGGTCTTACATCTTGTTTTTCTCATGTTAATTATACTGCTGCAAAATTATTCACTTATATCTGGATATGAAGTTTATTAATAGTAGTAACAGCCCCAAAATATGTATTAAGGACTTAGAACAGAGTTGGGAACTTTTCTAGAACCTGTAGATATAACAGTAAAGTAGATGGACAAAGGCCATGCTCTCATGGAGCTTAGATTCTAATTTAGGGAAACAGAAAAGTAACTGTTAATGCTAATGTTTTGATGATGATAAAACAGGGTAGCAGTATATGATAGAGCCTAACTTGGGATGCAGAGGAAACACTATTCTAAGTATTTTCCACATATGAACTCATTTAATCCTTAAAATAACCTCATGAAGTAGATTGCATTATATTATCCATATTTTATAGATGTAGAATCAGAGGTATAAGAAGTTTAACTAACTTGCCCTAGAGCTAGTAAATGATGGAGCTAAGATTCTAACCTAGCTGTCTGGCTCCAGCATCATGAACAGTGTGGTGTACTGACCTGGGTAAGGGTTTGTTGAGTGAATGGATCCTTAGTTTCCAAATATTTCAAGGTTAACTTTTGCCATGTAATCCTGGATTTTTAAATACGTAATTTATACTTTGTTTTCACAATTTATGAAGACCTCAATATCTAATTACTGATAACATTGCTTTCTAGATGTTTTTGTCATCAGGTGATGTCATAGTATTAGGTTGTGCCTCAGTTATCAGATACAAATGCTAACATGATTTGTAAATCTACAACTACAGCATAGAAATAACTGCCCTGAATTGTTATCCCTTTTGTTGATAGTTAATCTGTACAAATAGTATAGTAATTTTAACATCACAGGGCAAGGCTATTTAAATTTGTAGGTTATATTTTACAGAAACTAAATGTTAAGACTTGGAGTATGGGAGACAGATGAAAAATATGCTAAAAATAAACTTGTTACAAAGCTTCTGGCTGGGTAAACAAGTATGAAATAAATCCACGGTCCCTTGTCTGCAAATCAGGAGTCCAGTAAGCCCTGAAAACTAAGAAGTGTTTTAACAAGTTGGCCAAACCTAACCCTAACTAACTCAAGACAGTCACTTTTGTTGTTTATCTGAATATTTGTATATTTTGCTGCAGAAATGTTTGTACGTGATGTACTGGAAGTGTTCTGCCATACGCTGTATATGTACCACATTACCCTTCTAAACTCCAAAAGTTTTGAAGTCAGGAACACAGCTTTCTCCAAAATTGTGGAGCTAACTGCAGACCTTTGAGTTTTACAGGTATCATCCACATTCAGAAATGGAATACACTTTGAAATGTCGAAGTAACCTAAGCCTTATCTTCAGTCTCTTAAGTACATTCATATTTAACTGCTTTAAAACATACATTACATAAATGAATACCTAAATTTTATTAACCTAGTTATAGGCAGCTCAATATAGTATGATAATAGTTCAGAGCTTTTATATTATTTATCTTCAGTGATTAAAGGCAACTCATGCTATCAGATAGATACTTTAAATGAGGAATGAGAACTGCAACAACTTTTTAAATTTTTCTCAGTATTTCCGTGGAATATTAACACCGCTAAATTAATTTTAATTCTGCTAATATGTATTAGGCGTATATATGCTCCCTGCTTGTGATGCTAATGTAACAAAGGTGAATAAGGCAGAGACCTTCCCTTAAGGAGGCCACTGATGCTTTCCTGTCTCTGAGAGACTTATTGTCACCGTTCCATGATATCCTCATGATATCTATCAGAGGAACATGGATTAATTAATCCATTCAACAAATAAGCGTCTACTAATTGCCAGGCACAGTTCTAGATACATTATTGAACAAAACAAACAAACAAAAATCCTACCTTTTTCTAATTTAACATTTTGGTGACCCTGAGAATTCCACCTAGGCATGGAGAGCATGTTTGATCTGCTCCAGTATACAGTGTTTCATCAGGCTCCTTTATTCAGTTGTACACTTTTCATTTCCAAGTCAACTGGTGATCATTTGTAGTTTATAGTTTCTCCATATGTATGTAAGGATACCTCCATACACATGCCTACATATGCAGACACTCTACCTGACTTGATAGGATTATTTTGGTAACTTAAGTGAAATGTATTGATAGTAAAATCCACAAGTTTTCAAATACTGTTAGGTAGTATCCAGTATATTATATTATTTTGAGGCTCTGAAAGATTAAATATGATTCCATATTATTTCATTTTTCATGTTCTTGCCAGAAAACTTTAGTCTTTAATATCCTATCAGGTCCACCATAGTGATTTCTTTCTGGATCGTACCTGGGTCAGAATTAGAGTTCTTGGCCCTATCCCTGACTTGTTGTGGAAAGTTGGATAAATTAATGTGTCTCACATATAAATCAGTTAAATAATGGTAGATTAATTGCGGTAGATGCAAATAATGATAGATATAATGTAGGATTTTTAAAATGTGATGTAAGTTTTACTATAGAAATAATACCAGAAAGGACTACCATTTGTGATAAAAGCACATAATGTCATATTCTTATTTCCTTTTACAAAGACCTATTGATGCAGCACATCTCTTTATTTGCATATATAGTGCTTTATTCCTACAATGTGTAAAAGGTAAAATAATTACAGTAGATTTTTAAAAAGTAAATCTGGTATTAGATTAATAAAAGTTTCTGTTGTGGTTTTGGTAGTACCTATGTATATATGTGTTTATGTATACATTTATGAGCTTTATAGAAATTTTTTTAGGTCTGGGGGAAACAATTCAATGGCTAGTATTTCTCAAACATTAATATATAAACATTGATCCCAGAAACACATAGGTGACTAGCTATTTGTTTATGGTTATTTTATGATATCTTCACGTAAGGTTGGGGAAATCTGTTTTGAGAGAAAAAAATATAATGTTGGATGAAATTCTCTTAAATTTCTTCTCCTTGCTAGTATTGAAAGTGAAAATTGAAACTTGTGGGTTACTTCTATTTTTAACTACCTTTTTATGTGTGGGTGATTTCATATCATTCACTTGGGAACAATTTGAGCTTAAAGAGCTTTTCAGTAATCCACAGAAATCTCTACATTATCACTTTAGATTTTGAAATGTCATTGTTACTACTAGTTTGAACATGTAGGGGCAGTATAGTACTGTTTTTGTAAATCTCATCTGAATTTGTGTGTTTTTTAAATCTGTAAGTGTTCTTTGAGGAAATACAACTTATGTGTTACTTTTTAAGGGATGATTGGTGCTGTTTTATTAAGTTGGAACTATTCTTTCAATTCAGGCTCTTTTATATATATATATATATATATATATATATATATATATGTAGTACAAAAGCTTTTATATTATAGAAGCTCATGGCCCTGATTTATATTTGAAGTCAAGGAATACGTTAAGCTAGTTAACAGGGAAAATGCATTCTTACAGTTAGACAATAAAAACGAGGACAAGTGGATTCATGGAAATGCTAAAATCAGTGCAATTTTGCTCTTATTCATTCTGTACCAACCTTTCAAAATGAATGTTTAATCATGAGAATTTAAAAAATTTAGTCTTAATTTTTCAACCTGACAAGTAAAGAGGTTCCTAAACAGTCTTATTTTAAGGTTCTTTAATTGGTAAATAATTCTTTTAGTATCAAAATGATTAAGGGTTTTTACAAAATTTATGGTTGCCTTTTTTTTTCACTTAAAGTGATGTACACTTAATAAAAAAACAACTGATCAGTTATCTCTTCTATCCATTCCATCTATTTACTCAATCTATTCAACAACTTCTATGAACCAAGGACTACTTTAGACATTTGGAGTACAGTAGTGAATGAAACAGACCCACATCTTTGCCCTTGTGGAGTTTATGTCAGGATGGCAGACTGCTTAAGAACATAGAGATAGAGTCAGTTAGACCTGGGGTTAAGTTTTTAGCTCCATCACTTACTAAGCCACCTCTGTAGGATGGCAATAATAGTAGTACCTACTTCACAGGATAGTTTTATGGGTAAAATGAAATAACATAGAGAAAGTATGGTTATATAATAAGAACTTAGTAACTGTTATGAAGTCCACATAAGACTAATTTAGATGTGTTGGTAAAAATATAATTAATTCTCCTCATATAATAGTACTTATTTCTTTCACTTACGGTTAGTATTTTGAATATTTTTTTCATTTTTAGTTTCTTCAGATTGTGAGAGAAAATGCATAACACCAATTTTGATAGTCATTTTTCTTAAAGTTTCCTGATTGACTGTTAATCTCTAAATGGAAAGATACTGCACATAAAAAATTAATGTGATTTGGATCTTCTTGCATTATATAGAGTCATTCAGTGTGACTCTCATGTATATAAAAATTAACCCCAAAATGTCTTCCTGAATTAAGAAAGTAACATGTGCCACTTAGTATTTTGTTTGGAGTTTCTCTGTTCAGAATAAATGTGTTGGCTTCAAATACCATTAAATTTTTAGAAATTAAATTGCTATCTAAGAATTAAAAACATAGTTTGTTGATTCACATATTATGTTAGCAGCTAAAATGTCTAGGAAATAGTTTTCATTATGATTCTTAAATTTTGACGCCATTTCTTTCCCTAAATTAGGCCCCAAAATGAGTTAATTAAGAAATGGAACGTAACTTGTTAACATCTTAGAAAACTAGCTTGTCCAAATGGCACCTGGTATGTTATTACTATATAGGAGTTGAGACTTAAAACATTTAAAGAATTGATTCACAAGTCTTAACAAAAGTACTCAGAAATTTAGATCCTTCTTGGGTACCCTGTACTACTCTTGGTTCTTTTTATTTTTTAATTATGTGGAAGACCCATGTTTAACACACACGTGCGTGCACAGGCACAAGCACACATCCCCCACATACAAACAAAATTCTCATCACCACCCCCAACCCCCGTTTAACAGCTTATCTGCTATGTTCATGGGACAACCGCTTCATTGAGGGGAAGTTGTTGTTCTGCCGTTTTCGTATTAGCTTTGTTATCATGCAGGATTTTCAGCTGCTCACACTCATTACCATACAGCTGGTATGTAGAGAAGGAAGCAAGCAGAAGTTGTACTGTCTACAAGAATAAGAAGCTCTCTTGCAGATGGGGTGCTGGCAGATGGGGCATGTGTTTGAACAGGTTTTACTAATGACAGAGTGCATTAAAAATCATTCTGAGAAAGTCTAAGGTCAGTGCCATGAATTCAGAGCTTGAGAGGTTGTTCAGCTTTTTGTAGACCTTTTTAGAATATTAATTAACTCTAATGCAAATAAGTAATAAATGGCCCAACCACAATCTCTTCCAAAATTTTTTTTATCAGTTTTCCTTTTTTATTTTAGTATATTTTGTTTCTCTTTAATATAATTTAAAAAGCACTGATACTGTTAGCTAGTGTTTCTCATCATCTTGCACTATATTTTGTAGTCTTCAAATATATTTACTTAACATTCCAGAGTATGTTTATATACAAAAGTGTTTTGTATACATGCTTTGAAATGTATACATGTATACATTCTTTGAGCGATGTAATAACATTCCTCAGTTTTGATATATGAGAGTATTTATCAGAAGATGAAAACCAAAGAGGATTTGGAAATCCATGTGTAGTGTTGACTACGTTGAAGATTAAGATGAGGTATGTTCTATCTGCATGCAAAATTAGAAGTGGGGCTTCCCAGGTGGCGCACTGGTTGAGAGCCCGCCTGCCGATGCAGGGGACACAGGTTCGTGTCCCGGTCCGGGAAGATCCCACATGCTGCGGAGCAGCTGGGCCCGTGAGCCATGGCTGCTGAGCCTGTGCTCCTCAATGGGAGAGGCCACAACAGTGAGAGGCCCGCGTACCGCAAAAAAAAAAAAAAAAAAAAAAAGAAGTGAATGGTATGCCCCCAAATGTATCTATTGTTAAAATTATTACTTGCGTATGTTTCATATTCACAAAACCAAAATGAATAAAGTAGTAATTGAAATATCTATCAATATTTTTTTAAAGATATTTCAGTGGGATCTTAGTTCTTTTGACCCTTTTCATTAAATGTAGTGTTTCTTGATATATCCTATCTCAATGGGAGATGGTGATAAAAAGCAGGTAAAGCAAAATAAAGCTAGGCAATTATATGTAAAAATGCAGTTTTCAATTTAATTTTAATGGAAATGGAACTCAGCCTGTTATTCTGTTCATAGGGATTAAGATATGTATTGCCAAAGGTTTTTTTTAGTTATAATGCTTTTGGTAACTCTGAAAAACTTACATGCTGTAGATTTCCTGTCAGTAAAATTGAAGCACAAAAATGCTATCTGTTAGGTTAATACCTATGAATCAATAGAATACTTGGTAAGTGAGATCTGTAGGAAACGTTGTACATTAAGTGTTGTTAAAACTGTATACTGCCTTTATCAGTAAAAGTTTATATTCTGTTGGGCATTTTTCAAGGTACAGGAAGTCCCAAACCAGGGTGGCTTTTAACAACAAAAATAGTGGCATTTTCATTGCATATCAAACTGTATATTTTCTTCCAATTTAATTTATACTTGACTTGTGTAACTGATAAATATGTAGAAAATTTTATTACTTTTCCCTGAGGGGGAAAGCATATAAATATTATAAGTAATAATATGTATAGTGCAATACTAAATAAATAATAAATACGTGAAATGTATTGTTTACCTATTAATATTTTTCAGTTATTATTTCTGTACTTCTGTCATTGTAGATTAGAGTGTATCTCACATTCTTAATTATCTCATATAAATATTATTTATTGATACCCTGATATGTGCAAGAACTGTGTGAGGAGCTGAGATACAACAGGAATGAAAATAGATGTGGTCACTGCTTTTATGGAACTTACAGTCTAATGGTGTCTTCACCATTAGACAAATAATTAATGTGCACACATTGTGACAGGGTGTTGGGTTCAAGCACTGTGATTCACAGCTTTAAAGTGAGGAGGAGGTGGCTCTGCGAAGGTAATCGGAGGTGGCCTATACACAGTTAATTCCCATGTTTTTATCTTCAATCTAGACCTTTTTTTGAGCTCCAGAGCCAGTTGGAGCATGATATGAGTTTAGACCTGGATGTCTCAAAGACACCTCAAACCAAGTAAGACTAAAAATGGAACTTGTGATCCTCCCTACTCTAGAAAACAAACACTGACCTTGTTTAGTGTCCTCTGTCATCTTCCATCCAGTTGCATAAGTAAGAAACTTTGGTGTCCTTGTTAATAACTAACTCCCTCTCCTTTATTTCCCATGACCAATCTGTCACCAAATCCTATGAGTTTTATGTCCTAAATATCTCCTAACTCTTCACTTCTGTCCGTCTGTAATGCACTTAGCTAGTCCAGGCCAACATTATCTCTTGCATGGTCTAATGGAATAGCTTCCTCCTCAGTCTCTCCACATCAACTCTCACTTACTTCCCCATTCTGCTCTTTTTTATTTTCTTCTTTTTAATTTTTATTGGAGTATAGTTGCTTTACAATGCTGTTAGTTTCTACTGTACGCAAAGTGAATCAGCTATACGTATACATATATCCCCTCTTTTTTGGATTTCCTTCCCATTTAGGTCACCACAGAGCATTGAGTAGAGTTCCCTGAGCTATACTGCAAGTTCTCATTAGTTAGCTATTTTATACATAGTATCAGTAGTATATATATGTCAATCCAATTTCCCAATTCATCCCACCCCCCTTCCCCCTTGGTATCCATATGTCTGTTCTCTGCATCTGTCTCTATTTCTACTCCTCATTCTGTTCCTAACATTACATTCAGAATGATATTGCAAGAGGTATATCTGGGTCATGCCCTTCCCTTGACTGACTTTACTTTTCATTACTCTTATGGTAAAGACCAAAATCCTTTATGAGGTCTTGCATAAGCTGGCCCTTCTCTACTTCTCTAGCCTCATCTTGCACCTGCCATAATACCTTTATTCTGTGCACTGCAGCCCTATGGGTGCCCCTCCCCCGCCACAGCACAGCTTAGTCATTCCTTTAGAGAAGAGAAGCATTCTCTGAACCCCCAAACTAGGTCAAAACCTTAACGTTATGCATTTTTCTAACACTGTGTAGCATATACTAGTTTCAGCTTTGCTCTGTTAACAAATTGTTTATGCTTTCTCCCCTACTACACTGTGAACTCCAGTCATGAAACTGAGACCATACTTAATTTAGCTTGTGTATAATAGGCAACCAAGTAAATGTTGAGTGAATGAGTGTCTGTGGGAGATTAAAATAACCATATAAATCTAAATTTGTTGTAATTGTGTATCCTACTTAGAATAAAGGTAATTAGAGATAGTTGAAACAAATTGTAGGATAGACTCATAGAGATATGCATGTATCGACAATGGTGTTTACTGCTAGAAAGTGATAACCACACATGGATCAAATTGACATTTCTTAAAGATGGATTGGCTCTTAGAAAAAGGTCATATGTAATGAAATTAAGAAACATGGCCAAAGTGATAATCACATAGTGAAGCGTATGTTCTGTATGTACTCAGATGGAAAAGTGCTGTGTGTGTGTGTGTGTGTGTGTGTGTGTGTGTGTGTGTGTATGTATATGCACACACACATACACATTACTTAGTTAATAAGTATTTTTAGGCTGTCTGCTAAATTAAGCTAAATTAAAAATCAAGTAGAAGTTATAATTCCCTGTTAAGTGTATTTGGGTTAGAGTAACCAATAAAGATCACTTGAAGCAGTTCCTTCAATAAGTGTTATAATGTATACAGTAACTTTTGCCTATCTACTATAGCGTTCAGATCATTTTGGTAATGGTGAGAGACCCAGTAGCCTCTTTGAAAGGACCTTCCAGTGAAGACACTTTTGTTGTATTCTGTTCTCAGCTCTTTTTCATTATTTCACGTTTTGGGGAAATAAAGCATGGAATATAAAGAAATAAGGGTAGGAGATAGAAGTTCTTAGAGTATTTGGGAAAAGGAGGCAAAACCCATGTGTTGTTGTGAGCACCTTCCATCAGACTTTCTTCCACTCTGCCTACTGATGGCTGCTTAGCCTCAGTACGTGTCCAAGATGCCATCATCTTGGAGCAGTTCTTCACCAAGTAAGCATTGGCAGTAGTGTGTTAACTCTTTGTCAAGTTGCTCTTAGTAAATTCCCACAAATAAAGTGTATCAGAGTACATAATTAGCTGCCTAGCTTGTCTTTTCTTTCTCTGTGTCTACTGTGAGTCTAACATAAATTTCATCCGTACATCACACATTTGCATACTGAAATAGCCCAGAAAGCATCCCAAAGATTTCTTAACTACCAATACTTCTTGCTATATATGTAGAAAACCCTGTTTCATTTTCTATAAACTGGAGACCAAGATCTCCCTGTGGTTAAATTGCTGTTACCAACTCTATCGTTGTGTGACCTTGGGAAAGTTACTTAAACTCACTGTGCCTGTTCCTTATTTGTGAAATGGGTTAATAGTAGTACCTACTTCTTAGGGTTGTTAACAGTTTCAGTGAGTTACTATAAGTAAAGCACCTAGAAGAGTGCCTGGCATATAGTAAGTTCTCTTCCCTGTATATTTCATTTTCTTAAGAGATCATTTTTTTTTAAGAGTTGATTATTCAAAGCTGAATAGTTTATAGTATCTTTGATAGTGAGCACTGAAGGAACACTCAAGTCAGAATGACATCTAGTGTTTATTTTTCCTTTATTCTTTTGGTTTAAAATATTGCCATGTGTGACAACATTTATTTCTTCCTCTTTCTAGGTCTGTGTATTGTCGTATAAATTGAGCAATTTTATTTATCAGTTATATTGCTTTGTCATTTTTTTATTGATTTGTCTGTCCTTCCCTCTGAATTGGGGAGTTCTTCCAGGATAGAGACTACATCTTGCTCAATGTTGCATCCTTTTTTGCTTGGAGTCTGGCTTTCAGTAACCTTGGCTAAATATTTCTAGAATGTGGTAGATCTAGATCTATAAAAATAAAATGTTTGAGTCACTGTTTAGTTTTTTTCCACCTCTCGTTTCGTTGTTCAGAAAATAGAGAACCATTATATGACTCAGGATTCATTTGGATGAGACTGATAATATTGAAATGAAATGTGGGGTTAGAAGCTCACCATAAATTTTTCTCACAGTAATTTCCTTTTCTTTTGCTACGTATATATAAACACACAGAGTGAACTTCACAAAGTTAAGGTCTTTGAAATAAATGAATTGGTGGGGAGTAAATTACACCTTGGCCTAACAAAATCTGTTTATTATAATTGTTCAATAAAAGCTAGTTGAGTAAAAATATCTTAGAAAATACCATCTAATTTTATTCTTGGTTTTTTACATTGTGATCATGATGATTAATAGCACCTCATTCAACATCTCTGGAAAAAATTCTAAGTTCTTAATTTGCTGTTTTGTCTCCTGATAGAATAACTCTAAAGGAAAGGCTTAAAATGAAGAGGGGTGTGTGTGTCTCTGTGTGTGTGTGTCTGTCTTTATCCTAAGAGCTAACAAAATATTACAATTTTAAGAATATTCTAAACTTCAACATCTTTTTGCTAGCTTTAACTTTATATTCTTTGGTAGATTTAAGCTGTTCCTCATAGAATTTTCTTTTCATGTTGTAGAAGTTTGAACATGCATTGACTCAATAAAAATAAAATTTAGATTTAGTTTTTTGAAGTGGTCTCATACCACCATGTAACAGTTTCCAGCAGACCAGCTGTGTGCATAGAGCAGTTCTTAATTAAGTTGTATGCAAATTTGTTTAATAGTCAGCATGCCATCACTACATACCATGCTTTCATGCAACTGGTGGGGAAAGCCTGATATCTGTCCTACAGAAAGAACTGTTTAGAGTCATGTATCAAGTGTGACAGACTTTCAAAGTTAACTTGTAAACATTTGGAGCCCTCAAGTATTTATAGGTAAATATTTTTTAAGTTATGTGCTAATTTTTAAAGAAATTTTTAATGAAGAAAATGAACTTATAAATAAAATATTTCTATTACAATAGTCTTGCCAAGATATCAAAGTACTCCTAGTCATCAATCTTACAATTCATTGCAAATAAAAGACTACTGTAGATCAGATACTTTTTCAAATTAATAGTTATTTTGAAAATGTTTCCATGACAGACAAAATTATGTCAAACCCTACTCATGACTATTTCCAGCAATATTTCTTCGTACTCAGATTTTATTTACTGAATCTTCACAGTCTTTTGGAATCTCCTGAAAAGGTAGGAGATCATGTAAGTGTTATGCTAGTCATATAATTCTTGATAGTTTCAAAGTAAGGAATGCAGTTTGTTAAATTATAGGTACAGTAATTGCTTTAAAATGTAAATTGATGTTTCTCAAATGAATATTTAGAATCCTCCTTTTTATATGTAGTGGGGGCATGATTACTAGGTTCTTCCCTACTCACTTGACAGCTACATCAAACACTTGAATACTTAAAGAGCAGGCAAGCGACTCTAAAATAAGTAAAGAATTGATTAAAGATCACTATGATGTACACTTTCTAGAGGAAGAACCCGGTGTGATTTATGTTTCTTACTGACCTAGCACCAGTGTGGAATAGGTACTTAATAAATGTTTTTAAGTAAGGGAAATAAGTTCAGGTTCACAGACCTTGATTCTTGACTGGAGTTTGAAGAGAATGGTTTAAGCTATCCCTTCTCATTTTGAATTCTTCTGGAAATTTTTTAAGATATTTGGAAAGAGATGTTATGTTTTAAAAAGTGCAGTAAGTTTGAATCTGGACTTTATGTGTCTGCTAGTCAAATATTTATAATTGAACATAATTATCAAAATCAGTAAGCCAACTAATAGAAGACCACAGAGTTGAGAATAACTTAGTATTTTAGGTTAACCAGGTCCTGGATGACAACATGCCAGTGAAAGTATACCTAAGAGTGTAACGGAGGCTGTACTAAACTTTAGTTGAAGGCTTTTTCCAACCTTAAGATTCAGTGATTATGTTCTGAATTCCTTTATGATCACAGAGAAGCAGTTTTAAAAAGTGTACCATGGGTAAAATCATTTCACCTCCAATAACTAAGGGTGACCATGTCTTTCACCATTGTAGACATTTGCTAAAGTAAGGCTGGCAGATGCATTAACAATCTACAGAGATCTGAGCCCAGTATCTCTCTCTCTCTCAAAAAGAGTAAATTATCAAATTTAAAGGTAAAATCAGGGCATAGAAAGTGGAAGAGCAAGGAAATAGAGATGATATGGTAGATACCCTTTCATTCTTATAGAATGGAGTTACTAGATATAAAGGCTTTAGAATGGTGCTTGGTTCATGGTACAGAATAATTAAGTATTACCTACTATTCCAATTCTCTTCCTTTTCCAAGTTTAAGAATCTTGGAATAGGTGCTAAGTTTGAGAATTAGTATGAGGTGACAAGTGATAAGGGAAATGGAAGAGTAATTGGACATGAAAGAGTTGAAAAGATTTTTATGCATTTTCTCTATATGTCTAATTTCAGCAAGTGAGAATTAATTACTTTGTGAGTGGTCTTCAATTTTATATACATTTTTTAAATATAAAAAATAATATTAAAACATATACACAGAAATTGTGTATTCTAGAAATCCTCGGAATCCTCTAATGGCTTCACATTGCACTAGAATTCCTTAAATCCTAACTCTTGACCGTGGCCAAGATCCTACATGATCTGGCCCTTGGTTACCTCTCCATCTTCATCTTGTACCAGTCACTTTACCTAGCCAGATTGGCCTTATTCTTGCTGAGTCTAGACTCTACTCCATTTTAACTTAAAAGTTGTTTCCTGGGTAATACCTTTCAAAATTAGCTACAGTTCTCTACTACCCTCTGTTAACTACTTACTTCTTTCATAGTACCCTGTTTTATTTCTCTCTTAGAGCTTAGCATTATATGAAATTATCTTTTTCATTTATTAGTTTATTTATTGTGTGTTTTACCCCACTCCAGAATACAAACTCTATGAGACTAGGGAGCTCATCTGCATTGTTTGCTACCTTATACCCAGTGCCTGGAACAGTTGTTAGCACATAATAAGGAATACTGGTTTATTGACAAGTTAAAAGAAAAAGAAGGAAAATCTCTTATTAAGCAATTTAGATGACCACTGTGCACATTTTTATATATTTATGTAGGCTTTTCCCCATCCATACACATGTGTGCGTGCAGGCACGCACACACACACACACACACACACACACAAATATACGTGTATATATTTTCAAAAGGACCATACTTTTTATCATGTGTTTGAATCTCACAACTCCTGCTTTACAGTAACCTTTCTCCTAGTTTTGTATATGGTGAACAGTTTCTGTGCCTTCAGAATGCTCTATACTGAAATCTATTCCTTAGCAGGAGGCTTTGAGTCTGGAGGCTGGAGGGGCAAGGCATGGGAAGAAAGGGCTGGGAGTGGAACAAGACAAAGTATTTCATTTTCCAAGCAAGCTGTGTTTTTGAATAGTAGAAGTCCTTTTGGCCACATGTTGGTGAGAATGAGTCAGGTATCCACCTTGGCCCTGAGTTACATTTTTTATTGTCTTTTCATAAAGTTTTTTGGTGAATATGACATTTGAATGTTTATTTAAGAACTCTCTTATATCTGCACCATCCCCCCCTATATTCAAGAGTACAACCTGCCTTTATATATGATTTCTGTATGAGTACCTTTGGAAACAGAAGGACCCCTTCATAGTCAGTGTTTGTCACTAAAATAAAAGGTCTACAGTCTTCACACCCACACAGTAAAGTTCTTCTTGTACATAAAGACACATATTAGCCCTAAAATGGAAGAATGAGTCATGGCAGGAAGTACTTTTGAAGAAACCATTACTAGTAAGTTAAAGACTATTTTAACTGTAGTATTAAGTGTTTGAATTAGGACATAATAGTATTAAAAAGGTTATTCCCTAATGAGCCTTATAAAAACTAGTGACTGCTAGAAGTCTTATAGATATTGTCAATCCTTCAAGTTAATGATTGTGGCATTTCCACATATATCTTAGGTCCACAGATGATAATTTCCTTCTATCTCCTCAACATCTACCAAACTTCTGTCTTTTAAATTTAGAAGCAAGATCGTATGTTTTATGAAATCTCAGACTAGTTAAATGATTTCTCCATTTTCTGACTTCTTACACTACCCAATTTGGCACTTGATATCCAGTCACATATTGTTCTCTATTAGTCTCTTGTCTTGCCAGTTGGAGTTTAAGTACCTTAGGGGTGGAGGGTTATTGCGATGTTTTTATTTGACTTCAGTGGCATTTTGCACATAGTGGGTGATTTTTTCTTAATTGATTGATTTCATTTACGCTAACTCTTTCTCTCAGTTTCTGTTACCTTTTCCCCAATTACCATGTCTTTGCCTCAGATTCCCAAGTGTAGCAGAAGCATAGTTACATAGACCTAGATATTCATTCCATGAACTGAATAAATAAAGATTTAGTTGTGGTTTGCATATTTAATTGATATTTGCAATTAATATGCATATATTGCAATATATATTTGCAAAATATAACACTTTTTTCCTTCTTTAGTAATGTCTGATTTTTTTAGCTGGACTTGAGCCCTCACATAGCTAATGCAAATCAGTTAAAAGTAGTGAACCTGGGACCTGAGCCTACGCCTCTAAAATAACTGTATGACCCTGAGCAAGAAAATTCTCTACCTTACCTTTCTCACCTGTAAAATAATAGTTATTATTTTATAGGGGCACCTCTGTGTTTTCACAATGACTCTGTGGCCTAGGTTGGTAAGGTAAATGGTATTACCACCACATTTAAGAGAAAACTGGAACTCATCATGGTCAAATAACCCCTACCGAGGTTAACACTCTAGTAATGGCGTAACTGTTGTTTAAACTCAGAATTCTCCAATTCCAAAACTGAGGTTCATTCCACAAATGAAGGAGAATTAGATTAGGTGATTTCCAAGATCCCTTCTAGTTCTACACTCAATGGCTTCCTGCTATTAGTGGTTTTTTTGTTGATTCAGTGGATATAACTTTTTTACTTCTTAACCTTTATCTCTTTTCTCAAAGGTTTTTAGTCATGACTAGTAGCTAATATAAGAAATTAATTTCAGAATTTTAAGCAGTGCTTAAAATGAAAGGTTATTTTAATATTAAAATACAAGGTTGATATACCACATCTATAGGAAATTTTTCTCAAGCCAGGTAAATATATTTGAACATTACAAACAGCAGCAGTAAATATCCAGTTGGATAAAGAAAGAAGAGCAAATGTGGTCCTAAGCAATACATGGAAGGAAAATTGATTTCATTCTTTCTCCATGTTAATTAAATTCATTCCTGGGTCATATTTGCTGTTTTATTTTTCTTGAACTTAACCTTTTAAAAAATAGTTTCCCATGATATTTTTCTTACTTTACTGAAGGGATTACTACAAAAAATTTATAATAAAAATTTGAGAGGAAACTCCTAGGTATGAATTCAAGATGCTTACTGGTAGTTTATTTTGGATTCTAAGCATGAGATTTAAAGATTAATTGCCTTCTAGATAATTCAGGATAAACTCCAGAGTGACTTACCAACTTTGTCAAATTATTGCAGATGTTGCTTGTCTACAAAGAAGTATTGTAAGTAATGTTTTGGTATGTGTAGTAAGTCTCTGACAGCTCTATAACAATATAAATTTTAGAAGAGCAAACAAACAGAGCTCCCATCTTCATTATTTTCTTGTGTGCCTGTGATAAATAGAACTCTTAACTTGCATTATTGTGTGAAATTCTATATGTGTCTATATTTATTTATTGGTAGATACATATATTTGTGCATGTTTATCAGATCAGTAATTTGGCCCAAATTAAGGGATGAAAAAAACCTTTATCTTGAATCAATATTGTAATTTGTGTCAAATCTTCAGGGGCTGCATTTTTATAAAGAAAGTTATAAATATTTTAAATATCAGGAATAAGAAAAAAAATTTTAAGTACCACTCCTACAATCATAGTTATCTTAAATTTTTTTTAAACCAGTCTAAGCTGTGATACTTTGATTTGCATTTTGATTTACTGAGGTTAGGATTTTGTATATTATTATAAGCATCCCCCTCACTTCCCAACAAGTGTATTTTAAACAAAGTTGCTATATATTACAATATTTAGTGTTTGGGATATTTTCTAATGCAGTAGTATTTTAATATTTGTTTCCTTGGATGGTAATTTCAAACTAAATCTGGCTTACCTTGTTTCGTTTTACATATTCTCAAAAATTTTTTTGAACTAATTTCAGTGTGAGTTCTAAGAATCAGATGTGTATATGTATCACCCTATTCTCTGTCTTAAATTGAGCATAAATTCAATGGAGGAAAAAAAAGTTTTTTAAATTATGTACTATCCTGTGCCTGACGCATAGTTGGTGTAAATAAATGCTTAATGAATGAATAAATGTGAAAATAGCTTATTGATCAATACTGCCACCTACTTGTATTAGGGAAAATGTAGGTGCTGGGCATACATCCTATTTTAATAGATAATACCTGTGATAGAACAGGTTTATTAACTTGCCAATTTCCGTTGTGAACCTTTTAATAAGAACTTGCACCCCAGAAACCTGATGACTGTGGGTTAGTGAGATTTCAAGTTTGTTTCAACCTCAACATGCTTGCCATTCCTTTCTTTGATGTTGAAATCCCAAACTGTCTCTAATCTAAATTCTGTGCTCAGGGCAAGACAGCTAACTGTGCTAGGTGGTTTTCTTAGTGTAACATCAGAGTAAAGAATGTTGTCATAATAGTAATGAAGAAAATCACTGACGTACAAATATAAACACATTATCCTACTATTATAAAATGGAAATAAAATTTTAAATGTTGGCAAAGTAATGCAAAGAACCAATAGTATTTATAGTATCATCAACTAATTATAATACAATAGTTGGACTTTTAGCACTAAGTATAATTTAGTACTAGTTATATATTTATGCTTTAGAAAAATGATGCCATGGTTGCTACTACTTGCTTGTATGGCCAGTGATTCAAAACTATTAATTATTTGTTATATATCATTTTTCTGCTATGTCTTAGAAAGCTGTGAACCTTTGAGTGGTAGGGGGGAGGGATGTATAAAAATTACAATGAGGTATGATAAGTGCAATGGAAGAATATATTTAAAATGGAAATAATGAACTCTGAGAGTCAAGGTGAGGAAAAGTACTCTATTAATGACTCCTTCCTCTGTCGACACGATGTATAAGATACATACTTCTCTGAAGACACATGATACATGAAGACTGTTTTACTGTTTGTATTTTTCTCACTATTTACATGTAGATTGTTTTTTGTTTCTGCCCATAACCACAGCTTGCTCTTCTGAAAACATAGTCATCCCCACCAATTGCTTAGAAAGAGCCGTTTCTCTTATACTAGCTCACAAGTTAATCATTCTACTGCTACTGTTTCCCAGAGGCTTACACTCTGGGGCAGTACATCTTCATATCTTTGTGCTGTTTTTCAGTTTTCAAGCTACTGCTCTCATGCATTCCTCATACACCTAGCTCAATGGAGTTGTGATGAAATGAGCACTGAGTCTGAATTAGCAGATAGGCTATAATCTAAGGACTTCATTGTTAGTCACTCCCTTCCTAATAGATTTTCAGCAAGGTTTATAGCACGTCAGTCAGCACAAGAAATAATTGTTTATAGAATGGGAAATTCATTGCTTAGCTGATATTACATGAAGATTTAGTTTATTGTAGTGAAAATGATATTGAATACACTGAGATATTCTAAAAATGTGGATGAGAAACACAAGTATTTTCTTAGCTATAATGATTAACTAGCTTTTTCAGTGAACTTAGTAGCTAACATTCTAGCATAAAGCATAAAATACATTTTTTGGTAAACTTATTTAACATAGATTATGGACTGACCTCAGTTTTACAATGTTTCTGTCTACCACAGGGATAAGATAGATAAAGATTCACACACAAAGCCTTTTTCAGTCATATTACTAAAAACCTTAAATCTCTGAATAAAGTTTTAAATGTTTGTATTTTAGCCAAGACTCCCAGAAACAGGAATTTGAGAATGATTTCATTTGCTTTGTTCATATATAGATTATGATGAAAATAATATAATAGATCACAATTTTCATTCCTAGTACTTTAGAGAATATTGAAAATCATTCATTTTTATTCTGTTAATTTGAAATCTACTTAGAGACTTGGTTGACTAGCTTTGCTTAAATTCTTTCTTCGCAATTCAAATTAACATTATAAACAAGATATTAGGGAGAATTGTTTAATTATTTGGAAAAATTAAGTCTTTGTGAGTATTTATAAGCATACACATTCTCACTTAAAGGATAAACAAACTAATGAAAATCATTTCCAAGTGGGAACCATGGTAGATGGGTGAGTGGGGGTGTTGGAGAGTCTTCTCAGTGTTTACTTTTTGCATATCATTTTGATTTTTGAGCCAGATAAATATTTTACCTGTTTAAAAATAAAATATGAATACACATACCTACATTTAAACATACATTTGTGGGAATCAGGTTTTCCTGTAACTTCATAGCCATACATAGGAGCCATATGACCAGAAGAGCATTCTGTTGAATGTACAAAGTTAAGATATTTTCTTCTTCAATTATCCTAGATTTTGAGACGGCATTCCTGGTTTATTAAAGTTGGTCGGTGTCCTCAACTGAGTAGACTTAATTTGAAAAGGTCAGTTCAACTAGAGGTAGGACATGATTTCAATTGAAGTCAAGGTATATACCAGTATGTGACTGGTAGGTAGTCTCTTTGTCCTCCGACAAGCTTTAGAGGAAATTTCAGGTGTTCATTTTACAATTAGTTTCTTCAGACAGCCCAGAATGGCGGGAGGAGGTATCCTTTTTTTTTTTTTTTTTTTTTTTTAAATCCTGCATGCTCTGAAGCTCTAATAAAAGGGTTTATGGGTCTGTTCCTAACATTTGGGATTTTTTTTCCTAAGAGTAAGAGATTTCTTTTTAAAAGGAACTTTCCTTTGAAGTAAGCTAATTGTTTATTTAGAAAACTAACTTTTGCTGGGTACATGTACATATTGTTTCTGAGGGTAAGAATTAGTTTAAGAGCCAGGAAGGGGATTTTTTTTTTTTTTTAAAGATAATATGTAGACTATAACTTCCAGGAGAAGACCCAAGATGTACATTTTCATAAAATTTTAGATTATCTTATTTATGTTTTAAAGTAAAATACAGGAGGGAGACGCAAGAGGGAGGAGATATGGGGATATATGTATATGTATAGCTGATTCACTTTGTTATAAAGCAGAAACTAACACACCATTGTAAAGCAATTATACTCCAATAAAGATGTTTAAAAAAAAGTAAAAGACGTTATACTGACTTAATGTCTTAATTAAAAAGGTAAACATTTATTTTTAAAATTATACTACTTTATGCAGTATTTAGAATCATTTTTCTAACAAAAGTCATTTATTACCATAGCAGAGAGTATTAAAATGTAGTAAGTCAAAATAGTATTTCTTTTTTCCTGAAGAAACTTTTTAAGTACTTAAGTAACTATAGGCAGGCACACAGTTTGCTTGTAATAAAGAACATTAATGGGGAGGGTAGGAGTTAATTAACTAGGCCCTTAATAATGGGCCTTTCTAGTCCAAGGAATCTTATAATTGCCTCTGAAGCTGGTTTTGTAGCAAGTTGAGTGATGAAATATCTAGATTTGCGTAGTAGTCATTCTAAGAAAAAGGTTGCCTTCAGGCAAACTTTAGTACCTTTATTATTCTATAAAATAACTTTTTAATGATAAGCAGTACACATTGTGAAAGTAAGTTTAGAGGTAGAAAGCCAGTGCCTCCTGTTTACTCAACAGTAAATGAACAAATAATTATAAGACTCTCCAATGAGCACAGTTTTTGCTCTCTTGGGAGAAACAGAACCTTTCAGCCATACTTTATATACTTAGTTTGTTAATCATAAAAAGATATTCTCATGATTAGTAAGGATTGGCAGTGTGTGGTAATTTTCTTGAAGACTATGTTTTAAATGAATGGAACGGGAAAGCAAAGGGAATATTTACATTAAATCTTAATATAAGAAATACACAGCTTGAAGTATAACTTATTACATAATTTCTGCAAATGTCGTATGCTCCAAACTGGTTTACCTTTTTGTAAATTGCCCCAAAGAATATCTAATTCCTCCCTTTGGAATTGCCCATTTTGGACCATCCAAGCTACTTGAAAAACCTAATCCAGGACTGACTGCAATAGGGTAGCAGTTAGTGAAAATAGACTGCTTTGCTTCCGTTGGGAGGACCATATGAAAATATATTCCATTTTCAAAATGTTTCTGAAAGGACTTATTTGCGGAAACGATGCTTGCCATTTAAAACTCTTCAAAAATGCAGGTTTTACAAAATACAAAAATAACCTCCTGAAAGTTTGAAAGGGGAGAGAGGGGGCTGTGGTATGGGGGCGGTCTCCTTCGTTGCCCACCTCCTCCCTCTGTTCAGCGCGCTGTGTGCTTACGGGTTCCCTGGAGCGGATCACCATGTAATTGATGTGCAGTCTGCATTGCTGAATCCTGGACTGCACCATTCTGTGTTCAAGGGAAGATGTAATCTGATCCCTCTGCTGCTGAGGGAGGAATCTGTTCAGTCCAGGCTTTGACAGGGCATAGTCTCCTCCAATAATCTTCTCGGTTCTCTCTCATTATTCCCTTGAGTTCTCCTCAGTCAAGCTGCATGTATGTATGTGTGTCCCAAGAAGCGGTTTGATACTGAGCTGCATTTGCCTCTACTGTGGAGTTTTGTTGCCGGTTCTGCTCCCTAATCTTCCTTTTCTGACGTGCCTGAGCATGTCCACATTAGAATCTGTGACATACCTACCTGAAAAAGGTTTATATTGTCAGAGACTGCCAAGCAGCCGGACACACGGGGGCACAGAATCACTGAAGGGGAAAAATCCAGAAAATATGGGTTTCTACGGCACACTAAAAATGATTTTTTACAAAGTAAGTAAGCTGTTTTCTTCCTGTGTTGTATGATTGTGTGTGTGTGCCTGCCTGGGAAGGAAAATCTGTATCATCAGAGATGGCTGCAGTATCCTCTAATTTTGGTGGGTGGCTGGATGTCTGATATTCTGTTTTATATCATGAATGTAAGCAAATAATGGAAAGACAACATAAACTGGAAAAAGCTTTACATTTAAAATAAAATGTACATTTTAATGTGAGAATTTTCCTCTAAAAATATATTCAGACTTTAGAAATGTGGCTCCATTAAATGCTGACCTGGAAATACTCTATCCTTAGTTAGCTTTTAGTGAACCTTTTGCCTTTAATTTTTCTATACCGTATATATAGGTTTTTCTTTTTTCTTTAGTTGCCTCTCTTAAAGTCTAGAATTGCTAGAATATGGGGGATTTATATTTAAAGGTTATATTTACTTTCTGTACCCTTTCAAAATTGCAGGATTGATTTTTGGTTCTAAAGTCGGTATTTTCAGTAAACAATATAATATTTAAAAGACATATAGTCATACAGAAAGTGCTTTATTTTATAAAATATTCTAAATTTAAAAATCCTTTCACAGCAGTTCCCTTGATATGAATTTCAGGCATTTTTATTCATTGAAGGGATTTCTAAGATGGAAATAAAGTTTGCTTTAGTGGCAAATGGCATTTGCACCAATGTATTTACAAGATATCCAGGGAAGTTCTGAAAGCCAGTATTACAAACTTAATTACAGTGAATATCAAAGTTTATCATAACAACTTTGAAAATGAGGGTTTGTGGAAGTTATAAAAAAATAGATTTTTAAGGTAATCTGTACTGACTGACCTTCCTGATGGATACATTTGTGTGTATGTGTACATGTGTGTCTATAATTTATACATATGCAAGCATGTGGCTACCTATGTATTAAAGTATTTATTTTTGCCTTTTATTAAAATTATTTGGAGAAAGAAAATAATGGGTTTTGAGAGGAATCACTTTAAAACAATGTTATGAGCATAGAAACTTCTGAAGGGTTGAAATAAGACCAATTCCGTTTCTGTCGGTATTTCATGAACTAAGGTATGAATTGTGGATGAGCTTGTCATATGCTCACCTCTCGCCTCTAACGTTGTAAGATTATCCCTGTGTTTTAGAATACTTTCTTCATGATGATAAAAACGGTCTTTATTACCCAGAGTGTGGTTCAAAAAGCTTTTAGAGTCTTGTTGCTTCTCTCTGGTATTTACAGTGTGGCATGCTGTGTTATGACGTTCCCATGTGAGGAATAGGTAAGAAAATAAGGCTGCTGCAAAGCAAGGGTTTTCACCTTATTACAAAAATGAGGGTAACTTTCTATCACTCTGGGATTCCCCCGCTCCCATCATTTTCAATGATACAGTAATTAATTAGCAGACACAAATCTTAGAGGGGTTGCTGAAATAGAGAAAGTTGAATCTTCTCAGATCTTATTTTATAGTTTTATAACATATCTATAGTAAGATGACCTCAGTTAACCAATAGTAAAATATAAAAATATATATATTTCAATATTGATGACGACAAAATATAATTCTGAATATATTTACAGTATTACATACCTGTATAGCATAATAAAATACTTTAAAACTACAGATGTCGGGTATACCTTACAAAGATGCATAACTCATTCTTTTTAAATCTTTCTGTTTTTCTTGTTGGTTTTCAAGTTAGAATATTTTGTCCTGAGTGAGTATCTGTCAGTAGAGCTATGTATTCTGTGTAAAATATCAATTGATGGCTTTTTTCCTACCGTTATTATACCATCTCCAGATTTCCCTCCTATTATGGACTTACTTTTCTGTACTGTCTTCATTGCCCATATTCATTGCTTTATGCCTTATCATAATTACTTTTCAAGAGCATTTTATTTACATTATTCTCCTTACCCTTTTATAATAATGTGTTTTAAATTCAGTGACTATTACTTCCATTCTGATTTTGAATTTGTTGTTTATCTTTCTTAAAATATGTTTTTAAAGGAAAATGTAAATCACTAAGAACAGTATATTAAATATGGTTCTTTTCTGTGTGGGTTAACATGACATGTTCCTCTGTGTTGGTTCTTAAACTAGAAAATGTGAAAGGTATAGTACTCTCAAGGAATATATACGATGGATATCAATTTTTAAATCACCATACACTGTTCTTCTGGACAAATATTAGGGGGGAAAATTCACCTTTCCAGCCTTGTAAAGAGTAAAACAAAGTAGAACTAATAGAAGAAAGTATGAAACATTTATTTTCTATATGGATTAACTATGCCTAATTAACATTGCGGGCATATGAAAACTTAAGAATTTTTTCAGTATTACTGATGCTAACATTAAGATTTGACAGTTGGACAGGTGATTTTTTTTAAACATATCTCATTTGTTTTACCTTATAGATGAAAAGAAAGTTGGACCATGGTTCTGAGGTCCGCTCTTTTTCTTTGGGAAAGAAACCATGCAAAGTCTCAGAATATACAAGGTAATATTAAGTATAATAATTCATTCTCTCATGATTCTCATGTTTCTTTAAAGAGTTGATGATTCTGTCACTAATACTGTTGACTGTTTTAACACATTTTGAGATCTCTGAAAGTTGAGAAACATACATTTTAAATAAGGAGAAGAATGACTACCACTGTGGCTTTATATTACTAATACATTGAAGTAAGACACAAGCAGAAGTTCTCTTATCTACAAAATTTTTAAATCATAATTTTTAAGGAATTCTAAAAAGTAAATCCTAAAATATGGATATGAGCAAATGTATCTTGTTACTATAGCAACAGCTGTTCTAGGGTGGATAGTTATATATGCATAACTGAAGATACATTTGTTAGCAGTGAAATAGACCGCACAATTACTAACTGAATCTTATTTCATGAGATTACTATGTTAGAAACCCCCTTTATTTGCTTCGTAAGTCTTATGTTTTTAACACATACATTTCTACACCAGTAGAATAGTTTCCATAACAACTAAATACAACTGTACTTTTGTTTCCTGTGCCATTCCATCATTTTTGGATTTTGCATCAGTATAAAACTTTTCCCACTCTCACGCTAATTAGGCTAACTTAAGCACAATATCTATTACCCAGCTAATTAAAAATGGCTTTGGATGTCATTTGGAATGTGGTATTTTAAAATTTAAATGACAAAAGCATCTTAAGGCTTTTATGGGGGGTCTTTTTTGCATAATTGTCACTTCTTCAAATAACTGATTGAAAGTTATAGAAACCATAAGAACTTCATTATGGTGACATTTCTTTTTTTTCCCCCTCAATATTTTGATTTAGATTTATTTTTACTCTTTAAGATACAATAAAATTAACATTGCTCAGACATAAGTTTATGTGATTGAACATTGTTACAGATTGCATCTCTTTTTTCCAGGGAACCAGTTTGTACTTTTACTTCATTCAGTTGTGGAAAATATTTCTTTCAGATGCTCTTTGGTGAAACTTAGAAATCATAATAATTAGAGTAGTTTTATATACAAAAATGATACAAAAGAGAAAAATAAAGCTATTTCTTGGTTACTCAGGAAATGCTTTTTGTGTGATTTTCCCATGTTAACTGTTCCCTTCCTCCCTCTTATGTAGGCTTTGCCTTTTGACAATTTCACTGTGTTTTGGCACTTCCGCCAGAGGGTGTGGAGTGATAGAGAAGTGAAACTATTCACTTCATTTTTGTTTTTTTTCTTCTAATCTTGATAAACTGTTTCTTGGATGAGAAAGTTGAGTTTAATGTTTAAAATGTGCTGTTTTTTTTAATGTATAGATTTCAGTTAACCATATAACTTTGGTCTTCAATTAATATGGCTAATGCCAGGGCAAAAGTATTAAATGGTTCAGTTGTTTTTAAGGCAGTTTATAAATGACTGCTGAATTTTTACCACAGAACACATTTTAGTAAAATTTTTCTTTAGTTGCCGACTTTTTTATTGAGAAAGTACCTGCAAAGGTGAAAGTTTTATTTTTAGCCTTTTAACACACAGTCTTACTAAAGCAAACCAGACAGCATATTGATTGCCGTGTCTTTTTGGAGACTTGATCAGTGTATTTTTGATGTTCTTTAATTTTGTTGAAAGATTTTCTAATAATAAGATGAAACTATGATTTTTCATCATTTTTGTTAGAAAATTTAAGTTATAATCACATCCTATTTCATTTCAGAGAAGAAAATAGAGCTTACCTTTGAAATTTGATAAAAGAAAAATAGATTTAGTTGTTGAATGTTAGAGACCATCTTAGATGTTTAATGCTAAAAGATTTAAAGGTGGTAGATATGAAGATTTTTCTGTATTATCTGGTGACTGAGATGCATTTTTAAGCAAAATAATGAGATATGCTGGATAGAAAAGAATTGGAGTTGTTTCATTAGTAATTTTTCAGAGCTTGATAGTTAACTGTTAGGATATAATTTATATGTTCTTTGGATTTAAAACACTTTACTGTCATAGCTCAATAAAATGAAGATTATTTTACAAACACGGTTTGTTACCTGAATCTTTCTGCTCCTTTTTTTCCACGTGTCTCTAAGATAGAGATGTTCAGTACTTACCTCGAGCTTAACTAATTTAATTAGGCATTGAAATTAGAAAGCAAAGTTTAATATACTAATAACATAGCTCTAACTACTTTTTCTGCTATTAGGCATTTTTAGGAGAGTTGAACAATTTTAGAGATAGATCATCTCTTATTTTACTAGTGGCAGAATTAATTGAATTTCAGGTTTGTGGTGTTTTTTTTTTTAACTGTCTCAAAATTTAAATTATTGGCTAAAAGCATTTAGCCAAAATGATCTCATTTTACAGTATTTAATTTTGCATATAATAAAATAAGTTCTACCTACCTACCTGTTTGAGTAAACACATTTCTAATCAAGGCTTATTCCTGTTAAATATTATTTAGACTAAGCTTAATCATAGCAATAGAAATTAGAGAGGAATAGACAAATATTATAAATAACTTAAAAGGCATCTGGGGCAAACTTAAGGAATAATGTGACTAGTGAAATGTCTAAAACATTTAACAGACTACTGCTACATATGATTTTTTTAAAGCATTAATAATCTCACACCCCTTTTTGTGAAAGAAATTTAAACTTTTGTTTAATTATGATGCTGAAGACCAGACATAGGCAAGTGGAACCTGAATCTTCTAAGCAAATATTTTAACATTATTTGTATGTTACCAACAACTTACAGTTTTGCCATAGAGATTCTGTCATTTGGTTGCAATTAGCTGTGCCGGGATAAAAACAGGTGGTTATATAGGAGGGAGGAAACTTACTCTACAATAGCAGAATAGGTTTTGTGCATCCTTGCTCTCTGGGAACAAGCAAATAAAAATAATAGTTTGACTGATGTTTGAAATATGCCATGTCATCCCATTCTTATTAAACTAGAGCCCATTATTCTTAATAAATATCTGTCTTTGCCTCCACTCTTGTATTTTCTTGTAGTACTGCTGGCCTCGTACCATGTTCAGCAACACCGACAACTTTTGGAGACCTGAGAGCAGCCAATGGCCAAGGGCAACAACGACGCCGAATTACATCTGTCCAACCACCTACAGGCCTCCAGGAGTGGCTGAAAATGTTTCAGGTGACATGTCTAAACACAGTACTTGAAATGCTTCACTTATTTGCTGCAAAAAATAAGGGATTATTCAGCCATGAAAAGGAACATGCTACACCATGGATGAACCTTGAAAACCTTATGCTAAGTAAAAGAAGCCAGACACAAAAGGCCACATAATGTATGATTATATGAAATTTCCAGAACAGGAAAATCCATAGAGACAGAAAGGAGATTAGTGATTTAGGTGATGTTAGGAGGGCAGGTTGGGACTAACTGCCGATAGGTATGGGGCTTCTTTTGGGGGTGATGGAAGTTTTCTGGAATTGGATAGTGGTGATGGTTGCACAGCAAGATGGGTCTGCTGGGAACTATTGAAGTGTACACTTAAATGGTGAATTTTATGTTTGTGAAGTATATCTCAATTAAAAATGTTATTAAAAATAAGGGAACTCACTTTAATTTTTAGGTATATTAATCAAGAGGGTCCAGTGCTTGTTTTGTGTAAGTGTGCATTTGCATTGTTTATTGCTTTTTAGATAATAAGACCTTTCTTTTTCTCCTTTATGTTTGGGTTTCTGGTATTACTGAATGTACTTGTTTTCTAAACTGCACTGTTTGGAAGTTAAGCATTGTAAGAACTCTGCCTATTAGTCACTAGTGGTAACTTATCCATCACTGTTACCCTCGTAGCCTTCAAGAGTTGATGCAGCTTCTTTCCATCAGTGCCATGCTTGTGTGTGGCTTATTGTGCTCAAAATTCTGATTACTATATTTTACTAGCATTTAAAGTTTTGGGAATTTTACCGGGAAGTTCGGCTACAACCGAACCTTGAATCTTATGAATTTTATAACTCATGATAGTGATATTAAATTGATTTATCTCTTCTTCTAGTGAGATAACACATAGAAGTCAAGTATTTAGCAAAGTAGTTGGCATCAATTAAACACTTGGTTAATTATTCCTTGTAAATAGTAAATAATATAAAGTATGTAAAGTGAAGGTATCTCTGATACTAGCCACTGTACTAATGTAAAATGAATATATTTCCTTACCTCTGGCTACTTTATTGATGGTATTTTATGAATGCATAGGGGAATAATGGTTGAAAAAGAAGATATTTCATAGATTTTATATGATATTTCGTATTTTTATGGTGTCCATTTATATAAATCCCAATATTTTAAATACCTGGGCAATAACTAAGTAAATGTCCCAGTTTTTTTCTTCTGGAGCTGGAAGACTCACTTGAAGCAATGTTTATTTAAAATGGATTTTTAAAATTGTTTTCTACCCTTCAGGTGATTTCAGAGAAATTAGGATAACTTCTTTTTTCGATTGATAACTGAAAGGTTAGAGCAGCACGTCTCGACAGGGGGCAAATTTTCCCTTGGTTGAAACATTTTTAGTTCTTACAACTGCCTGGGTCGGGGGTAGGACACTGCTGGCATCTGATGGGTGGAGCCAGTGTAAGGAACAGCCTCCCCCAACACAAAGTTATCCAGCCCAAAATATCAATTGCTGAGGTTGAGAATCTATGGCTTCGAGGCATAAAAGTTATACTTCACTGTTACAATAATGTTATGAACCACTACAATTACAAAGATTTTGTGTTTTATTTTCACAGTCATTTGTTAATTAAACTTACCTTTTCTTAAGGATCATTCCCTCCCCTCATCTGAGTTCTTTTATCTTAGGTTCATGATTTTTAAATTTTATTTTAATTTTTTCCTACACATGCCCTCAGAATTCTAAATTATTTGTCACATCCTTTTTTTTTTTGCGGTACGCGGGCCTCTCACTGTTGTGGCCTTTCCTGTTGCAGAGCACAGGCTCCAGACGCGCAGGCTCAGCGGCCGTGGCTCACGGGCCCAGCCGCTCCGCGGCAGGTGGGATCTTCCCGGACCGGGGCACGAACCCGTTTCCCCTGCATCGGCAGGCGGACTCTCAACCACTGCACCACCAGGGAAGCCCCTGTCACATCCTTTTAAAAAGAGATGTATCCCACCAATTAGAGGTGAAAATAGAACTCAGACACTTACAAAGCCTAAAAAAAATGCTTTAAAGACTTGCATCATCTCTGATTAAGCCAAGGAGACAGGAATATGGGTGTGGATTGTCATGCTTACACGCACATGTAGTGTGAGCAGCACAGCACTTGAGAGTATGCAGAGGCTGATTTCATATCATTTTTATAGGAAAGTACCAACATGATGGAAAATTACACTATTAGTAATAGTTTTATCATCATTGTAGACAGCCTCCAAAATGTTTATTTTATATGCAAAGCTTTATTTCTTATCAGAAGGTAGTCTAGACTGAGATTTATTTTGTATGTGGTATGGACCTTTTTTTTTTCAATGTTTCAGAGGCCCAGAATATTCTTTGCTAGCCATTTAGGGTTTTTTTAACCAGTTTTAAGAGAACTATCTCAAATACTGATATATAGTAGGGGGCATTTGTGCTCTATTTTGCAGTGAGGGTGTTTTAGGGAGTCCTTTGTACAATGTTGGCTTGTTTATTAGCTCACTCATGCTTTTCTTAATGAAACGTCCTCGTGTTACCACATACTGTATGTCATCAAATCTGAGATACCATAGATTATTAGATGCATCCCAAATTTAGAAATGTTAATTGTAATTTTAAAAACTTGTTTTTTTAGAATTAGTGATATTCAGTAAACTATATTAGGCTAGCTTTTGTCCTATAAAAAGGCCCATTTGATCACTTTTCATAGGAGAAGTAGAAAATTTGTTCTCAGTTAATAGGAATAACAGAATTATCCCTGCAGGTGTAGTACTATATTTTTTTTTTTCACATAAATATTCTGTAGCAAAGAAGTTTACTAGCAACAGAAGGTCAGCTAGACGGGTAGATCAAGACCTTAATCCTTTGAGTACCATTTCTGCCTTGACACACCCAAGACCTCATTGTGGTACACTGCCCTTAATTTTCAGGGCTGGTGCCAAACTAACTAGAAATGAATCCTTTGCCTAAAGGCTTACAATGCTTTAATGCTTAACTTGTAGAGAGAGATAATTTCATAGTAAAGTGGGGGAGTCATGAGTTGACCTACGTGGTATACTTGAGGGACAATTAAACTGGCATGATTTCTACAGATGTGCTATGGGGGCATTTAATGATGACTTTTCTGTGGCATAACAAGCAAAATGGGAGAGCTTGTCCCCTTACTCTTCTGCTATTGCTCCTAAGATGGTGATACAGCATTGTTTCGGTCCAGCTCCATCTATTCTGACAAAGTACTCTGTACTCAATTTATAAATTGAATGAGAACAAATGATACACCATTTTAGGAAAAGGGAAGCTGAAACAGAATGCCACTCAAAAATAGAAGTGCCAATTAAAAACAAAACTAAAAAAAAAAACAAAACAAATTTTGTACTGTTTGAATTTTCAGATGCCCTTGATTCTGCTTTTTTTGGCAGCCCCAGGTTGATGCTTTCAGATTGTTAATTTGGGGGAAGAGGATTGGTCACTTTTTTATTTTGTTTATGTCATTTGAGTGTTAATATATAGTTTTTCACTTGCAAATAGTAGACTAGGTAAAGACACCAATAACATTAACATTCTCTGATGTTGAAATTGATATTCAGAGGTATCCTGATATAATGAGAAGCACTTTGACTTAGAAGAAAAAGCTCTTAGTACAAATTCTGGCTTTCCCTCTTAATAACTGGGTAATTTCATTGATATTATGTAACTACTTTTGCCTGTGTTCTTATCCTCTGTAAAATAGATATAACACTAAAAAGTTGTCGAAAGGGAGAAAACATGTAAATGTGCTTAAAGCTGTTCTTGGAAATACAGTGGAAACTCAATAAATGTTAGTTTCCTCTCTTGGTTAAGAAATAGCCTTTGTGAACCTCAGTTTTCTCAGGTGTTAAGAGAAGCTATTAACACTAGCTTCATGCAAATGTCATCAGATTAACATTATTAGCATTATTTTAATCAAAGCATATTTGTATTGTATTAAAACTATGAATGTACTTTGAAAATGCCTGTTATACTCCATAATATTTTTTGAACGATAAAGTAGAAAATACTTCTGTGTTTTGAAATTAAAAGTGGAGTAAAAACTATTCCTTTGAAGGACTTAATCAAGTTTTATGGTAACACTTAGAAATTGTACATGTTTTCTAACTTATTTGGATCTCTTTTATTTGCTAGCCAACGACATGTTAAAACAGCAAGGTACCAAAAGAAAATGAATTCAGTAATACTTTGCCATTGTATTTGAAACAGTATGATCAAGAAGCCCTGTTGGGTGAGGAAGAGTTAAAGAAAGTCATGTATTTAGCCAGAGAAGACTAAGGGAAAAATGTTGTTTCTGTCTAACGTTTTAAAGACTTTTGTGTAAAAGTAGAATCAGACTGATTCTTGGTTTCTTCAGCAAACAAAACCTGGATCATATTCTTTGAGTCAGATTTTGGTGTAAGTTGAACTTAACAATTTGAACTGACCCAGAGTAGAATGGGAGCTAGTAAGTCTCCACTCCTGGAACTGTTCAAACAGACTAAGTAACCATCTTCTGGAGGTACTAGAGAAGTGAGTTCTTTACCACATGAAATGCAGGTGCTAGACTGCCTAAAGTCATAAAATATATATATCTGAATGAGATACCACCAAGGATCATCCAGACTAATAACCACGCGTCAATACGGGATGAGTTGGTTATTTAAAGCATAAACTGCCCTCAGCCCCACCATGACCACTGAATCAGACTCTTTGATGGTGGGCTGGAGGACTCCATGATTCTTGCACCACTCAGACAGCACTTGGGAACCCCTGGTCTGGCCAAGCCCCTCATTATACAGGTGGGGTCTCTGAGACGCAGACTAATTAAGGGGCTTCCCTGCAGTTCCACAGTGAGTTTACTGGTGAAACCTTGGCCCCTGATTACGGTTTAGTGCTCCTTCTACTCTTCTCTACTACCTTCAGGTATTCTCTGATTACCTGAAATCAAATACCGCTTCCGTGGGGAATTTTCAAGTTTGCATTTGTAATTTTGTCCACAAATTAAATTTTGTTTATCTTGATTCTTTCTGATTTTGGAATGTTTTTCCTGTCCCTTTCAATGTGTTCCCAGTAACTTTACCATGAAAGACCAAAGGAAAGTGCTTTTTTCTTTTCCAGAAGAACTACTTTTCAGAGGAGAAATAAAATAATTATCAGAATTTCCAGCACTTTTTCAGATAAAGAAACTAAAGCCTGCAGAGGTAAATTGTAACCTAATTAGTGGCAGTTATCTTCTCCAAAAGTTGTGTTTCCTGATCCCCAATTCGGTATTCTTTCCTCTAGTCCTCATTAAAGATTGGTGTGGGTTCAACAATCCACACCAATAATAATAAAATATTATTTTATTTTAATATAGTCATTAACTGCAAGGTTTTCAAGTTAATACATCCTTCCCTTGCTGTTAAACCATGTATGTATCAAAACTGGGAACCAGTCTTGGAACCAGACTAAGCAAGCAAGTCCCAGTGATACCATCAGGTACATAGATTAGAAACTTTCTCAAGAAAGAGGTTTTTTTGTTTGTTTTTCTTGTTTTTTTTTGTTTTTGCGGTACGCGGGCCTCTCACTGTTGTGGCCTCTCCCGTTGCGGAGCACAGGCTCCGGACGTGCAGGCTCAGCGGCCATGGCTCACGGGCCCAGCTGCTCCACGGCATGTGGGATCTTCCCGGACCGGGGCACAAACCCGTGTCCCCTGCATCGGCAAGCGGACTCTCAACCACTGCACCACCGGGGAAGCCCAAGAAAGAGTTTTAAGATAGCATTGGTGCAGTATTTCCTGACTCTTTGGGGATTCATTCATGTATTCAACAAATATTTACTGAGTATCTGTCAGGTGCTAGGCCCTAATTTGGATCTGGGATACAGTAATTAACAAAACAGACAAAACCCTTTTTTGGAGAACTTAACTCTAGTCAGGAAAGGGAGGGGGTTGGGGGATTTCAAACTGGTTTGCAGTTTTAGAAAATTGCACAGAGAAGGTCTCAGAGAAGGAGGTAGGGAAGTAAAGCATGTGGGTGTCTAGGGAAAGAATAGTCCAGGGATCAGCAAGTGAAAAGGCTCTGAAGCAGAGCATGCTGGGTGTGTTTGAGGCACAGAAAGAGTATCTATGGCTAAAGTAGAGTAAGCGAGGGAAAGGAATAGGAAATTAGAACCTTGCAGGCCAACCTGAAAACTTTGGTTTTTACTTGGAGTGAAGTGGGAAGCCACTGGAGGGCTTCAAGCAGAAGAGTGAGTGAGTGACTTTTAGCACGGTCACTCTGACTGCTTTGTGGAGAACAGGACTAGGAGGGCAAAGGTGGGAAGCTGGGAGACTGGGTAAGAGGTTATAGGAATAACCCAGGTGAGAGACAATAGTAGCTTAGACCAATGTAGTAGTAGTCAGATTCTGGGTATATTTTGAATTTTAAGGCCTTAGAATTCACTGATGGATCAGAACTATCTGATGGTGAAAGTAAGAGAGTTGGGGATGACTCCAGAGCTTTGGGCCTGAACAAACTAATATAATAAGAGTTACATCTTACTGAAATAGGGAAGATTGTGGACATGCATATTTGAAGAGAAAGGTCATGGATATAGTTTCTATTACATACCCAAGAATACATGTTGAATAAGCAATTTTATAAACAGGTCTGGAGTTCAGGAAAGAAATCCAGGCTGGAGAGAGAAAAGCTAGGGACTACATGGTCCAGACCTTTGCTGGAACCATCTAAGAGATGTGACTTAAAGTAATTGGACTGTCAAATATGTATGGTCAGTGAAAACAGTCTCATTTACTTTGTAGATTACAGCTTGTTACTAATCTTTGTCAGTTGTATACTTTTCAGTAAAATGTCACAAAGTAAAATCTGCTGAATATATGTATAATTCAAATTGAAATATAATTTAAATTTTATTTAACTTGTTAAATATTATCTTAAAACAATAAAAATATTGTTTAAAGTCTTAGAAGCATTTTGCTCTATGGGCATAATTTTCATCATGGACTTTGCCTTAAATATATAGAAGTTTCTGACACAGTTTCTAACATTTACCTAAGATCTGAATTGTTTATCTTCTGTTCTGGCTTTTTTCGTTCTATACTCCAGCCCCTAAAATCCTGGAAAGGATATTTTTTCATCTGTTAGCAGTTATATACCATGTATTGATACTGTTTTTCTATTCCTTCCTTTTTTAAACACTGTAATAATATGTTAACTGAAAAAAAACAAAACATGAAACTTGTATAGTATATTAACCTTTAATTAGAAATATTCATAATAGTTATAATTTATATAGAATAGTAATATATTAAATTATATAGAATGTAAATTATAATTAGTAATATAAATAGTAATATGTTAAAAGATATTTCACTATCTTTTTACCATAGAAGATCACATACCTTTATTTAACCATAAATATTTCCAAATATTTCCAAAAATATCTGTAAAGCTGGCATTCATATATGCAAAGGAGATTAAAAAGTTTACATTAAAATTATTCTATCAAGTGTCTTAATTAAAGCTGCATTTTAATCAAGTCAGCATAGTTATCCATCACCCAGAATGGGCATGTTTTTATACTAGTGTCCATGAATTCTTATAATGTAGATGGAGAGGAACAGCATATTGTAAAACCCACCTCAAATCCTGTGAGGAATATAAATCAGTAACTCAGAGTTTATAGTATTGGTACTGTCAGGGATGAGTGGCGATTGATCAGCATGAGTTTTGTCAAAGAGGTATTAAGTTTTAAACCAGGATTTGAAGCTATGTGAGGGAAATGGAGTGAAATAAACTCCAAATTAACTGCTTTTAATTGGTCATGTGTGTGCATATACATGTATATGAGTATTTTTAACTTCTATGTATAAATCCTCACCCTAACCAAAAAGGATACACAGTGAGTACTCAAGGAGAATGTTCTGGGTATATGCATGTGTCAAAGTAAAAAGAAAGGACACAGCTTATTAGAGCCTCTGTTTCCTCATATTTGATGGTAAAATGAGGATATTCTCCAGGGTTTTTATTGATGATTAAGTGAGATATACATATATAGTAGTACTGTGGAAATACTACTGAAATGTTTGCTAGTATTAGTGTAGTCTACACTTTATGATAGGAAAGAAGAGATGAGATTTCATTGTAGATTCTGATAAATATTTTAAGAAATACTTTAAAAAGTATTGATATTCTGAATAAGGCTTCCAGTATCCTCAGTATCTCAGTTTTCAACTATTATCTATGTCACATGTTACAAAATCCAGGTTCCTAGTTTGAGCAAGAAAGGGAATGTCAAAATCCAGATCTTTCTAGCTCCAAATCTCACCTATTGTTCTCTCTTCTCCCACTTCCAAAGTGGACATAATAATTCACAAAGGTACTATATCAGCTTGCTCAAGGATGTTTTTTCACCTAAGTGTTTCAAGGTTATTTAAATGTTTTACTTGATTTTTGTGAGGGGAGGTCCTAACATTTTAAATGATTCATGTGGCTTTTTAGTTTCTCCTTTTAAGAATCATGGCATTTCTGTGCAGGTGTTCCACACTGGGGAAACAAACCCCTTAGTATGGTTTAAAGGAGCTCATATTTTTGAGGTATAATTGTTTTTGTTTTTCCATAGCATATACTTTATTTCTTACCCTCTTTTAGCCTTTGTTCATATTCTAATTTTACTACTAAGTCAGCTACCATTTTCTATTGTTTTCTTTTCTTTTCTTTTCTTTTTTTGCGGTACGCGGGCCTCTCACTGTTGTGGCCTCTCCCGTTGCGGAGCACAGGCTCCGGACATGCAGGCTCAGCAGCCATGGCTCACGGGCCCAGCCGCTCTGCGGCATGTGGGATCTTCCCGGACCGGGGCACGAACCTGTGTCCCCTGCATCGGCAGGCGGACTCTCAACCACTGCGCCACCAGGGAAGCCCTTGTTTGCTGTTTTTTATTTGAAATTATTTTCACATAGCAAATCAAAGCCCTTTTAATTTGTAGAAGACACTTGTTAGATGTACAGTCTATCCAGTTATTAATTTTTCTCTAGTTGATGCTGCCAGTCTCAGATGAGTGCCTTACTAAAACCATCAAGTTTTATGGTACCCACTAGAAAGAAAGGGAAGAAAGGAAAATCATCTGTCAAAATTCATTTACTTAGTGGCCCAAACCGATGTTTCTGAATAAAATTTTGGTTTCTCAACCAGTATCTTGGTGGTAGATGGACGAACATATAACAATTATAATAATACAATGCAAAAATATTTTCTGTCTATCAAACCTAAGAAAACCTTTTACACAATAAAGGTAGCTCATAAACTTGATGAGACTAAATGATTGTCACTTCAGTGCCTTCTACTGTAAGCAGCCACTGTTTATGTTGTGTGTGGATGTGGATTTTCCTTTATGAGTTTATAATTTGAGACATTTATTAAAATAATAGATAAAAATTTCTAATTCCTCTTTGATAGAGCTGGAGTGGACCAGAGAAATTGCTTGCTTTAGATGAACTTATTGATAGTTGTGAACCAACACAAGTAAAACATATGATGCAAGTGATAGAACCCCAGTTTCAGCGAGACTTCATTTCCTTGCTCCCTAAAGAGGTAAGGATTATCAATTATATTCTTCATTAGTGCTATTTGAAAATATAAATCAACAGCTACCATCTTTAGACATTGTCATGCTAATTATGGTATTCAGTATTGTCAGTTTAACACTCTTAATTAATATTACAGGGGGCTGTAAATGATAAGGTGCTGTGACTTAATATAATTTTCAGATTAAATTATACTTACAGACTAAGTGTCTTCTTTCCATCACTGGAATAAGTCACATGTGAGACTAAGCTATTGAGTTTCGTTAATTTGACTGTTTCTTTACCAAGATTTTTTCCTAGGTTATTTGAAGTCCAACCTTTAGTTGTCTTGGTATGTTCATTTATAGTAGTAGGTTTTTTTAAATTCTGATTTTATTAAAACAGCAATATTTTTTTCTTATTTTGTTTTTTGTGTATCCTAAGTCCCTTCAAGACTAATAGTTTCATGATTCTATTGGATAGTTCTCAGTGACTTACATTATGTAATTATTTTGAAGTGTATGGAATTTCACATGTACGTCGTCTTCTATAAATCATTCCCCTTTCTGCCGCATCACACACACACACAATCACAGATTTCCCATACCAGTTACATTCTTATAGTATTTCTTTTAGAATTATTTATGCCCATTTTTTTAAATATCTTTATATAAAATAAAACATCTTTGATTTTTTATCATAGGTTGATTATGATCACATGTGCATTCTTGACTATGTAAATGAGGCATAGTTTAGATGTAGTTCTTTTATTGTTGTTGTAGCCTTCAGAGTTTCATTTTTGTCAGCAAACAGAAATAAGATAACATTAAATAATCAATGTTACCATGATTTATATTTTCACAAAAGTTTTATATATGCCACTAATCATACATAGATCAGCTAAGAAGACAATATAAAATACCATTTATGTTAATATAAATATAAATGCAAATGGTCCTGAAACTTCAAATTTGAAGAGAAAGGAAGTTGATTTTTTTTTTTTTTTTTTGGATACCCATGCTAAATATCCTAAGGGCATTAAAGATAGTCCCAATACTAATTTCACAATGGATATTAATAAAATGGTTTCATCATAGTTAATGGATAAAATTAAGCATAACTACAGGAAAAAGCAAAGTGGAAAAAAGTATCTTTTTCCTGAGATGTTGCTTCTTTGGAGTGATTTTTAAAATGACATTGTCCCAGAAAAAAACAATCTTTATTCTTGATGGCTCATTCTAAAACTGAACCCTTTGGATAGATTTCGCTTATGAAAGTGGCATAAGCTCTCTCTCTTTGCTTCCAGAAGGGTGGTAATAATAGGAAGCACTTTTATAAGCATTTGGCTGAAACTGAATTTATTCTCCTTTGATATATTTTTCATAGTTTTCCTTGATATCCTTCATATTTTAGAAGGTAGTATTTTTGTTAAAATATAGAGTTTTTCTCAGTCTAATTTATCCTCTTATGTCTAAAGATTGTGAGGTTTTTGTTTTGTTTCGTTTTTTCTTTATTTGGATTTCCATAGACGCTTCGTAACACAAAAAAAACATGATTTGAAATCAGAAGAATATAAAAGTATTCTTAAGAATCTAAAAATTAAGCACAAATTATCCATAACCAGGGCAGTAAAGATTTTCTTGAATTAAGTGTTCCTTTGAAGATTGCCTGAGGGGAAAGAAGCTTTGCTAGATAGAATGAGTGAGCCTGACTTAGCATGGCACCTGTCCCCCCATCTTTTTTAATTTGTTTTTTATTGAAGTATAGTTGAATTACAGTGTTGAGTTAATTACTACTATACAGCAAAGTGACTCAGTTATACATACATATACATTCTTTTTCATATGCTTTTCCATTATGGTTTATCAAAGGATATTGAATATAGTTTTAACTGCTAGAAAAAACGTTTTCTTTTTTGAAAAATGCTTTGTTTTATATGTAGAGAAATAATGGTATAGCTCTAAGTCCTTAAGGAAACTAACATCTTATTGGAGACTAAGTACTATCATTATTTAAAACAGTATAACCTTCGTGTCAGGAAATGGACTTATAGTAATTTTCTTATAATTCCTTTCAACAGATCGCAAAGCTCTTAACCAACATTTACTTATTAATCTCAAAAACCTTGACAGAAATCTCACTAGTCTCACATGGGAGACTTGTGATAAAGAGCACTATCCTTATTTTGTAAGTAAATGCCAAGAAAAGCATAGTGATACAGTAGATGATCTAGAACAAAACCTAAATTCTTAACATAGGATTGGCCAAAATTTTCTTTATTCTTTTCTTTTTCTTTCACTATTTCAATCCACTGAAATACAGCAATTCTGGGAAAGTATTAGCTACTTTTTAAATATAATATGATGGTCTTTTATATTAGGTTGGCCAAAATGTTCGGTTTTAAGTAAAAATAAAAGACACGTTTTTTCATTTTCACCAAGAATTTTACTGAACAATGTATTCACTAACCGAATGAACTTTTTGGCCAACCCAATATAAGTTATAGTGAAAAACAAAAAAACAGCAACTCTCATTGAAATGACAAGTTTGGCCAAAGAAAAGATAATTATCTGAAATGAATTTTCAATTTAAGAGATTTTCTTGTGTGGAAGTAGTCCTTAGGAAGAATTACTAATCTAGAGTTTACCTTTAATACAATTTAATAGAAAACTGCATTAGCTAGACCATTTGATTTGGCTCCAAGAAACCTGTAACCCCCTCTGTGGTTTTGTAGAGATGTAGTTTGGGACAATGCCCACTCTCTGTCCCCTATAAGGAACCCTACATGACAAAACCTTGTTTCCTTTGAGGAACTGGTATAACTAATTGCTGTTTTCTTTTTGCTTGGCAGCCTAATTAAAAAACCATGTAAAATACTGTTGCCAGTATATTTGTGTTCTACTTTTCCTCTAGTTTAAACCTTTTCTATTTATATTTTTCCTGGTTCTGATTTTCTTATTCATATTTTTCTATGTATATTTTCTCTTTTTAAAAAAATTTTATTATTTGGCTGCATCAGGTCTTAGTTGTGGCATGAGGGATCTTCATCGCAGCATGTGGGCTGCTCTAGTTGTGGCACGTGGGCTTCTCTCTAGTTGTGATGTGCGGGCTCCAGAGTGCACGGGCTCAGTAGTTGCGGCTTGCGGGCTCTGTAGTGGCGTACGGGCTCAGTAGTTGCTGAGCGTGGGCTTAGTTGCCCCATGGCATGTGGGATTTTAGTTCCCCAACCAGGGATTGAACCCTTGTCCTCTTCATTGGAAGGCAGATTCTCAACCACTGGACCACGAGAGAAGTCCCATGCTATGTGTATTTTCTATAATACAGGGATGTTTTGATGGCATGGACAGACATTTAATAAGTTGAAGTTTATGGTTGAGTTGACTTTGCTGTTGTACCAGTTACCTATGGAGTTAGCACTTCAAATTTCTTTAGCACCTGAGTGTTTCTTTACATTTCTTTTTAATGCATGCAGACACTGGACTAGATGATCTCTTAATCACCAGTAATGACAGAAATTTTACCTGTTCATTTGGGGATAAATCTAACCTGCTCTGGATTTGTTTCTTAGCATTTAGGATCCATTGAATGTTTCTATAACTTACCTGATTTCTGCTTCAGCTGGATAGCTAAAATAAGAGTAGGCTTTTTCATATGACCATTCTCAATATCTTGGACATTAACTAGCATCTCTTTTCCACAAATATAACTTTGTGCCTGATCATTTCTATGTTAAATATCAGTTTCACATAGAAGATTAATAGTATTGCTGTTAGACTGACACTAAGCAAACTTGTCTAGGCTTTGATTGATTGATAATTTCAAAATTAATTGGTTTATGGGGTATCCATTTAAAAAATATATTGTTGAGTTATGTGTGTATGTGTATATTTGTATATGTATATGTATGTGTGAACACACACGCATATATAGATTGTTTAATATAGTTATGCCTTTTCATTTTAAATGACTCCGTTTCTGTATATAATACTGAATGGTCTTCTCTGATAGACCAAAAATAATTATTCCACAAAAAGTTTTTCACTGTCATTTGTCAGTAGTAGTATTAAGTTGAATATTGACTGGTTGAAGTACTTTCTATATAGAATATACTCAATAAATATGTGATTAATGATGAACTCTGTATATATATTGATACAAAGTCATTGGGAACACATAATTTATTTCATGTAATTCCTGTTTAGCATCAAAAAATAATTCAGATTGTGCTTTTTTACTCCCTGTATGACCCTAGGTCCTTTAAATGATAGTTTGTTTTAATCTTTGTAACTTAGTTTATGTGAAAAGTAAACTTTACTGCTCTGTTTAGATCATTCTGTCCTAATATCATAATTTAAATTTTTATGTGATTTGTGAGGCTAATTGAACGAGCATAGTCGGAAGCTGTTGTTCTCCTTTTTCTTCTATTTCCTTTTCTTTTATTTATTTGAATTGACTTTACACACTGGAAGAAAAATTGATGGTTTGCAAGTATTGGAAACAAAATTTTTAAATCAGTGATATATCAAAGACTTAGCTCAAATATACAACTCTATCTGGCCCATCCAGAAAATCTCCATAAGCAATATAAAGGAATTAGAACCCAATTACTTTTATAGGTCTAGGAAGCAGTTTAATAATTGTTCCTTTTTGTCATTTACAGTAAAGGATTAAATGTTTGAAAAGTACATCACTGTGATATAAACAGTTGGATACGATAAAGAACTATTAATTATATCTAACTATCTGAAGGATTCTGAAATTATGCCACACAGAGTATACAGGAATCTCATTTCTTAAGTGAAATTATATTGTAGTGAGGACAGAAAAAGACAAAATTTAAACAACTAATAAAGTAAAAAAATATATAAATAAATAGTAGAATTCTTGAGATGAGGTTCACAGAGCAAAGGCAAGAGAAGAGGCAGAGAGGTTTAATAAGTATTCCTTGAAGAGGTGAGGAGCTAGTGGGGTGAAGTTCATAAAAACCAATAGGGTGTTTTTAAATCTGGTATGTGTTTGTTAAAATTGAATATTAGAAGGTACTGCCTTTCATAATTTTAGAAATTAGAATGTAAAATTATATTACATTTATAAGTACTTTATACCAGAGGGAATAGTTAACTTATTTTTTATCGTTAAAAAGAGACACATGGTATACTATGCTTTTTCTTTTCATAGCTGGCACTTTATGTGCTTTCATTCCTGGAACCCAAAGACCTGCTACAAGCGGCTCAGACGTGTCGCTACTGGAGAATTTTGGCTGAAGACAACCTTCTCTGGAGAGAGAAATGTAAAGAAGAGGGTAAGGTTCAAAATCACAGAGATAAAATATTTGTAGTTCGAAAACGCAAAGTGATTCTGAAAAATAATAATAAGTTTTATGTGCATGTAGAATAAAGTGGTGGATAAATAAAAAAAGAGAACTTCGGCAGCCTGTCAAAGAATCGAGACTGCGTCTTCATTTACATTCACCTACTTATATAAAATCCACAGGTTATTCCACACGTTCAGATGTGCCAAATCTTGCCACTAACCCCTTTAGTGAGCACTATAACTAATAGTGAATATATCTCATTTGCTTCCCAGTCTCCAGTAGAATTAATAAACAATGAGAAAGTCAAGATGAGGACAACTTAAAGAGAACCCCCAAATTAAATTAGCAATTAAATACTCAAATATTCGTAGTCTATTCATTTCTTCCACAAATATTTCTTGAGCACCTCTTATGTGCTAGATACTCTTAAATCCTGGGGATGTAGTAGTAAAGTCCCATTTTCTTCCCACCATGGAGCCTGTGTTCTGAGACCTGTTTAAAAAAAAAAATCCCCTTTCCTAGTAATGGAGTAGGTATCATCCATATTAAGAAAGGACATTTTTTCTTTCCAGCAGGCATCTAGAAAAATATTACTTTTGAAAAAAATATTATTTGCCTTCAACAAGCAAAATTTTTAAGAAAGAATCATAGAGTGTAAGACAGATGCGCTATAGGTTCTCTTTAGTAAAGCTGAGAGGTAAAGAAAGATCCAGGATACTTGGTTCCTAATCCTGCCTCTGCCCTGTCTGTGGCTTGGACTACTCAGTGAAACCTTCTCTTCTCAGATATATATAAAGTGGGATTAATTATCCCTGCCTTAACCTTCTCATAGAATCATTATTTTAATGACTTTTTAAAATTGTGATAATTTATACATAAAATAGAATTTATCACTTTCACCATTTTTAAGCGTATAGTTCAGCGGCATCAAGGATGCTGACTTTGCTATGGAACCATCACCACCATCCATCTCCAGAACTTTATCATCTTCCCCAGCTGCAACTCCATACCCATTTAACAGTAACTCCCTGTTCCTCTTCCCTGCAGCACTGGCAACCACCATTTTGTTTTCTGTCTCTATAAATTTGATGACTCTAGGGACCTCATATAAGTGGAATCATACGGTATTTGTCTTTTTGTGACTGTCTTATTTCACTTAGCATAATGTCTTCAAGGTTCATCCAAATGTATCAGAATTCCCTCCTTTTTTAAGACTAAACATTCCATTGTATGTATATACCACGCTTTTTTCTCCATTTGTCCGTCAGTGGACACTTGGGTTGCTTCCACCTCTTGGCTGTTATAAATAATGCTGCTACGAACATGGATGTACAAATACCTGTTCAAGTCCCTGCTTTCAGTTCTTTTGGGTGTATGTTCAGAAGTGGAATTGCTGGATCATATGGTAATTTTATGGTTAATTTATTTTGAGTAACCACCATACTGTTTTCCATAGCAGCAACATTATTTTATAGTCTCACAAGCATTGCACAAGGGTTCCAATTTCTCCACATCCTCACCAACATTTCATACAATTATACTGAAAGAAATGAAATAGTCAGTAGAAAACATGCCATACAGATTGCAGATTTACATTAGTGTCTCGTAATAACAGTGTTAGAAATTAGTGTTCTGCATTTCAGTGGTTTTCAGCATAGGAGAAAATGAGATGCATTATAAAATGTGTAATTTGTATTATTGGTGAAGGCAGTTGTACTCTAAATTTTCTAAACTTTAGGTATTGATGAACCATTGCACATCAAGAGAAGAAAAGTAATAAAACCAGGTTTCATACACAGTCCATGGAAGAGTGCATACATCAGGCAGCACAGAATTGATACTAACTGGAGGCGAGGGGAACTCAAATCTCCTAAGGTAACTGAACTCTTGCATGATGTAACAGAAACCATTAATCAGTGTTAGTACGTAGTGTACTCTTTCATATCTGACAAGTAGTATAACTTGACAACCTATGTCCTGTAGAAAGAAAACAATATATTTTAAAATAACTGAAAATGTAACTGACAGTATTCCTCTGTGCTAATATCTCTAGTCTGACAACTAACTGTACTTGAATAAAAGATGAATTGACTTACGTGTTGTACTATCTATTGCATGTAAATGAAGATTTCTGAATGTCCTGTTGAATTTTGTGTCATATATGTACTACCTAAGAATTTGCTCCCTCTCTGACCAACATGATTTTTTGAGGAGTACCCATGTTTGGGGGGTTTTTTGATGGCTTTTGTGTGTTTTAATTTTATAAATTTAAGCATAATTCTGATTTTCTGCCTTATAACATTTCAATTATATAAAGAATGGCAAAAATACTTGAAATCCTTAGCTATATTTTTTTCAACTGGAAAAAAAGCAATTTGGGGAGACATTTTGTATTAAAACGTACACATTATGACAGGCTTTTTTGTTTGTTTTAAGTTGAAAAAGTTGATGATTATTGTCTTTCTACTTAGTAGGTACTTTTGTGTGTCAAAATTGCACAACTTAAGTGCATATTCTTTTGGTTTGAGCGGATAAAATAGCTGATTATAAAATACGTTTGTGTTTGAACCATATTTATGAGGTCTTGACTGAGTAAAATTTTAATAGTTGATGTCTCAAGTATAAATAATAGAATATGGAAACAATAAAATGTTTAATACTTAATTCATCTGCCAGGAAGGATGCTTCATATTTTATACAAATTTTTACTCTGGAAATAGACTATGGATTACTGTTGCTATTTATGGCCTCATTTTTCTTTTCACTAGTATTTTAAAAAACATAATGTAGTAACATACTTCTGATCTGTATGTCTATGTTGTAGGTGCTGAAAGGACATGATGATCACGTGATCACATGCTTACAGTTTTGTGGTAACCGAATAGTTAGTGGTTCTGATGACAACACTTTAAAAGTTTGGTCAGCAGTCACAGGCAAAGTAAGTGTACTTCTCTCTACACTTCGTAAAGTCACCATTTGGTACATACCTTTACAAGGATCAACCAGTGAAAGGAAAACAAGGATTCATTTTTGAGTCTAGCTTATTTTGATAACAAATATCAGAGCTTCTAATTCAGCTTTTTTCTTGGCATGAAAATGATGTTTCTCATGATAAGGATGTCATTAGTTTCTTCTTCATTTAAATAGTTTGTCTATCTTTGTGACTTAGCTATTTTAAGATTTTACAGATGTGCTTTTTTTTCTTTCTTTTTGGGGGGTTAATTTTTCCCACTTTTATGAACCATCAAAGTTATATCTCCTTCCTTTTTAATCTTTTTCAAAACTATGACTGAGGGCTATATTTTTTTCCTTGTAAACTTTGTTGATAACCTACCTAGAGTTTAAAAGTTAAATAAATCATGTTAATTTTGATTTATCTCAAACCCTGTAAGATAGAAGTTAAGCAGGCTAGTTATGTAAATAGGAGTTTGAAGGAAACAAAGCAGTCCAAGCAGTCAGTTTCACTTCATACAATACTATACTTTAATGGTTCTCTACTGAATACTTATTTTTATCTGTCCAATGGAAAATATTTCCTTGAATTAGGTAATTGACCACCTAAAAAAGAATAGAAGAAAGTGTGTGGGGAGGGGGAAATCTGTCTTTTAAAATGTCTTATAACATGTTGATTCTTGGGCAAGAATCTTCTAAATATTCCAAGTCAGATGTAAAAGATTTTTTTAAAACTGCTTCGTGTTTCCGTAGTGTAATATTAGTTTTGGATTTATTTCAGGGTTTTAGTGTCTGTCTTTACTTGTCTAGAAGTACCTTGCCTAGAAGTACCCTAACTACTGCCTTGGGGCAGATTCAGATGAAATGTGGAATGTAGCCACACCCAACTCTGTTGGCATTCTTTCACTGAATCCATTCCCAGGGAAGAAACCAAGTTGCAATTTTAGTATTATTTTATCAAAGAGGCCAGGCCAGAGTTGTCATACTTTAGTGAGAAAGGTTTACTGTCTGCATACTTGTTCCTCGACTGTGTGTGTGTGTGTGTGTAGTATGCAGTGCTGCTGAATAAACAAAGAAATACACAGTGATGGGATCATGTTACATTGATGTGAAAAAGTATTTTCTAATATGCCAAACATTCCAACTGAGTAAATAACTTTACTTCAGATTTTAATGAACTGCTAAAATCTTATTTACATTGTTTTTCTTTCTACCCGAAAGTAATCATCTTAAGTGTTTTTGCAGTGTCTGAGGACGTTAGTGGGACACACAGGTGGAGTATGGTCATCACAGATGAGAGACAATATCATTATTAGTGGATCTACAGATCGGACTCTCAAAGTGTGGAATGCGGAGACGGGAGAATGTATACACACCTTATATGGGCATACTTCCACTGTACGTTGCATGCATCTCCATGAAAAAAGGTAGGGGAGACCCTGTAGGGGTTGGGAATTCTTTCTCTGTTACTTGTAAACTTGGGGCCTTTTGTATAGAGTTCGGTTGTACAGTACTTACTATGTCTAACAGAGAGATAGTGATAATATGCTCCGAAACTAGACTCATCATTCAACTTCAGATATTCCTCTGCTGGGAAAGCAGTAGTGTATTGCCTTTAAATTTCCGTCCTCATTTAATGTGTTGTTGGCTTCCACCTTGAAACCCTGCTCTCTGATCTTGACTAACACCTTACTTGATTGTTCTAAATCTTTGATGACTCATCATCTTCAAAAAAAATTGGGAGGGGCGTATATTTCCAGTAGTGGGACAAATTCAGTAATTCAGTCTTCAAGTCTCTGAGTCTTTTTAATTACCCACCACCCTTCCCCCACTCCATCATATCCCCTGTGTCTGGGCAAGAGCTGAGGCCTGTGGGTTTTAACTTATTCTCTCATTACCTATCACCTGAACTACTGACAGAGCTTTCAAACTTGGTCACCTTTTACACAGCTGCAGAGAACCTCCTCTAATTACAGTAGTACCACTGCCCTTTGGGAGCATACTGTTGCCTACCGAATTAAGGAAGAAACCCTCAATCCAGTTTTCAAAATAGTTTAAGCCAAACCAGACTGCTTGCCTTTTTTTTCTCAGCATCTTTGCTGTTGCTTTTATCTCCTCCTACAGAGCCCTCCTATTAAAGTCCTTTCTGTCTTCCATTGGCGTGTCTTCACAGTACCCCTGTTAAAGAGATGTGATTTCTACCTCCTTTGTCAGAAAAGGTCTCTCTGAAGGGTCCTTAGACCGAATCCACTCCAGTTTTTACCGTTAATTCATTCTGTCCATAGCATCTTCTTTATCAAGAACCATTACATTTAGCAGATTTCACTTTAGATTTGTAATATGTGCAGAAAAGTACCTTCTCACTTGTAATTTGAATCTACTTTGAACAGTGTGCTCTACTATTAAAATTGGGGGGGATTGGTATCAAGAGACCTTGCATTTCAGTTTCCATTATATTCTGACTTAAATCTCTCAATGCTTCCATTATCTACTGTCCCAAAGGTGGAAACTCTGGCCTTTCTTAATCTCTTAGGAATGACATTAAAGACATCTGAGTTTTCAGCTCTCCTTTGTAATCCAAAGGTGATTGCCATATTTGTATCACTCTGGTCTTCAGAAGAGAATAATGTTGGGTCAGAGTTTCAAGGGATTTCCGTTGCCCCTACATGTGTATGTTCTAAAAATCTGTATGTCTTAATGCCCCGGTAGCCTACAGAATATTTTAAAATATAAGCATAAGCAGCCTTTGTTTGAGGACATGTTTAAAACTGGCTAATTTAACCAGAGTATATGGTGTAAAGCACATATGTTTAGCTGTTTAAATTCCAGATTCTGATTTGTTTTGTTGAAAAACCTTTATTGAATTTTTTCCCTAGTCACGAAGGGACTTTGTGCTCATAATTAAAATGGGGGGAAATGACAGAAAGAATAAAGAAGAAAATTTAAGTTTTTCAGAATACTACCATCCATTAGCATTTTACACATATTGCCCACACTAACATTTTATTTCTAAAATCAAGATCTTATTGTATGTGTTTAGAGCTGGCTGCTTCCGCTGCTGCTGCTTTATCTTCTTTGACTTGGTCTTCCTCTCCTTCCTCTTTGTCATTTCTAATTACAGTACAGTAGTCTTAAAACTGTTCCACAGGACCCCAAGGTGCTCCTGGGTCCCTCATAGGTGGAGGAATCAAACAGGCAGAATTCTAGGCTTTCCAACTTCCCATCCCAATCAGAGTAACTCAACTTTTGCATGTTTATATATCAAGGTTTTACATAGTATGTATTTATTTTGAAAACAGGTATTCCTGCTTAAGAAAAGGTAAAAAAGTTTTAATAACCACAGACTTTTTATGTATCATGTTTTCTCCCAATATCAAAATTCTGATACATTCTTTTTTCTGTTTTCCCCCCTACAGGGTTGTTAGTGGTTCTCGAGATGCCACCCTTAGGGTTTGGGATATTGAGACAGGCCAGTGTTTACATGTTTTGATGGGTCATGTAGCAGCGGTCCGCTGTGTTCAATATGATGGCAGAAGGGTTGTGAGTGGAGCATATGACTTTATGGTGAAGGTGTGGGACCCAGAGACAGAGACCTGTCTGCACACGTTGCAGGGGCACACCAACAGGGTCTACTCGTTACAGGTAAGAGACCTATCTCTCCTGCTCTTGAGATGCTATATTGATGAGTCATAAGGTTGTCTTACTCACAATCACTGTCAGATTGCTGATCCAATACAGTCCAAAAAAAGATGAATCAAATTATTCTGCTGTTTACATATACTTTATTTATTTATTTTTTAAATAAACTTTATTTATTGGCTGCACTGGGTCTTCGTTGCTGTGTGCGTGCTTTCTCTAGTTGCAGCGAGCGGGGGCTACTCTTCGTTGCGGTGCGCGGGCTTCTCTTGTTGCGGAGCATGGGCTCTAGGCGCAGGCTTCAGTAGTTGTGGCTCGCGGGCTCTAGAGTGCAGGCTCAGTAGTTGTGGTTTGCGGGCTCTAGAGTGCAGGCTCAGTACTTGTGGCACATGGGCTTAGTTGCTCCGTGGCATGTGGGATCTTCCCAGACCCGGGCTCGAACCCGTGTCCCCTGCACTGGCAGGTGGATTCATAGCCACTGTGCCACCAGGGAAGTCCCTATATATACTTTAAAATTGGCATGAAGAAAGCATAAATTTTGAAATTATTTAAATGATTTGTTTCAGTTTTTCTGTGATTGATTTCCCTCTAAAATACAAATATTTGTCTTGGAACCTGAGACTTCGGGGCCCTAAATTTTGCTGTGTTAATTAATGGGTAGATAGTCTCATAGGAGAATAACCTGGATTTTAATAAACTCCTTAGAGGATTAATTTGGCCCAAAGCTGCCCCTTTGCCTTGATAGCTGGAAGTTGATGGACCACGTAATTGTGATTCCGTCCCCATTCAAAGTGGAAGTGGAACTTTGCACAAAGCTGCTCTCCCGTCACAGGGCTGCTGGTTTGTAGTCATGAAGAAGTAAATTTGACTTAAGCTGATTTTTGGTTTGTTTTCATTTGAACCTGATATCCTAGAATAGAATGCCATATTTTGACATAAATAGCTAGATTAATAGCAAGTTTAGAAAATAGATCTTGTTTCGTTTCGTGAAAGACAACATTTTCAATTCAAAAATACAGTTGACCCTTGAACAACTTAGGAGTCAGGGGCACCAACCACCTCCCCCCCACCCCCAACTCCAGTCGAAAATCCTCGAATAACTTTACAGTTGGCCCTCAGTATCTGCAGTTCCACATCCAAGAATCCAACCAACCTGGGATTGTGTAGTAGGTATTTAGCAAAAGAAATTCGAGTATAGGTGTGGACCCTCCCGGTTCAAACCCATGTTGTTCAAGGGTCAGCTGTATTTCTTATTACTTACATAGCTTGTTTACCCGTTAGTAATCAGCAAATTAGTATGTAGTCCCAGGGCTCACAGTTCTGTCGTTGGGGTATTTGTATCTTAACTGATGGAATACTGTCCATGTCATGAAATATTGACATATAATAAAGATGTCTGTTAACTTAGGAAAGGTTATGAATTTGGAGGAGAGGGAATTGGCTGCAATTGTTTGTATGTTTTGTGATATGTTCGAACCTTAATGAATATAATAATCTTACTTAAATAAGCCATTAGATTGAGGAAAGAGGTGGTAACATTATTATAGATCTGGGAATTGGTAGATATTTGTTGACTTTGGGTATAGCTGGGAAGCTGGAGAAAAGATGCTGTATATAGTTTGCTTTTGTTCTCAAAATGCCACCACTTCTAATTCCAGATATAATTGTCTGTTGGCACATTTCCTAAATAGCATTAGGTTCTTGTAAATGAAATTTTTATTTTACATACAATTTTTAATGGAGCTTACTTTGAAGTATCATGAAAGCTATCTCCAGCCCTTTTCTTGCCATAGGTGTTGATAAGCACACCCTTTATTCATAAACCACGTCAGCAGTTTTAGCTTCCTATTGGGAAGTAAAACTCAAATGGCAATCCATATTGAATCATTCATGATATGTAGCTAGTAAGTGTGGCCAGATGATCTGAAAATAATATGTTCATTTTAGGTGGTTTTTTGAAAATTGCTTCTGCATCTAGTTTGAAGCCACTGGCCATAAAAAATTAGCATTTCTGGTAGAAGCTTCTGAGAACATGCCCTGTAGAGTTGCTTGATTGCATGCACTTTGTCTTGTACCTCATTTTGTTCCTGGCATTTTGTTCTCATGCTTTACTCGCGTCCCCTTTTAGGATTAAGGTCAATAAATAATATCAAGAATATGTACACTTCTAGTCTAATAAACTGTGTCTGTTGTAGTTTGATGGCATCCATGTGGTGAGTGGATCTCTTGATACATCAATCCGAGTTTGGGATGTGGAGACAGGGAATTGCATTCACACGTTAACAGGACACCAGTCATTAACAAGCGGCATGGAACTCAAAGACAATATTCTTGTCTCTGGGAATGCAGATTCTACAGTTAAAATCTGGGATATCAAAACAGGACAGTGTTTACAAACATTGCAAGGTAAATATTGGCTACCCACCTTTAGTTGTGTTCCTTAAAAATGAGATTGTTGGTCAAAAGAGAAATATGGAGCCTTTGTGTCACAGAAAGAAGTAACTTCATACAAAATGAAAACTTATTTTGGATAAGTTTATGAGCCTTTCCTCTCTGACTTGAGTAGGAGTGGCAGTAGGATGGGAAGGATTCACAGTGCCCACTGAACTAGAGGAAGAAACGTGAAAGCCGCTAATGCTAAATGAGGCACAGCAGTGTTAACTTCTTATATCATGATTAACTTCTTTTTATTAGTCATAGCCCTTAGAAAGTGTTTTTTTCATTGAGGCCATCTGGTGGGCTATACTGCAGCTTTTTTACTCATTGATTTTGTCTCTTCCGCAGAGTTTTGGAATAGTGTCCATTCAGCCTTTGCCTTTGACTGGTTAGTTCAGAGTCGTAGGGTAATAGATTGTCCATGAGCAGAATACGTGATGCTGGTACTATCTACATCACCACCGAGAGAAGTGCTCATTCATGCAACCAGTACACAAAATGTATGCCTGGTAGCTAACCACGCTTCCTGGAACACAGAACCCTCGGAGATTAACGTTTCAGTTACAAATAGCTACCAGATTTTCTTACATCCCTGCCGATCCTAAAATACTCAGAACACAGTTTCTAAATGTGCAGCGTTTTAAATATTTCATTTATTGTGTGTTCCAATATAGATTCCACAAATTACAGTATAACTGACCCTTAGTCATGATTTCTAACCAGTAACGAAATTCCTTTGGTTTTGCCTAGGTCCCAACAAGCATCAGAGTGCTGTGACCTGTTTACAGTTCAACAAGAACTTTGTAATTACCAGCTCAGATGATGGAACTGTAAAACTATGGGACTTGAAAACGGGTGAATTTATTCGCAACCTAGTCACATTGGAGAGTGGGGGGAGCGGGGGAGTCGTGTGGCGGATCAGAGCCTCAAACACAAAGCTGGTGTGTGCAGTAGGGAGTCGCAACGGGACGGAGGAAACCAAGCTGCTGGTGCTGGACTTTGATGTGGACATGAAGTGAGGAGCAGGAAAGGTGGCATCGTCCCAACGTGTAGACGACATACTCCCTGCCCTTCCCCCTGCAAAAGAAAAAAAGAGAAAAAAAGAAAAAAGAAAAGAAAAAGAAAAAAAATCCCTTGTTCTCAGTGGTGCAGGATGTTGGCTTGGGGCAACAGAGCGAAAAGACCTACAGACTCAGAAGGAAAAGAGGAAGCGATGACAAACCGCAACTGACAAGAGAGGCGCCTGCCGGCTCGTCCCGGAAAAAGCTTCACTTTGGACTGAGGGCAGCTTTGCAAAACGAGACTTTTGAAATCAAACCAGGTGCAATTATTTCTTTATTTTCTTCTCCAGTGGTCGCTGGGCAGCGTTACTGCAGAGATGTCGTTACAGATTCTGCTAGCCTGTTCTTTTACCACTGAGACCTAGAAAGAAGCTGCAGTAACATCCACACAGTACCGGTGGACTTTCTCACCAGAGAGCATCTGCAACAAAAAGTCATTTTTCTGGAGCGGAAAAGCTAAAAAGGAAAAAAATTACTGTGAATTGTTTTTGTACAGTTATCATGAAAAGCTTTTTTTTTTTTTTTTTTTGCCAACCATTGCCAATGTCAATCAATCACAGTATTAGCCTCTGTTAATCTATTCCTGTCGCTTCCACATACACTCTGCAATGCCTGTGTTGCTCAAAGGTGGCAAGTTGTCCTGGGTTCTGTGAGTCCCGAGATGGATTTAATTCTTGATGCTGGTGCTAGAAGTAGGTCTTCAAATATGGGATTGTGTCCCACCCCTGTACTGTACTCCCAGTGGCCAAACTTATTTATGCTGCTAAATGAAAGAAAGAAAAAAAAAAGCAAATTATTTTTTTTTATTTTTTTTCTGCTGTGACGTTTTAGTCCCAGACTGAATTCCAAATTTGCTCTAGTTTGGTTACGGAAAAAAAAAGACTTTTTGCCACTGAAACTTGAACCATCTGTGCCTCTAAGAGGCTGAGAATGGGAGAGTTTCAGAAAATAAAGAGTGAAGTTTGCCTGCAAGTAAAGAATTGAGAGTGTGTGCAAAGCTTATTTTCTTTTATCTGGGCAAAAATTAAAACACATTCCTTGGAACAGAGCTGTTGCCGCCTGTTCTGCGGAGAAACTTTTCTTTTTGAGGGCTGTGGTGAATGGATGAACATACATAATAAAACTGACAAAATATTTTAAAAATATATAAAACACAAAATTAAAATAAAGTTGCTGGTCAGTCTTAGTGTTTTACAGTATTTGGGAAAACAACTGTTACAGTTTTATTGCTCTGAGTAACTGACAAAGCAGAAACTATCCAGTTTTTGTAGTAAAGGCGTCACATGCAAACAAGCAAAATGAATGAAAAAGTCAAATGGTTTGCCTCATTCTCCAAGAGCCACAACTCAAGCTGAACTGTGAAAGTGGTTTAACACTGTATCCTAGGTGATCTTTTTTTCCTCCTCCTGTTTATTTTTTTTGTTTGTTTTATTTATAGTCTGATTTAAAACAATCAGATTCAAGTTGGTTAATTTTAGTTATGTAACAACCTGACATGATGGAGGAAAACAACCTTTAAAGGGATTGTGTCTATGGTTTGATTCACTTAGAAATTTTATTTTCTTATAACTTAAGTGCAATAAAATGTGTTTTTTCATGTTAGTATGCCTGTTTCTTCCACTGAGGTAATAACACTTCATTATCAGTATTTAGGGTTTGCCTCTGATATTTTAATCTTCACATCCCCTGTAGTGCGGCATGGAAATTGATCCTTCCAGGCTTGTTGTCCACAGCCAAAGTAAGAACAGTGGGCCGCAAGATGCCAATTATATTTCTTTAGACTGTGCAGGAGGATGTGGCGCTGTGCTCATCTCTGTTACATTGGGGTATATATGTATGAAATCTGGTCCCTCAAAGAGCCACCAGACTTTTATGGTAGTTACAACTAGAATTCCTATAGGAAGTTCATTTTTAAAATGTGACCACATGTCAGCTACTCACCAGGAACTTTCTATGCGTCCGTTCTGAAGCTCCCACCATCCTGAGATGTAGACACCGTTCTCTCCACTTTAAAGATGAGGGCAGGACTGCGGCTCACACGGGTTAGGTGTTTGTCAGGAGTCAGGTACCTGGCCAAGCACCAGGATTCACACTCATGCCCTTTAAGGAGAACGAAACCTAGAATTTTGACAGACTAAAGCAAGATTTGTGGCGGGGAGGATCATTTCTGTGGTAATTTCAGGCTCTTTTGTCTCTGTTTTATTGAATAAATCTAGCATTTTATAAAGTAAGGGAAAAAAATGAAGTTCAGTTACTCAAATTAGGTAGCCTCTCAAGTAGCAGGTTTCTGCCATGTGTGTATCTCCAGGAATCTCAACTATCCAGGCCCAAGGTGAACATTGGAAAGTTAACAAATATTGATGCTACTTAGAGAATAGATTTCTCACAGTCACAAAGTATGTGTTCTTTACTCCTAAGGCAGCAATTCTTGGGCCTCACTCTCCCACAACTGCTGAATGAGAACATCCAGGGGTGGGACCCAAGAATCTGCATTTAAACTAGCTCACCAGGTGGGGTATGGACACGACTTTGAGAACCACTGCCCTAGAGACCTTCCAGTACGTTTGGTTATTTGGTTTTTTAGTCCACAGCACATTACAGGCACAAGAACATCAGAAAGAAGTGACAGGTTAAGGGAAAAGACAAAAAGCCACATGGTTAAAGACAAAAGTCGTATTAGGCAATGAAGTGCAGGTGAGCGGCCCGGCCTGCTTTAGGCAGAACCAGGGCGAAGCCCGGAGCCGTGACTGCTGTTCACACGGACAACTCGGTGATCAGGAAGAAGCTGTAATCCTACTTGGTAGTCTTGAAACTGCTTGATTTTTCATAACGTAAGTGTGGCTTGACTCTAATGCAATTGAAGAACATCATCAATAAAAATAAATGTACAGAATAGAATAGAATGAGTTCACAGACAGATACGCCTGAATCCAAATCCCAGTTCTGTCTATTTACGGGACCTTCATCAGATTACTTGACCTCATGTTTCCTCATCTTCTAGGAGGCAGAGCATACCCACCTCCTAATGTTATTGTAGGGATTAAACGCAATGTTATAAAGCACATAGCATGCTGTTGGCACTTGTAGCTCAATTAAGTGGTAGCTGCTATTACAACTTTAAGAAAATAGACCCAGATAATTGTAACTTGCTATATTTGGGAGCAATTGAATGTATTTGTGACTCATTCAGGTATGAAATAAAAATAGTATTTCTATATAGCAATTTACATTTTTTAAGTAGAGTCACATAGATTTCTCATTTGAGTCTTACAGAAACCTTGTAAAAGACAGATATGGAGCACCTAGGAGTGATTTTATATATGTTCATTAAGTATTATTTATGAATAAATGAATAATCTTTATTACAGTGGATCTGTTCCTGAAAGGGAAAATATTACCCTCATCCTAAAGGAATTAAAGTATTGTCATTGAAGGAAGAAAGGTCACAAAGGGACCCCTGCTTTGTGGCCTCCTTAATGAAGAAATTCACCACCTTATATAACTGTGAATTTTCATACTGGAGTAAAGGCAGTCCCCACATTTAGATGTTACAATTTCCCAAAGATCAAACATTGCCTGAAACTAAAATTAGGACACAGAGTAACCCATAAAAGCTCAGTAAATACCTGTTGAACTGAGCAAAGAGAGTTTACTATCTCTCTCTCTTTTTTCTTAATTGGAGTTGTTTATAATTTTGCCACTTGGAAACTCCCTGCTGTTTAAGAAGCAAAGCTATTTCATTAATTTGCAACAGCTAGTACATGCCAAATGGTTAAGTTAAGTAAATGTTTCAACCTACCTATTCGTTTAATTTCAAAAGGTAGTTGACATTTAAGTGTATTAACTGTTTTTAAGCCATTTTCTCTATGCCTTTTGGGCTAGCCTGTTATAAAGGCTCCTTTCTACTTCTCCGAATTGATTGGCGGCTACAATCAAATAACAACAGGGCTTCCCTGGTGGTGCAGTGGTTGAGAGTCCGCCTGCCGATGCAGGGGACACGGGTTCGTGCCCCGGTCCGGGAGGATCCCACATGCCGCGGAGCGGCTGGGCCTGTGAGCCCTGGCCACTGAGCCTGCGCGTCCAGAGCCTGTGCTCCGCAACGGGAGAGGCCACAACAGTGAGAGGCCCGCGTAACGCAAAAAAAAAACCCACCACCACCAACAAAGAGCTCTGTGCCTTTCTCTTCCCTGAAGTGAAACAGGATAGAGGGCAGCTTCCCCAGACCCAGGCTGTGCCTTGTTTTCTGCACACTTTTCCCGGATGCACTCACTGCGCTCTGAAACAAAGACACCAAGGTGGACAGAGAAACTACCTGGCGGAGCCTGCCCAGCTCTATCCTGTCTCCTACAACTCCTAGCATCCCATATTAATAGAAACCAGAAACAAGCGGCTTGCTTGGCACGAGTAGATTAGATTCACATCACATTGATTCTGATTCCTTCCCTCAGATACAACTTTATTCATTCACCCCCAGTAAACGAGTCAGTGTTGTAACCTCTACTCCATCAGATTCATCGGCAACAGAGGATTCAACCTTGTCGTCCCTTGCAGCAATTCTAGGAGAAACTCCTAGTTTGTAAAGCCATTTGGAATTCTACCGATAGTCAAAGTGGTTTAGTGTTGCTGGTGAATGAATTTGAATAAATGCTTCTGACAGGTTGTCTTCATGTTCCCTGACTCACTGCGTTTTGGAGATAGGTTATGTGTGTGCATGTGTACACGACGTGCATATACAAGAATATATTGGAACCTGTTTATATAACATTTCCATTAAGCCTTTCCCCTCATCATCCATGAAAACAAAAGAATGGGCCATACGAAGGGAAGGTTGTTGGTGGCCAAGACACTTCCCAAGTCTTTTCTGTGATAGATCAATGGCCTCTGTGTGAAGAGGGTGTGTTTTCACACAATGTTCTGCATTAAACAAATGGTAATTACCATATGGTAACTTGAAAAGTGGGTGCACGGGTTTTTATTTTGGCATTGCCTGCCAAGGAGATGGATTTTAAATTGGTCCAAAGTCGCTGCACCCAGCTCCCCATTTTGGGGAGTGCCAGGCGTCTGTTTGAATTGCAAACAAACATAGCGTGGCATAGTTCACTAGCCAACACGTCTCATTGTCCATTTGATTAATACTAGTGATGCCCAAAGGTGGGAGGTTCTTGCCAACTTCGTTCCTCTACCACCTTCTCTTTCTAGGTGGAGGAGATCAGAAATATTAAAAGGTAATTTCAAAGGTTCTTCAAAAAAAGGAAAAGCACCAAAAGCTGAAATGACTCAGAATGCACCTTCCCCCCAAAGTGTAAATAAATTCTAGACCCAGTTCCTAGGAAGACTCATTGCTGAGATGAAAGCCTGGCGACTTCCCAGTTTGCAATTGGGTATAAAAATAGCAGAGTTTCTATTTCAGATGATCTGATTCTCCCCAGGATTCTTAAGGACAAGGAACCACTGAGCGGACATTTTGATGTTTTATTCTTTGCTTTGGAAAATCTATCGTGGCCAAACTTACGAAGGCTGTTTATCTTTGGGTTTTGCTTTGCTTCAGCAGTCATGCTCTGCAAAAGGAAGATTATGTTGAAATCACTCTTGCAAATCAAAGGTTCAAACATAATAGAGCACAGAAATATATTGCCAGTTTACTGCTTTTCTAGGAGATTCATAGATTATAAAAGAGACATCAAACCACTATTCCCCATAAGAGGAAGGAAGGTTACTTGCAAGACTTTTTAAACATATATTAATGAAGCCCATTAATACTTCACCAAACCATTATGCCTTACTAAACGCAGGCAGCAAGACAGTCTAGTCCCCTGCTACCATGAGCCTTTCCGTTTGAGGATTCTCTCCATTCCTATAAAGTGACTTTATGATCTTAAATCAATCTAGCAAGGACATAATACGCTGTAGAGATTAAAAGTGAGACCGGATGCACCTCTGTTAAGAGTCAGATCTGAGTTTGGGAGACCTGAAGCTCATAAGCTTAAGGACCCTCTTAAAGAAAAGAAAAATCTTAACAAAATTAGATCCCAAAGTGAACATTTAGAACGATAAAGATCATGACAACTTACCGAGGCCTTGGTAATTCAGATCCCTTTCTCTGAGATCTCTTCAGGCAATTGCTAGAGTTGCTTAATAGAAGTGCTTCTGACTGCAGGCTGGCTTCTCCTCCCCCCTGCACCTCCTAGCACCCCCAGCTCTCACAGGGATCTGTTAAAGGAGGGGCCCCGAAGCTCAGCTTCATCAGTTTCAGGGAAAATCCTCCTCTGTTCTCCCAACTCTAATCCACTCATCTGTAAATGGGGTAACATGTCATGGGGATTACATGAGACATTGTATGTTGTGCATTTAGCAATGTGCCTGGTATGCAGTAAGTATTCATTAAAGGGTTGTAGATATCAACAGTAATAATGGCAGCTAGCTGCTATCATACACTTATTATAACAAGTACTTTAAAATCATTTATTACTCAATCTTCTCAGCTGTCCCATGATATATTATTATTAGCCCTATTTTACAGATGAGGAAACAGGTACAGAGATGTCAAGGCACTTGCTCAAGGCCACGAAGTTAAGAAAAAAAAAAAAAACTTGTAGAAACTGGGATTCAAACCTGGGCTTGTGGCCTCAGAGCCCAAGCTCTTACCCACTTTATTATGCATTGATTCACAACTGCCTTGCAAATGTAGGAACATGTAGTATGTTGTAGATCATACCAGAAAATGACACGGTCTCAGTCCCAACCTGCCGACCTGGGAGCTGACAAAGCCACAGAAGCAGGCATGGGCCTGGATTTCAACTAGGGAGCCCTGAAGAACAGTGTGTAGTAGATTCCTGCTGTGGTTTGGCTGTAATGAATCCCGTTTTGTTGGAAAATTGGAATCACTTTTTCCAGTTGCAGAGTCAAAAGAGAGTGAGTGGCCTAAAAAGAAAGGCATAGCGATGAAAATATAGGAATAATGGGTAAATAGTGTATTATTAAAAGAAAGTTTGCTTCCAGATCATTTAGGGGAAAATATATGCTATTCCTACAAAAGATGGACACTTTAGTTATACAAGAATTTTTTTTAAAATAAATCACCATTGATGCACGTGTGACCCCAAACCACCAGGCAAATGAGGAGCAAGCTTTTGCATTCTCAGGATTGATACATGGTGAATCCTCAATAAATGTTAGCAGCCTTTGTTGTTGTTATTTATATCAAGAAATACAGCTGTAGTCAAATTCCATCTCAGCCACTTGTGTGACTCTGGAAGACTTTGTTTTAATCTTTCTGAACCTCTGTCATCATCTGTAGAGGAGAAAGTTGTGAATGTTACATGAGATAACTCATAAAGTACCTGGTACCGTCTTGGCTAATTATGTACTCAGTGAATGGTAGTTATCTTTAGTATCATCACCACCACTAACAACAGAGACAGTGATGACTGCGTTTCAGGGCATCATTTCAAGCTAAATCTGGAACAGCAGACCTGTAAGACTTCTAGAACACAGTGCCCCAACTACCTTCCAAAATATGCCAGGAACAGATATGCCAGAGAGCAGTCTCCCCTGTTAGAAAGTAATCCAGTTTAAAGTGACAATTCTCTTTCTTTCCAAAGACTTATTTAAATAATAGGAGAGAAATTAAACAGGCATAATCCCAAAAGGGGAGCAGGAGAGGAGAGCCAAGTAGACCAAAGATTTCACCAACTTTGGATGAAGGAAAACAGATGGAGTGGTGGTCTTTAGGTTAGAGAAACTACAACCTAAAGTGCCCACGAAGAGGGGGGCACTAATGGGAAGTGAGCTGACCCCTCTCTGTGGACGGCGAGGCCAGACACAGGGCTCAGAACTGGGGACTGATTGAAAGTAAGAGCAGGGGTGAGTGGGACCTACCTCTCTTTCTCATCTTCTTACAGCCAGGGGACCATCTGTGTTGAAACCACCCCTCTCCGGGCCCAACACACCCGCCATTTACAAGAACTATGAAGGGATGTGACCCAAACTGCGTACCCAGGCTTAGGCAGAGGCAGCAGGGAGTGAGGTTCAGAAATGAAAATGGAGATTATGTTACAGTCTGCAGTTCTCCCCCACTCTGTTCCAGAAGGCCAACAGTCTGGCATATACCAGAGGATTCTTCCCCAGAGAAGCGAACAACAGGGAAAAAAGTTTCCATGTACTGGTGTTGGTGGGAGAGGCGAGAGTTCCTCCAATGAAAGCTGACTCCCCTCCCAATCAAAGGAGAAACTCCTCTTCCAGAGAACCCCAACCAATACAGAGAGCCTTCTCTCTGATTTTTAGTGTCTGTCTCTTAAATATGAACAGATAGTCAAGAATCACCAAACATCTGAGAAAGACCTCCAATTTGAAAGACTAAGCCGAAAACGTATGAAATAAACTTGAAAAAAGAACAGTAGAAAGGTAAAATACTATCTTATAATACAGGAACAGGATGTAATATTTTAAAGGCCTCGTGGAAACTAAAATGTGGTAGAAATTCAAAAAGAAAAAAACCTTCAATAGAAAATAAAAATTTAGCAAACCAAACAGAAATTTTAAAAAGAGATGGAAATTAGCAGAGAAAACATAAAAGACTTAGAAGATCAGTCTGAGACATCTTACAACTAATAAGTGTCAAAAAATAAAATAGCACAGAATAAATTATTCAAAATTAATATAAGAAAAATTAGCAGAATTGAAGGACAGAAAACCTCTAGATTGAAAGGGCCACTCAGTGTCCTTTGAATAAATGGATGAAAAAAATCCATACCATGATTTATTATTATGAAAGTTTGGAACACCTGGGCTATAAAGAAGTCCCTAAAAATTTGTGGAGGGAAAAATCAGGATTAAAAAAATGAGAAATGGAATTCTGGACTTCTCAGTAGCAACATTAGATGCTAGAAGATGAAGGTCTTTGAAATTCTACAGGCAAATTATTTTTAATTTATAATTGTACACCCAGCCAAATTATTGACCAAGTGAGAGGGAGAATTAAAAACATTCCCAAAGGACTCCAAACACTACCTCTCACAAACTCTTTCTTAAGAGGCTGTGGACAATATGGTCCAACAGAACAATGAAATAAACCACGGAAGAGGAAAACATAGTATACAGAAATTTGAGATTTCAATACAGGAGAGGGAGTTCTAGGGTGATAGACGGGCATTTGGACTCAAGAACTACCAGTCGAGGTGTGAGCAGGGAGGGCCTTAGGAGAAAGGCCCTAAGAATACGAAGGAAGTGATAATTCATCTCACAATCATGGTACAGCATTTAGAGAAAAACACTTCTCAGAATTCAGGACATCAGATGATAAATTCAGAAAAATTTTAAAAGGTTCAATATATTAAAAGCTATGCAACACATCAAAATGAGGCAATTTTTTTTTTTTTTTTTTTGCGGTATGCGGCCGTCTCACTGTTGTGGCCTCTCCCGTCGCGGAGCACAGGCTCCGGACGCGCAGGCTCAGCGGCCATGGCTCATGGGCCCAGCCGCTCCACCGCATGTGGGATCTTCCCGGACCGGGGCACAAACCCGTGTCCCCTGCATCGGCAGGCGGACTCTCAACCACTGTGCCACCAGGGAAGCCCGAGGCAATTATTAATTCAAAATAGTATGTGAAAAAACTTAAGCATAGTTGGTACGCTGTGTAGCCCTGCAGTAAACCATATTCATGCAGCTATAAAAATGTGAATACTGATTAGAGACTGTGCTAAAACGTATGTGAGGGAGGGAAGGGATTTGGGATGGTGGGAGAGTTAAATCCTCCTCTACCATAATTAGAAGTTATTAATGTTTAATATGAAAAAAAAGCTAAAAATAAGAGGATGAGCACATTATGAAAAGATTGGAGATAGCATCATAGAATTAGCTAAAAGAGTTAGAAATGTTTGCCTTTGTGCTTGAGGAGACAGGAGAGGGGTGCAGCATTTTGATATGCTTTACTTTTTTTGCATTACTTTGCTAAAAATATGTATTTTAAAGGAAGGCCAAATAAAAATTAGTAGGGCAGGACTTCCCTGGTGGCGCAGTGCTTAAGAATCCACCTGCCGATGCAGGTGACATGGGTTCGATCCCTGGTCCGGGAGGATCCCACATGCCGCGGAGCAGCTAAGCCCGTGTGCTACAACTACAGAGCCTGCAAGCCTAGAGTCCATGTTCCACAACAAGAGAAACCACCGCAAGGAGAAGCCCACGTACCACAATGAAGAGTAGCCCCTGCTCGCCCCAACTAGAGAGAAAAGCCCATGCGCAGCAACGAAGAACCAACGGAGCCCCCCCAAAAAAATTAGTAGGGCAAATTTCACAACCAAAGGCACTTCTTTACCCATGCCAGCCAGCATCCATTAACAAGGCACTGATCAAGCTAGTCACCATGAGTTACTAGTCTAATGGCAAAAAAGAGGGGCATGGGGGGGCGCTCCTCTGGAGGAGTTCCACAGGGTGAGAGCCGTGTGGGCACAAATGACCTAGGTTCTCTTTGTCCCCATTTTTCATCTGTAAAATGGGCCCAATGATAAGCCCCCTCCTTAATACACGATGCATGTGATGTGCTCAGCATAGTCTCTGGCTCGCGAGTTTTTAATAAAGGGAGCTTTATTTTTTCCACCACTCCTCAGTCTCAGGGTGAAAGCTAACTTACATTAAGATCTGGAACTAGTAGCATCCAGTACTTTTGACTTCAGGTTCTAATTTGAGCATGGATAGATGGGTAACCTGAGTTATAACCCCGTGTATCTTATACCAGGAGGATTAGACACTTGTGGAGCCCCAAGGATATAGACCTCATCCCCTCCCCAACCTGTTTGCCATCATCTCTTTTTTTTAAACTTAATTTTTATTTTATATTGGAGTATAGTTGTTTTACAATGTTTTGTTAGATTCAGACGTACAGCAAAGTGATTCAGTTATACATATACATATATATATTCTTTTTCAGATTCTTTTCCCATATAGGTTATTACAGAGTATTAAGTAGAGTTCCCTGTGCTATGCAGTAGGTCCTTGTTAGTTATCTATTTTGTATATAGTAGTATGTCTATGTCAATCCCAAACTCCTAATTTATCCCTCCCCCACCACTTTACACTTTGGTAACCGTAAGTTTGTTTTCTAAGTCTGTGAGTCTGTTTCTGTTTTGTAAATAAGGTCATTTGTATCATTTTTTTAGATTCCATATATAAGGGATATCATGATATTTGTCTGTCTCTGTCTGACTTCACGTAGTATGATAATCTCTAGGTCCATCCATGTTGCTGCAAATGGCATTATTTCACTCTTTTTTATGGTTGAATAATATTCCATTGTATATATGTACCACATCTTCTTTATCCATTCCTCTGTTGATGGACATTTAGGTTGCTTCCATGTCTTGGCTATTATAAACAGTGCTGCAATGAACATTGGGGTGCATGTATCTTTTTTGAATTATGGTTTACTCTGGATATATGTCCAAGAGTTGGGTTGCTGGATCGTATGGTAGCTCTATTTTTAGTTTTTTGAGGCACCTCCATACTGTTCTCCACAGTGGTTGCACCAATTTACATTCCCACCAACAGTGTAGGAGGGTTTCCTTTTCCCCAGGCCCTCTCCAGCATTTATTATTTGTAGACTTTTTGATGATGGCCATTCAATCATCTCTTTTTAACTAGCTTTGGGTTTTACTTCCAAATTCTCCCACCAGGTATCTTAAGCTTTTTCTCTACTTGGAAATACTTCTCAAATGAAAATGACTAAACTTTTTGTAATGTGAAGTCCAGAGTATCTCTTTTGGACACTCTGTCTTTCCCTTAAAATTCTAGATCAAAATTTCAAAAAGGCCAGAGAGGGGTGAGTAGAAGAGCAGAAGCGATGAACTGGAAGGACTTCCATTGTGTCTGCATTAGGTCCTGCTAGATGGAGCACTGAGGGCGAGTGCACAACTCCTCCCAAGCCAAAGGGCTTTTTCCTACCTGGGAAGTGTGCAGCATGAATTAGTCTGGGTGCGTATTGGTCCCCAGCACAGCAGAGCTGTGACAGGTGTGCTGTCCCTGTGAGTTACTCCTGACCTTCCAAGCCTGCCTAAAACAGACAGCAGCAGTGCCGTGAGTTCTTCATCTGCCCTGGCTGCTCTCTCTAAAGGCTCTAGAACCAGTGGAAGCCTCAGAGGTGCACAGGATTTGGGGACTGGGGCTGGGGGTCGGTGTGGGCTTGCTGCTGTCAGCTCAGCTCTCCAGGCTGAGTTCTAAGAACCACGTGACAGGCTGCAGCCACCTGATCCTTTTGAACACATCCCAGATGGCCAGAAAGCCCCCCAACCACAGACCTTCCTTGTGGCGCCTGGGTCCTGAGCGCCAGACTAGTCATTCGTGTACATTTCCCTGTGGCTTTCTGGTTGGCGATCTAGACTCTCACCCAACAAGATTCCTGTAGGTTTCAAGGCAACTAGAGGGACCGCTAGCAAGCTTGTCTTTTTTGAGGACTGTATAACCATCACTTGACAACCGAAATCAGCTGTTGGTTGAAGTGGGCGGTGTCTTCATTTTCTGAAGTCATCAGTGACTTCATAAGTTGTATCCTCGCATGTTAAGGATGTGTGAACAGATCAGGCCTAGTATCATTACCCTCAGTGAAGGTTCTGTGTTGTGGTTTTGTTTTTGTTTTTGTTTTTAATTTAAAGCAGCCATCAGAGGCCCAGGGTCTAATTTAATTAAGCAACTCGGCTTCATGACCTGGGCTCCAATGAAAGAGTCTTCAGAATTGATTTGCTGCTTCTGGAAGTTGGCCCAAGTTCCCACACAGGTGTTGAGAACACCTAGTTCTAGTTGGAAAAGAAATACCAAGGAGAGAAATGCTGTGACATTTCCTCTTCTCTCAGAACCCAAGTCCTTTGCTTTGGTGAGTACAATTCTTTAAAACTCCTAGGAGAGGGATTCTGGTACTTTGCTTGCAAAAGCCTTGCCACCTTGATCACACACACACACCCCATCCGCAGGGCCTGAGCCTACACACACCCTAGTGTTTCTGTTTATTTCCACTGAGCTAAGGAGTCATTGCAATGGGGAAAATAAATTAGAACTCAATTAGACGGACATTCAGAGTCCTGGAAGCATGACTGCCTATGAGCATTACTGGTTGTTTTATGTCTCCACTGCCTGGGGGGGTGGGGGTGGGGTGGCTTCCCACATCAATAACGGGCAATCTGGCTAATCAGTGCACAGAACAGAAATCTGGAGAGAGGTCCAAATCTGTTAAGATGGAGAGTGGCATACAGCAATTCAAGTTGTATCCATCTCTAAGAAAAAAAAAATCACTTACCTACAGAATATACTCAAATTGTTGAAAAGCTCTTACTTCACTCTCTTCCCTTGCTTACCCTAATTTGGAGAAATCCAAATTAGAAAACTTCCTATTTAAGATAATCAACAGAGGAGGACAACAGATCAGCTTGGCCTAATATCAGTAGCAGTGAAGACCAATTAGCAAATTCATGAATTGTGTTGTTTACACTTCTAGTCCTAAAGTTAATTATGCGATCAAGTAATAGCTGTTGCCTTGATTACAGGGCCCTTAGGAAATAAAAGTGTGTTTCCACTTTACAAGTATGTTTGTATTTCAGTCCTGCATTGAAAGCACAGGAACTGAGCTTAGTAAGTATCACCTGTACACACCGCTGTAGTCAAAGGAGAGGGTTGTTAAAAAAAGAGACAACAGGGCTTCCCTGGTGGCGCAGTGGTTGAGAGGCCACCTGCCAATGCAGGGGACACGGGTTCGTGCCCCGGTTCGGGAAGATCCCACATGCCACGGAGCGGCTGGGCCCGTGAGCCATGGCCGCTGAGGCTGTGCGTCTGGAGCCTGTGCTCTGCAACGGGAGAGGCCACAACAGTGAGAGGCCCCCATAACGCAAAAAAAAAAAAGAGACAACAGGCCCTCAATAGAGTCACTTGTGCTAAGCCCACGTCACCAAACTGAGACTTAATAGCCAACCTAATCGCAGATTTCAGCCTCTCCCAGCAAAGTAATCTTAACCAGTCTGTCTGGAATTTCCTGGTCAGCCCTAGAGAGGTAATTCACCTGATAGACCCTGGCTGTCCCCCAGAGGAAGGAGACCCTGCCTGGAACAATCCACTCTTTGCTAGAATAACTTCCTTGCCCACCTCCTTCTGCCTATAAAAGTCTCATTTTTGCAGCTCTTCAGAGCTCCTTTCTATTTGCTAGATGGGGTACTGCCCAATTCATGAATTGTTGAATAAATCCAAAAGCCAACAAGATCTTTAAAATTTATTCAGTTGAATTTTGTTTTTTAACAGGGTCTTAGCCTCAAGACTCGATGTGTAAACAGAAACATAATTCGTAGAAGCACTAACATCCACCTATACATTTTTCCCCTCTCTCTGCTTTAGACTATTTGTATTGTCCATTCTTTCCAGATGTTGTAGATTGGAGAGTGCAGGTCTTTTCTCATTATTCCCTATTGGGAAGAATCAGTAAAATTAGCTACTTGGCCTTAAATATATGTACAGAAAAAAGAAACATCACCTACATTTTCAGGGGACAATCTTAGCAAGCCTGTTCTAGGTCCCTATGAATAATGGCAGCTTACATTTTTTGAGAGATTGGCCCATGACAGGCAACTCACATGAATTAATTTGTGTAGTTTTTACAATAAGCCTATGAGGTAGTGCAGGGGAGCCAAAGCTGCCACCCCAGAATGTCTCTTTGGACCTTGATTATTTCGAGTTAAAAACAATCAACGTCCAAGAGAGGAAGAAACTCTGACCTTTCCCCTAACTGCCTAAAAGAATTTACACAGAGGGCCGGTTCCCGGAATAGAGCTATCTCCAGAGAGATCTGCTAGGAATATGGGCGAGGTATGGTGGGAAAACTTGGGCATGACCTAGAAATCAGAGTCCACTTTGTGTCCCAGTCTCTGCAGGGCCCAGCCAACATTTATTTACCAAATATTTGCTTTTCTATCTCCATGTGTATTGCCTTCCCCCGCTTTGAAGTCTCAGACCTGTAGCCCCAACATTCTCTTTTGTCTTTAGCTGAAGGTGGTATTTGAGGCGAGGGCTTCGGCCATTTTGGCGAGTGCCTCAGGTTTTCCTGGGTCTCTCCCATGTACACATGTTATTAAACGTTGGTGTGATTTTCTCCTGTTCATCTGTCTCATGTCAATTTAATTCTTAGACCAGCCAGAAGATGCTAGAAGGGTAGAGGAATACGTCTTCTCCAGACAGTAGATACTATCATTTCCATCATCTCTCCTCTGCAGGTGAAAAAACGGAGGCATTGAGAGATTATGCAAACTGGCCAAGACCCTAGTGGCTAGTTAAGTTGGGATTTGAACCCAGGCAATCTGGCTCCAGAGCCTCCACACTTAACTACCATGTGCTATTGTTTCTCCCTTTGGGCCCCGACTCTGGTTTGCAGTATTAGAGGATAGTGGGTTATTTCAACAAAATGGAGAAGCAACACCTAGAAGGTATATCGTGTCGTTTGTAAACTTTAAATTGAGGTGCAAAAGTTAACCTCTTCTGCATGCCATCACTTCGGAGTAATCTGACCCAAAGTAATCAAAAAGATAATTGGTTTCTTTGGGGGCTGCCAAAAGTATTACCAAGATACGACCAGAGCTAGCTGATGTCCCGCTGACTCTTCCTGCCTTTCCTGGAGCCCTGGACTGGCCCATGTCCTCAGAGCAGCAGAGCCAGGGCTGCATGGATGCAAACCCTGATCAACAGTGTGGATGATGAAGAAAGGACTTATTGGCTAATTTAACAAGGGCTCACCACAGAATTCTCTGGATGAAGATCAAGGTACCAAATTCACTTTCTGTTTTTCTTTTCACTAAAAAAGAGAGGAGGTGTGTATAGCGGCTGTGAGTTCGGGCTGCAGGGTCAGACTGAACTAAATCAAACCCGGTCTCTGCCGTTTACAGCCAGGTGACTTGGGGTGTGTTCCTTAATCTTGCACCTCAGCGACCTCATCTTTAAAAGAGTGTCTACCTCATAGGTTGTCGTGAAGATGAAATCTGATAAACATGGTAAAGAGACTTCAAAATGGGGTCCTCAGACCAGCAGCAACAGTATCACCGGTGAGCTTCTCAGAGATGCAGGCTCTCAGGCCCCATCCCAGACCATTCACCTGAATGGTGGGCCCTTCATCTCAAATACTAAAGACTGATAAGTCAGTGAAGTGAAACACAACGATCGCTATTAGTTGTAATTATATAAAGCCAGATCATCTGCCATCCAAGTGGCTTCAGCGTCACCCTCCCAGGAGGAAAGTGTTAGGCGGGAACTCGGGAATGAGCCACAAGGCCCAGGTTGCAAATCCCCTCCCCTGCCTCTACTGTTCCTCATTTTCTAAATTCTCAGCCATGAAAAGGAAACCTCTGAAGAAAGTAATGGAGACTTTCTGGGGAAGCCAAAGTTGGGGAAACAGCCATAAGACGTGCAGCTTTTGCACCGGCAATGATGGCAGCTGGCAACCCTTGCCAGCACCTAAACTAAGAAAGCCGTTTGTAACAATTATTATTATTATTTTTTTCAGCACAGCCCGTTTCCTGCCCGATCATGGCTTTTAATTTAAGTGTACAGTTGCTGCTCAAAAGTGAGTCGCCGGCCTTTGAAGAGCCACTCTCCTTTAGAAGTCTGTTGAGAATGCAGAGGGTTTGAAGATTAGTGTTGGCAGTGAGAGCGTTTGACTGCCCAAGTAGTCAATCTCCCAGGGACTTAGAGATTTCCCTGCGGGAAACTGATGTTCATTAAACTGTAAGCAAATTAGAGTTCAAGCCAAAGGTATAAAGGAAGACATAATTAGTGTATTGGAGCCAGCCACCATCGTTTGACTTCTCTTAGGTGAGAATCTTATACTTCGGAATTAGTTCCTTGCACAAAAGAAAATCATACAGCTGTTTTTATGCAGGCTACTGATGCTCTGTTTTATCGCACTCAATTTACAATGAAATGAAGCGGAAGCCAGCAAGACGGCATTAAAGCTTTAATTTTTCTTTTGGGTTTTACCTCCATTTTACCTTTAGAGGAAACAGGAATGGGTTGATACATAGAGTATTTTGCCAGTCAACAAATAAAAACGCTATTTTTACCAAGTGGACGCTGAATTGCTGCAGCACACGACAGAAGCTTCCCGGGAGTCAGAGGATGGGAAGACATGCCACCCTTCAGCAAAATCGATTTGGGGAAAAAAGCATTGCTCCCTGTCCCCCGAACCTGGCCACCCTGAAGTAATGTGGTTCTCAAGGACTCCTGACACACCCTGGGGGCTACCCTACCAGGCCTAGGCTCCAGGCACAACTTGAGGGAAACAGACAAAGGAACTGAACTCCCAGAGGGAAATAAATCTCATCAGACATAGTGTAGCAACAACTCTGTGGCTCCATGAGGAGTTTTGTAAGGAATGAAATACCCAGTTCTCCCCCGCCCCACCCTGAAACACTTTTCCCGTTGCGGAGCACAGGCTCCGGACGTGCTCCGGACGCGCAGGCTCAGCGGCCATGGCTCACGGGCCCAGCCGCTCCGCGGTATGTGGGATCCTCCCGGACCGGGGCACGAACCCGTGTCCCCTGCATCGGCAGGCGGACTCTCAACCACTGCGCCACCAGGGAAGCCCTGGGAGTCACATTTGAGTCTGTAGAACATGCCCCACTCCACATCCCCTCCCACCATCCCTCCCCAGGCACTGGGAGTTGAAAGAGCTCGGGAAAGGCCCTCCCTTGGATCTGGAAGGTAATCATAGATCAGCAAGGGCAGGTGGGCAGGCCATGGACTGGGACCCCAATTCCCTGGGTCTGCAGGGCAGGGAACGGCACCCCTGGGTCTGGACTAAAAGGGAAAGCTGTGGATGCAACGGCAGCCAAATGCATCCTTGAAAGAGGAGCAGCAACATGGCGGCTCCCTGAAGGGGCTGAGACGGGAGCCTGAGCGGGCTGGGGAGTTTGGGCTCGCTCAGCAGGTGTGCTGCATCTAGATCATCCCTGACCAGCAGCCTCCAGGTCTGACTTTGTAGGAAAGATGCTGCTGTGACTGAATGGGCTGGGAACGGGAACACTGCTTTGGAAACTAGAATAATGTCAGTCGTCATAGACACCTCTCCGAGAGCCCCTTTTTACAGTGAGTCTGAGAAGTAGATTGGTTTTACCTGTGTTTCACCAATAAGGGAACAGAAGCGAAGTGCACACCTGCCATTTGCCTAAAGTCACCCAAACAGAGGATGGGAGAGATTGAAGAGTAGCCTCCACCTAGGAAACTAAAGCTGGCCCCCCCTCTGCCCACTTCCAGAAAGTTCTGAAATCTGGGAAATGTGTAAGACAAAAGAAGAAACTTGGAACATGATTTCTACTTTTCCTTTTCTAAAGACTCAATGTCTTTTTTTTTTAAATTAATTAATTTATTTTTGGCTGTGTTGGGTCTTCGTTTCTGTGCGCGGGCTTTTCTCTCTAGTTGCGGCGAGCAGGGGCTACTCTTCATTTTGGTGTGCAGGCTTCTCATTGCAGTGGCTTCTCTTGTTGCAGAGCACGGGCTCTAGGTGCGTGAGCTTCAGTAGTTGCAGGACACGGGCTCAGTAGTTGTGGCTCGCGGGCTCTAGAGCGCAGGCTCGGTAGTTGTGACGCACAGGCTTAGTTGCTCCGTGGCATGTGGGATCTTCCCGGACCAGGGCTCGAACCTGTGTCCCCTGCCTTGGCAGACGGATTCTTAACCACTGAGCCACCGGGGAAGTCCTGGGGACATGATTTCTGAGGGAGGGAGTAGAATGTCCAGAAAAATGGAGGAAGTGGAGATTCAGGAAAGCAGGGAAGGAATAAAAAGAAAGAGGGATCCCAAGAAGGAGAGAGCAGGGTGTTAGGAATGGAAGGAAATTCATGGTCCCAAGTTCTGGGCAGTGAGGAGTGAGGCTTTCCAATTCTGTTCCTCATCTTGCTTGAGTCAAGAACCTCAGAAACTTCCTGGAGCCTTGAGTGTGGGGACAGTGGCCAGGATGGAATCTGGAGGGACATGGCACAAACCACACCAGAAATTCCTCCATCATGGAATATGGGGCAGTAGGGCAGCCAATGTCCTGGCAACAACCTCAGCTGGAGCCCGAGACCCCTCCCCAGAATTTCTCTTGCCCAGAGGACTCCCACGGCGGCAGGAAGTGGTCCTGACACCAGTCCCTGTTGACTCCCTGCTCTAAAGGAGGCCCTGTGGTGGGGCCACACTGGCCTTTGTAACAGAGGGGAGCTGGGGTAGGAGAGTGTGTGTAATGCCAGGACCAGATCACAGGAAGCAGTTTTTTTCTGGAGCTCTGTCCGTTAATGGTGGTTTGATTCCACCCAATGCCCGTCTTCCTAAGAGCACCATAAAGTGGTTTTTTTTGTTGTTTGTTTTATAAAGTGTTTATTTTAAATTTCATCTTCTCAGTGGCTCTTAAGATCCTTTCACCAAGACTTTGGAATCACTCATTGAAACATTGATGGGGGGGGGAATGAAGCAGAGAGAGAGGAGACGAAAAGAATAGTCCTTTCTCCCAGCTCTATAAATGAATCATTAAAAAAATTCCCCAAGCAGCAATAGATCAGCCATTTGGCCTGGGAAGAGTGCACCTAACACGCACAAGCTGCTTCCCGGGCTGGCTCTGTCAGTGCCTGGCCTCATCACATCAACTAACATTTCTGAAAAGCCCTTCAATGCCCCAGTGAGGGTGCTCAGTTTGCTGTCTTGTGTATCCGTCAGGCAGCTGATCCATCATATTTTGTAAAAGAAACCAGTCCTGCAGCTCTGGTGGAGAAGCGGGGATCTGTGGGCATACACGATGCAGAACGAGGAGAGGCCAGGGAAGCTAGGGATAGGGGCCCCAAGAAGGACCCAAGGAAGTTCACCAGCCTGGACCCCTCCCTGGGGACCAGGAGGGAAGCCACTGGCCCAGGAGTCCCCTCAAGAGGACAGTTAGGAGCTGCAGAGGTGGAAACGAAATAGGAGGCACCTTAGTCATATGGATGCCAAGTGTTCTGAGATTCCCAGGACTGTCTTGATTCCCTATTATATTCTTTTCAGTAAAGATGTGCCGGCATTTCTGCTCTATCGTCATATATGCATTGCTAAAAACCCTGAGTTCTACAAAGTGGCACACTAAAAAAATGACAGGTCTTATGGGAAAAATAGAGTTGGGGCAGTCTGTAAAAATCTATGGAACTTGGTAACCAGAACACTAGCAAAAACAATCACAACTCTCATGAAATACGAGCCCAGCTACATGTCTCCTGGCATTTGCACAGCATCACTGGCTGTGATTCCTTGCAGCCTTTCCCTGGGGCTTTCACTTCCTTCTTCTAAACCCGGGTCCTGGAGGGTGTTCGCTTCCACTGGAGATAAGTGTCATCGAAATGAAAAGTCTGAGTCAGGGTGAAGGCATCCCTAATAATGTTTTCATCTTTGGGGGAAATATAATCAAACTCCTAGATCTAACTCTATAAGAAACACTGAAGATGGATTTATCGATCATCTTAAATACATGAAGATAAAACTAGCTAAATCCACTGTAAACCTGGTTTGAACAAACTAACTGTAAAAATGCTTTTTTTTAACAGAGAAAAATAAACACTGACTTGTAATAGGTGATATTCAGGCATTAGTATTCACTTTTGTTGGGTGTGATAGTGATTTTGTGGTTATGTTTTTTCAATCTATCTATTAGACGTAAAAATAGAAAAACAGATGGGGGGAACTTCCCTGGTGGCACAGTGGTTAAGAATCCGCCTGCCAATTCAGGGGACACAGGTTTGAGCCCTGGTCTGGGAAGATTCCACATGCCATGGAGCAACTAAACCCTTGCGCCACAACTACTGAGCCTGCACTCTAGAGCCCGCGAGCCACAACTACTGAAGCTCACAAGCCTAGAGCCCGTGCTCTGCAACAAGAGAAACCACTGCAAGGAGAAGCCCGTGCACCACAACAAAGAGTAGCCCCCGCTCGCCACAACTAGAGAAAGCCTGTACACAGCAACGAAGACACAATGCAGCCAAAAATAAATTAATTAATTAATTTAAAAAATAAATATTACATTAAAAAGAAAGAAAGAAACAGATGGGGTAGTTATGTCAAAAAAATATTAACAGTTGTTAAGTCTGAAAGGTGAGTATCTGAAGTTTCTTTATACTATTCACTTTTCTGTTTGAGACTTTTTTGTAATAAAAAATAAATAGGATCTCATCTTGTACTGCCAGAAAGTAAGGAAGGGCTCAGAAAAACAAAACACCATCAATTATGGGAGCAGGCCAACTGAAAGAGCTCCCAGTAGCCAAAGTTGGAACAATTTGAGCAAAGAAAAAAAAAAAGTAGCACTACATTATAACCGAAAGTATAAAATAAATATCTCTAAGTCCATACTGATATTAAAAAATGATCGAATAAATACATAAATGGGAGAGAAGAGACAAATGTTCTGTGCAAAAGAATTCCAAGTAATTCACGTGTTAATGTCTACTCTGTCCTCCACAAGTGGAGCATAAGCCTCCTCCTTAGTGAGAGCTGCCAGAGTGACTACCTTCCAATGAGTACCGTACGTACGGAAAGGGAGAGAGGAGTACTTTGCAAGGGGAGAAACCCAATAAGTAATACCTCAGCCTGGTGGTGATCAAGGTCAACATCAACTGTGAGAAATCATGTCGATATTGTGTACCCTTGATATATGATAAAAAACAGCACTTCACCTCTGTGATCTGCCTCAAAAATCCTATAACCACAGTCTAATTATGAGAAAAACATTGGACAAATCCCAATGGAGGAACAGTCTACAAAACAACTGACCAGTGCTCTTTAAAACTGTCCAGGTCATCAAAAACAAGGAAAGTCTGAGAAACTGAGCCTAAGAGAGTTGATGGCTAAATGAACTGTGGGATCCTGTGTGGGATCGTGGAATGGAAAAAGGACATCAGGTAAGGAAACCTGAATAAAGTACAGACTTGAGATAATAGTAGTGTATCAATATTGGCTCATTAATTGTGACAAATGTACCACACTAATCTAAGGTGTTACTAAGATGTGCAGGGTAGATGCGAACTCTCTGTACCATCTTCACAGTTTTTCTGTAAATCTAAAACTTAAAAAAAAAATAGTTTATTTTTAAAAACTAGGAGCACCCAATGTTCATTGCAGCACTATTTACAATAGCCAAGATATGGAAGCAACCTCAATGCCCACAGACAGAGGAATGGATAAAGAAGATATGGTACATATATATACAATGGAATATTACTCAGCCATAAAAAATAATGCCATTTGCAGCAACATGGATGGACCTAGAGATTATCATACTAAGTGAAGTAAGCCAGACAGAAAAAGATAAATATCGTATGATATCACTTATATGTGGAATCTAATAAAACAAAAATGATTCAAATGAACTTTTTTTCACAGCAGAAACAGACTCACAGATCTCAAAATCAAATTTATGGTTACCAAAGGGGAAACATGGGGAGAAGTAATGGACTGGGAACTTGAGATTAACATATACACACTACTTATATATAAGAGTATATAACATATACACA
>NW_021703777.1:31119720-31135159 GCF_005190385.1 Monodon monoceros | reverse complement strand
TATACACACTACTTATATATAAGAGTATATAACATATACACACTACTTATATATAAGAGTATATAACATATACACACTACTTATATATAAGAGTATATAACATATACACACTACTTATATATAAGAGTATATAACATATACACACTACTTATATATAAGAGTATATAACATATACACACTACTTATATATAAGAGTATATAACATATACACACTACTATACATACCCACTGTACAGCACAGGGAGCTCTACTCAGTGTTCTGTGGTGGCCTATATGGGAAAAGAATCTGAAACCGAATGAATATATATATATATATATTCATATATATAAACTTCTTTGATGGATGGTTTGTTTCTTAGTAACAGCTTTATTGCCATATAATTCATGGAACCCAAAGTCCACTGTTTTAAAATGTACAATTCAGTTGTACATTGGTTCATGGCAGCACTATTTACAATAGCCAGGTCATGGAAGCAACCTAAATGCCCATCGACAGATGAATGGATAAAGAAGATGTAGTACATATATGAAATGGAATATTACTCAGACATAAAAAGGAATGAAATTTGGTCATTTGTAGAGATGTGGATGGATCTAGAGACTGCCATACAGAGTGAAGTAAGTCAGAAAGAAAAAAACGAATATCACATATTAACGCATATATGTGGAACCTAGAAAAATGTACAGATGAACTGGTTTGCAGGGCAGAAATTGAGACACAGATGCAGAGAACAAATGTATGGATACCAAGGGGGGAAAGCGGCGGGGGCTGGGGGGTAGTGGTGTGATGAATTGGGAGACTGGGATTGACATATATACACTAATATGTATAAAATAGATAACTGATAACAACCTGCTGTATAAAAGATAAATAAAATTCAAAAAAAATTTCAATAGAAAATGTCATTACTTACAGAGTAACACATGTAAATCCTATCAGACTAACTGGAAATGTGTATACATTTACCTCTAAATGTAGGACGCTGTAAATTTAGTTTATTTGAGAAATGGTGTTGGTAATCTTGTGTGGTGTTGAAGGTAGAGCCACACATTAGACAGAGGTTTAAAGTCAATTTAATAAAAGTAAATTAATAACCTATTAATGTGAAAATTTTTAAAAATTAATTATTTATTTATTTATTTTCGTGTGCACCGGGTCTTAGTTGCAGCAGGTGGGCTCCTTAGTTGTGGCTCGCCGACTTTTTAGTTGCAGCACGTGGGCTCTTTAGTTGTGGCATGCAAACTCTTAGTTGAGGCATGCATATGGGATCTAGTTCCCTGACCAGGGATCAAACCAGGGCCCCCTGCATTGGGAGCATGGTGTCTTACCCAGTGCACCACCATGGAAGTCCCCTCCATTCTTTTTTATGGCTGAATATTATCTCATCGTATGGGGATATACCATATTATGTGTATCCATCCATCAGTTGATGGATGTTTGGGTAGTTCCCACTTTTGGGCTATTGTGAATAATGTTACTATGAGCATTCATTTGCAAGTTATGTGTGAACATATGTTTTCATTTCTCTTGTGTATATACCTAAGAATAGAATTACTTGGTCATGTGGTAAGTCTATGTTTAACTTTTTGAGAAACTGCCAAACTGTTTTCTAAAGTGGCTTCATTGTTTTCTCATCCCGCCAGGAATGTATTACGGTCCCAATTTCTCCTCACCAACACTTGTTATTGTCTGTCTTTTTTTATTTTACCCATCCTAGTGGGTGTGAATCATATTGTGATTCTGATTTGCATTTCTTTAGTAACTATTAATGTTGAATACCTTTTTTCCCCAGCTTTATCATGGTATAATTGACAAATAAAAATTATATATAGGTAACATGTACAACTTGATGTTTTAATTTATGTATACATAGTAAAATAATGACCATGGTCAAGCTAATTACACATCCATCATACCAGATGTTGAGCACCTTTTCATGTGCTTATTAGATATTTGTTCATCTTCTTTATAGAAATGTCTGTTCAAATCCTTTACCCATTAAAAATTGTATTGTCTTTTTATTGATGAGTGATGAGTTCTTTATATATTCTGGATATGAGTCCCTTATCAGACATACAATTTGCAAATGTTTTCTCCAATACCATGGGTTGTCTTTTCACTTTTTTAATGGTGTCCTTTAAAGCACAAAAGTTTTTAATGTTGATGAAGTCCTATTTATTTAGTTAGTTATTTAATCTCTTGTGCTGTATGTGTTGTATCTAAGAAATCATTGCTTAACCCAAGGTCATGAAGAGTTATGCTTATGTGTTCTACTAAAAGTTTTATAGTTTTATGTCTTATATTTAGGTCTATGATCCATTTTAAGTTAAATGCATTTTTGTGTATGGTGTGAGGTAGAGATCCAACTTCATTCTTTTGCATGTGGATATCCAGTTGCCCCAGCATCCTTCATTGAAAGGACTCTTCTTTCCCCTATTGAATTATCTTGCCACTCTTACTGATGATCAACTGACCATAAATGTAAGAGTTTATTTCTACTTCCTTGTTTTTTAATAACTATTATTTTCTTGATACAAAAAACAATATTTGTTCATTGCAGAAGTTTTGGAAAATACAACAACAACAAAAGAGAATACATTAAAACATGCTATAATCTCATCCTCTAGAGCAAACCAGATTTTCAAAACCTGATTTCAAAATTTTTGAAATTTGAAGCATTTTTTCTTGTAAATCAAAAACCTTGGGGGTGGGGGTAGAGGGTGATTCTGATGTGTAGCCAGAGTTAAGAGCCACGTCAAGAAAGGCCATCATGGGCTGTGCAGACGTGCTCAGATAAGCTCTGAGGATGAGAGCTGTGCAAGCATCCCAGGGAGTAAGTGGACCAGGACGGCATCCCAGGAGCCCAACTGTCAGGGGAGTCAGGGCATGTGAAGTGCCGGTCTCCCTCACACGTCCCCACCCTCCTGCTCTTGTCATTCTTAGAAAAGCACACCCATGCTACTTCTCCTCTTGTGACCCACCAGACTCGGGATTCAGCCTCCCTCTGTTTCTGCCATTACTGCTTCTGATTCTGCTTCTTCTTCTGTTTGGATTTCTTCCTAATGTCTCTCTTTTCCTAAGTCACAAATTCACAACCCTCCAAGAGAAGATATGACTGCTGTTTCATAATTCAACATGAAACAACATGGAATCCTCCATCCAGGTCACTGGAGGTGACCATATGATTTGTCATTCGAGTTGGGACACTCTTGAGAGTGAACATGAGGGCTGATTGTAATTGAGCTGGAGTAACAGGTATAAACCGAGACTACGCTGGGCAGACTGAGCTGCGTGGTCACCCTACTCTAACATTTTCCAAATGTGCTATGTGTGAAACACTACATATTATATACTCCCTCTTCCTACCTCTTTCTTGGTGGTTTACAGAGCACATTAGCCTATTAAAGGCTGAGAAGAAATCTGAGTAACTTTATTTAACATTTTCCATATTCATTTGACTATTTTTTCTTTATGTAATACGTGTTTGGTGGACTCCTTTTCCACATGGATTCTTCCTTTTACCCCTGGCAACCTGGCTCCGGCCAACTGGGGCATCCCTTCCCATCCCCTTGAACTCAATGATTGGGTCAGGGATAGTCATGCGATAGAACTGGGGCAAATGAGGGGATTGATCCCAGAACTTGCACAAAAGCTACCAAAGATTTTCTCTCTCCTCCTCTGGAAGAGATGAGGTAAAGACAAAATTACTGCAGCCATAAAGTGAAAATAAGCTTAACGGTGCCATCAGCTCCCCCAAAGGGCAGAGAAGAAAGCATCTGCGTCCTGCTCCATCTAAGGGGTAATGAAATAAGGGATGACCCAGCAACCTCCCAGCGGAGATTAAAAAATGGCAATTATCCCCATCAACCATCAACTCAGAGGCCATTCATAAGGAAAAATGGGGGGAGAGAAAATAACTTCCCTAGAAAGAAACCAGGTGACATTGTTGAACCACTGATGGTTTCTCAGCTGAATCCAGCCCTGACTTGTGTTATTTGCCAATTAAATATCTTTTGTTCCTAGGCCTGTTTGGTTTGGATTTTCTTTCACCAACATTTTTTTTTAAAAAGCCAACTAGGAGAAAGCTGATTTTTGTCTTAGTTTTCTAGACCACAGACCTCTGGGCCGGGGTAGTGGGGGAGGGAGGAAGTGTCACATATCACAAACGCACGTGGCTGCTGATGGCTGATGACAGCTTATTCAGGCGAGGGCTGTGGTCATGGCAGGCTGGCTGTACTTCTCAGTATTTTGACAATTTACCACGAACTATTTCCTATGTCATCAAACATACTTCTGCAACATGATTTATGATCGCTGCATAGCATTCCATTGTATGCATTTGTTATCCGTTTAATTAACCAGCCCCCTATTTTTGTCCCTTTTAAAAATAATTATAAATAATGCTATGATGAACATCTTGTGCATAATTGTTCATGTCTATCTCTGATTATTTTCTTTTGATTAATTACCAGAAATGGAATTGCTAGGTCAGGTGGTATGATGTGGTCTTAAATTTTTATATACCATTGCCAATTGCCTTCCAGGAACATTGCATTAATTTACATGCCCAATACACACACGAGAGGATGGATGCCCATGAGTCCGCACATGGTCATTAAAAAATTTTTGCCAATCAACTATACCTCAATAAAATAAAATTTAAAAAAATCTTTGCCAGTTGATAAGTAGGAGATAGGATCTCATTGTTCTAATGTGCCTTCATTTTATTGTTAATTGGCCATCATGGACTTGTATAGGTTATCTCTAGTCCAAGAATTAGGAAAGGTCTCCAAAGGACGCCGACTACAAATACACAGAGGAAGATGAGCCTTACCCTGAAGCCCATGGTGACGGTCACCTGTGGGCTGAGAAGGTGAGTCAGGTAAGAGCATTGTCTCCCAGGGGTCTGGAGCCAGGCCTGGGACATGCAACGGAAGAGCCCAAGAGGAAAGGGCAGGACACGAAGGAGGGGAGACTTTACAGGATGTATCAGCATCAGGTGCAGTTCCTCCAGAGAGATCTGGAGAGGACAGAAGAAGAGGAAGAGAGAAAGAAAAGGAAAGAAAAAACTCAATCCTTTCCAGAGGAGGAAAGGGCAGCCTGTGGGTCAGAGGGCGTCTCCGGCCTACCGCGCCTGGCCCCCCCAAATTTCACACTCTGCGCCTGCCTTTCCTGGACTAGAGGCCAGTTCTCATGTCAGAAGTAAAATTGTATACATTTTGTCGTTCATCTGAGGAACGTACCGACACTCATTTCTCCTGGCCGGCAGCCCTGCTTTTCCTATTTGAACCTTTCTTCCTCATCACCATTTGCCTGTGGGTTTGGGCTATTACACACACCACACCCCAAAGGCATTGGGACCTAAGATTGATTTTAAAAACACATGATTTTTTTTTTTTTTTTTACTGACTGCAAAATACACACAAGCACAAGAGCCATAAATAAATATAAACCACACATAATTCCACCACCAGAGATAACGACGACTAATATGATAATCCACATACTTAGTGGCTTTCCTTGGCATATACATATCATCTTTTCAAAATGTGATTTTTTCTAAAGGAAATTTCTTCCCGAGTCCTCCCCTCCCCATCCTTTACCCATTTGCTCTGAATAAAATGTGTGCAGCAGACTCATGAGCTTATTGGAGAAAGAGAGAACATGACTCTTTTAGAGAACATTCTCTGTGATAAACATGAAAGGAATGACCACCTTAACATACACTTCAGAGATTTTCTGTTGTACAAATATGACCTGTCAGATGTCCCCTGCTTTCTAAGCTTCCAGAAGGTTATTGTGAAAGAGATTCTTTATTTTCTTTAACAATCATAAATGGAAAATCAGTTCCAAGCTGGGTAGTCCCCGAGGCTGAGCGATCCCTGGGAGAATGAGGTGCGGACAGGAGCAGAGAGCAGGGTAATCGAGAGGAGGGGTCCCCCCTTGGCAGACAGCAGGCAGGGCGGTTTTCAGACAAGCTTAGGGGGCCTCCACTGGCCTCACTCAGGACCCAGTGCAGCCTGGCAGCCCAGATGCAACACTGGTTCTGGTATCTTCTTTGGTGCCCCTTGCTCTGGCCTCCTGGGTGCTGGAGGTGTTTAGGTGCAAGTTTACTGTTGATGCCCTGAGGATGGATGGGGGTGTCCCAGCTATAGCAGCTGCTGAGAACTGCTGTATCCCGGGGCACCCCACCTCCTGACCCCTGTGGCTCAAAGGCTCCTGCCAATAGGTTTTCTCTACTTGGTAGATGAGCTCTGGGTCCAACCTGGTCATTTGAAGCCAGAGAATTTTGGAAGGGGGGACTTCTGGAACTTCAGTTGGCTCATCCAATTTGATGAGATTTCTTTAAAAAGAATAATAAAGTTGTTAGGGACTTCCCTGGTGGTCCAGTGGTTAAGACTCCATGCTTCCACTGCAGGGGGTGCAGGTTCGAGCCCTGGTTGGAGAACTAAGATCCCCCATGCCGTGCAGCGCAGCCAAAAAATTAAAAAAAAAAAAAAAAAAAGAATTAAAAAATGAATAAAGTTGTTATCCTGATAAAACAAAGGTAGTTTTTACTCAGATGCTTTATTGGTCCTTTAAGCTCTTTAAGAAGACTTTAGAGCAGTGTTTCTCAAAGTGTGGTCCCAGACTAGCACCATCAACTTGCTAGAAGTGGAAATCACGGCTCCCCCAGACCTACTGAGTCTGAAAATCAGACGTCCTGTCCCAGCAGTCTGCGATTCTGGTGTCTGCTAAGGTTTGAGAGCCATTGCTTAGAAGACACACACGTGGATGTGACTAGGAGTGACTGAAAGCAAAAAGCATTCCGTCAGAGCTCCATTTGGGGAAGACTTGGTAGAAAGACCTTGCTGACCCCTCTGTCCCCAGGGGGCCCAAGTGCATAGTCAGAATACAATGGCCAGAGCAAATGGCTCCTTTAATAGGCTCATCTTTGCAGAACGAACTCATCCTTCCCTGGACTCTTGCTCCCGTCTCCCTCCCTCCCAGTTCCCCACTCTTCTCCCATCCCTCTCCTCCCTCCCGCCCTTACATTTTCTTTTCTTGCCCTGGAGAATCCCCTTCATGACTTCATGACCAGCTCCCTCTCCAGGAAGCCCTCCCTGACTCTCCCCACTGGGAAAGCCTGCTCCCTTTGCTCAACTCCCACGACATTCTGTCTGAATCCTGTTCCAAGCTCTTGGACCACCAGGAAAGGAGATCTGAGCTGGAGTCACTTTGCCACACCCTCAGTGGAGCCTGCCACAGAAAGGATGAACACACCTCGGATGCAGGAACAGCAAATAAGAAATCATAGCACAGAGGGTTGTGGAGGACTTCGAGGGAAGGAGAATGAAAAGGCACAGAAATAAGTTAGCATCTGAATGCTGACATGAAGACCAAGACAAACTGGCCCCTTAGTTTTCAGTTTAAAGATCGATTATCACATTAATGTTAAATTTTATTTAAATGAGCCTATTTCTTCACAGTGGGCATTCAATAAAATATCCCTATGGAACAGAATATAGGAGAAAGGAAGAAAGGCTCAGTGAAGATGGGCATCACTAAAGGGAAAACCAACTGCATCCATACAGATCTCTCTCTAAGACTCGTGTCCCTCGTCTCCAAGGGCGTCATCCCCGTGCTTCTTTCTGCTACCAGTGCAGGTTGCTCCCTTGTGTGATTAACAGTGAGCCCTTTAATTTTCGGCCACTTGACCGTGCACCATTCAGTAAGGTGCGTCCTTATTTCCCCAGCCTTTTCTGTCACTTTGACCTTCCATTTCAGGAATGTAACTATTGAAAGGTAGCCTCTGAATCCCACGAAGCTAGAACAGCCTTCCTTGTTTTAGGCTCCACCTCATTCCCCCTGGTTTTTTTTTTTGTTTTTTTTTTTTTTGCGGTACGCGGGCCTCTCACTGCTGTGGCCTCTCCCGTTGCGGAGCACAGGCTCCGGACACGCAGGCTCAGCGGCCATGGCTCACGGGCCCAGCCGCTCCGCGGCACGTGGGATCCTCCCGGACCGGGACACGAACCCACGTCCCCTGCATCGGCAGGCAGACTCTCAACCACTGCACCACCAGGGAAGCCCCTCAGTCCATTTTGTGAAGCCAGACTTTTCCCCTCTGTCACCTCGTATAGATCAGCCTGATGGCCAGACTCCTGGCTTTTAACAACTCGAGAACAGAGATGATGCCATTTAGTTCTTGCTGAATGAATACAAAAGCGACCCTTCCCAGCTCCACATCCTCTCTAACTCCTCCTGGGCCACCCCTTGCTCTGCTCTCCCCTGTCCCTTGGGCTCTGGTTCTTCCAGGGAGGGGGCTGTCTCCTCTCCCGTTGCCCATGCACACCTCTCCCCTTTCCGCCTGGACCTGCATGCTCTCCCTTCTCGGGAACACTAGGGGTGATGTAGCCAGGCTGAGCTCAGCGGTGGCGGAGGATCCAGGCACGCCCTCTGCCAAGGACAAAGAGCCAGTGATGGGATAAGGCTGTGTTGTTTAGGACAATAACCCGGACCCTGTCCTTCCCCAATCTAACTTCACACAGAAGGAAGAACTTCTATTTGAAGGCCCTTCAATTTTAAACATTATCAATCAATGTGCATTTAAAAGCACCAGATACGTGTTTGGCATTTCATGCGGAGAGTAAGAAAGACAAACTGTAGTGTTGTGAATATCAAGAGGGTTTCCCTTACATTTTTAGAATAAAACATGCCTTTCTGCTCTCTGCTTTACTGGTGACCCCAGCTCCCTTACACGCTCAAACTTCACCTCTAGGAAGGAAACCAGGGGGTCAAGGGATATTGGAGTGGGAAAGTGTGATCACAGCACAGGATTTGACTCCTGTTAATAACATTTTCATATCAACTCAAGTCAATAAACATGATATAGCATTTTGGTACAAAATAAACATAGAGGTACCAATTCAATATAGTTTAAACTAAATGTAAGCTGTTGTCAATTAATATTTAACTCTGATTTCCTTTTTCATTTGAACAAACATCTTTTCACCCTTTCATGTGTGTTGGACCAAGTTCCAGACCTTTCAACTTCCACAGTTCCACTGTGTTCGTTGATGCAAGGAACAGAGATGCCGAAAAGTGACCTCCCAGGATGGCCAGGGAAAGATGCTGGTAGGAATTAAAAAGACAGGACCTCCCAGGAGCACAGGCCCAGCCACACAGCCAGGGCTTGCAGAGATTGGAAGACAGCACAGGACATGGAAGGATCCAGCACAGCTCTTCAGACTGGGTTCTCTCGCTGCTTCCTTGGGAGTTTCTTGATCCTTTGCCCTTACTGTCATCCCCACTCTGCCTTGGCTTCTATCATTCTTGTCTTTACCATGAGCTCCCACAGTCTGTGGCCAGGAGGGCCTATACCTCGTAGATTCTGTACCTTTTCTTTATGCTAGCTCGAGTTTTCCCTGGGCCTCTCTTAACCCCTGCTCTTTGATGTGCATATGAATCTTTTCTGCTTCTGGTTCTGAAACTGAGCAGGAGGACCCTGTGGGGCTCCTGGGCACAGAAGCCTTTCTGTGTCCCTCATTTCTTGATTACAGGAAATAGGCTTCATTCAGCCTCCATGACCTTCCCTGAGTTCCAAAGGGCAGGTTCAAACAGTTGCTAATCAGGGAAGGGAGGGGATGCAGAGACAAGGGAGGAGCAGTCAAGAAACAACAGTGCAGCCTTGGGGCAGGGTCCTGGTTCCCCCTCAAGGGATACACATAACAATACCTTTGAGCTGTTCTTCAGATCCTGAAACCCCCACCAGGTGGGAGAAGTTAACTGTGTGCTGCCCACAAGCACGTAGACCCCAGACTGGTTGGAACCAGAAGGCTGATGACACTGACTCCCGATTACCTCATCACCAACCAATCAGAAGAATGTCCACAAGCTGATCACGCCCCCTTTGAACCATTACTATAAAACTCCTCACTACCCACTCCAGGTTGGAACACACAGTTTTGAGGGCATTACCTTGCCGTGGCCCTGTTTGCCTGGCAAAGCAATAAAGCTATTGTTTTCTACTTCACCCCAAACTCTGTCTCTGAGATTAGATTTAATTCAGTGTCGGGGTACAGAGCCTGGATTCGGCATCAGTTCCATTACTCCACTGATGAATTATCTCATTTTCCCCCCAGTTGGATCCTTAGAAAGAGAGACTCAGATTTCAGCAGCTGATCACCATTGTCTCCGCCTGGGACACGTGTTGCTCTGTGCCAGCTCGCAGGTCACAGGACAACATAGGATTAGCTGTCCTCAGGCCAGTGCCCACGCCACAGCTAGGATGGAAGACAATAAGACCATCTTTGGCATCTCCCTAAGCCCAGCACCATGATGGCAAGTCCATGTCAGGAACACTTGGGCTTCTAGCGAGATGCTCCTAGACTTTCTCCTGCCATCCTGGACTGAGGTGTCCTCCAGCTCTCAGCTGCTCCTCAGTTTATAGCATAAAGTTGGTTCACATTCATCAGAATATTTTTTGGAATATTGAGTGTCACTGAAAGGTTTTTTTCTGCACTTCTTTGCTTGGCTAAGTCCTACTCAGTTGAGGCTCAATTCAGCAGATTAACTTCCATGCTGCCTCCATCATGCTTGGTTATTTCAACTTCTCTGGAATCATGAAGCATTCTGGGTATGCGTCAGTCTCATGTTCGCACCTTATACTGTAGTGGTTTATTTTATCGTAGTGAACAACTGTCATTCACAGAGACCTCAAATCTTTTGAACTGCTTCTCCATATTCTGCTGGTTCCCCATGGTATAAATCTCAAATTCCCATCAAAGAATCCCTTATGTTTCCCAGACTCTTGCGCTAGAGTACAGATACTGATTTATGATCTGCCAGTCAGATACACTCATGCAAGACTTGGATTCAGATCTAACTTTCATGGGAAAAGAAGCAGGACATGGACCATTCTTTCTGCTGGCTCCGGTAATGGCAGATGTGATGTGGTTACAGAGCCAGCCGTGGTGGCGATGGCTTTCCATTTCAGAGGTTCTTGTCTGTGGCAAGGATAGCTTGTCTTTTGGCAAAAGCTATTTTGGTGGAGTCTTGGAAACCCAGCCTGGAGCTTGTTTCTTCCCAATGATTTTGTGAGATATTTATAAACCTTAATTAACCCCTTTCAGCTTAAACTAGCTAGAATGGATCATATTGTCTGCAACCAAGAACCTTGACCTTTTTCCTATTAGACTGAACCTTAGGAAGGCAGGAACCAAGCCATGTTTGTTTTTGTATCCTTAGCATATAGCACATTTGTGGCACAGAGTAGGGTTTCAATAAATGTTTATGAAAGTGCTTTAGTCATCTATACAGGCTTACCTGTGTACAACTCTTTCTAACTAGTTAGTATTTTTGTTTTTGTTTTTTTTGCGGTACGCGGGCCTCTCACTGTTGTGGCCTCTCCCGTTGCGGAGCACAGGCTCCGGACGCGCAGGCTCAGCGGCCATGGCTCACGGGCCCAGCCGCTCCGCGGCATGTGGGATCTTCCCGGACGGGGGCACGAACCCGTGTCCCCTGTGTTGGCAGGTGGACTCTCAACCACTGCGCCACCAGGGAAGCCCTAGTTAGTATTTTTGTTGAAGGCAAAACTATTCTTTTGAGAAATCTTATATTTATATGCTTATCCAGATTATTATCTATTCCAGCAGCTGTGTTGGGCTATACATATAATGTTGAATAAGATACAGTTTTCATTCCTCCCTCAAACCATTGGGGAGACCTGTCATTTTACTATATAAATGTGATTTGTAGCTCATGCTTGGAGTGAGAAAGAAAGCAAGTGAGATGCTATTTTCCTATCCTAAGATGAGGTATGATTGAACACTAAAAATACTGTTTATGGAATTTCTAAAATATTCCCCATTTAACCAGCATCAGCTCTTGATTATTTCCTTCCTGATGGCAAGGGAAACAGCTTTGACTATCTTCAAGAAGCTGATCAATCAAATAACATTTATATGGGGCTTTGGGACTTTTTTAAAAAAAAAGATGGCAGAATCTTATGTTCTGGGAATTTATTTCAAGCAGCACGATGAAGCAGAACTGGAAAAACTTGACTCGGTTGGATCTGGGAATCCATCCAGTTTCCCTAGCCTGCCCCTCTGTTCAAACCTCTCCTCTAACGGTCTCAATGCTAGGAATAGACTCTTCATCGGGCGGATTAATGCAGAGCATCACCCAGAGCAGAGCTGCCCTTACTGAATCTTTCTGAGAGTTGGACAGATCATTAAGTGTTTCATTTCCACAGGGTTTCCCTGTTGGGGTCCAGGGTTTATAGGAAATCAGAGCAACACACAGTTGAGGTGACAATGAAGGAGAGAGAAAATAATCAGTGGCTTGAAAGCTACTGAAAAGATAGAGCCTAATCTGTTGACAACACTTGGATAGATTTTATGTGTTTCTATTTTCTGCATTGCCTTGAAAAAACTACTTTTCTTTAACTCTCCTGGAATCCCAAATTTCCTCACATAATAGCCATTCTTGGCATTTACTTCTGGCCAAACACTGGGCTAAAAGCTTCCCCTGCATTATCTCATTTAATCCTTATACTGACCCTCCCTGGTATGTATTTGAATTCCAGTGTTACAGATGAGAAAACAGCTCAGAGGCTATAAAGAAGGAAACGTGCCTAAGACCATATAGGCAAGGATTCAAGCTCTGGTTGTTCTGGCTCCAAAAACTGTGTGCTCACAACTACGCTACAGCTAGCCAACAACAAGGAACACAAGAGTCAGTTCCAAAACTTTCTCTTGTCCTTTTCAGCATTTGGAGGGACTCAAGAGATTTTGCACTCTTACCCTCCTTCAAAATTGGGCCCCTTCAGATTATTTTCAATAGATAAGCCCTTAGGTATAAAAACCTACCCATCATATTTTTAATAAACTCATTCCATAATAGAGGATCACATTCTCCCCACATAGGGCTACTTTCATGGTTGTGTGTGTGTGTGTGTGTGTGTGTGTGTGTGCATGAAAACCTACTATGCACCTTCTAAAACATGACTTTAGGGGTCTGGAAAATAACATCTCATGTGTCTATGGTGCTTTTTTGTTTACAAAGGGATCATGAATCCATTATCTACTTTTAATCTCACCACAAAGCTGTGAGATAGGTATTAGCATTATATTTTACACATAAGAAAACCAAGGCTCAAAAAGGATAGGCAACATGCCGTGCTCACACAGCTGTTAAGTGGCAAAGCTGAGCTGGGCGCGGGTGTCCTCGGACCACGGGCTTCCCCGCACAGCTGCCGAGACAGCACCAGCACCGCTGCCTCTGCTCTGACAGCTCAGTTGAGGACAAAGGCCCTGCTGAAGTGATAGACCATTGAAAACAGGACTCAGAAAGCTCACCTGTAACTTCCCACAAAAGGATAAGGCTTCAAAACAGGCCACAATTAAGTTTCCATTGGCATAAACGTTCCTTACAGTGAGTTTCAGAAACACGATGGCAGCCAAATGGCTGCTCTTTAGAGTAAGCGGAAGAACTAAGTGTAATTTCACAATTTAGAGCTCACTTTTTACACTTTTTCAAGTAGCTTTCTGGGAGGATCTTGCATTTTGGGGGTGTCTGGTGCTGACACGTCCTGGCACTTTACAGCCTCCTTGAACTGTGAGAAGAGGTCTTCGTGGGCTGGTGGCTAATACTTCCCCCTCCTTGACGATTTCCTGCCCAACTTCCCGCCTTCTGCAAACGACCCACGACAAAACTCCCAAAGCAACTCTCAGAGCTGCATTTGTCCGCATCAAGGAAAGTTAAAACACCTGCATCTAACACGATCCAAAGTTCGAGGCTTCATTTGCATATTTTATTGACCCCACGCACCTTTCTTTCAAGAAGGTCAAAGCGTCAATCTGGCGGCCTTTACCTGCATCATCATGTGAACACTTAGACTGGTTTGGAAACCCCTGGGAGGCAAAACAACATCGCAAAACCCTGAGAATGGTGTTCATTTCAGAGCCCTCTCTATAGCCTTCTTAGTTACTAGACTCAAAATTTGCCCAGTAAAATCAGTCTTACCATGATAAACATTCAGTAATGTAGAGTCCCTCTACACGATTTTTTTCAGATCTGAAAGTTCTCTTACAGGTATGGGGAAACCCAAGAAAGAAAAGCGTGAGAAGAGGGTTTATTCCATTTTCTTGGGTTTGTTGTCTGACTTTTTTAGGTAGTTTCTGAACAGGGCTTAGGTAGATGGGGAAAATACAGATGTACACACACACGCATGTATGTGTGTGTGTGCCCCTCTCCATGTACCTATTTCATTGAAACCCTCCGGAAGAGGAGAACTACCCCCACCCTCCTTTGGCTACCATGTCTAGCATTGGGAATAACGTAAGTCAGGACTCAAAGACTTTAGGAACATGTGTCAGGAAACCCAATTCAAACCAGTTTAAACAACAATGTAAAGAAAAAGTTAGATTTCTTTAGCTCTTTTAGCCGGAGAGTCTACAAGTAGTGAAGCTTCAGGCATGGCTAGATCCAGGGGGTCATAATCATACAATGCCACAGGACTTGGTCTCCTTTCTTGGTCTTTTAGTGTTGATTTCATTCTCAGCCAGACATTCTTTATCTGGTGGTCCTCATCAATAGATTTAGTAAAAAGTCCTGGGTCAGCAGTCAGCTTGGTTTATGTGTCTGTTGGGCTACACCCCACAGGCCTACAGTACCTGTGCTTGCCCAGCTTCAAGACTGAAGAAAGAGCCCAGAGTCAGGAACGGAGACAGTGGTTTAATGGAAGCTGGAGCTTACCTGTTTGGAGCAAGGTTCTGGTGTGACACCCTACCATGTGTGGTGGACAGCGGCCAGGACATGGCAGGCAAGCTTTGCTCCCAGGGAGAAGGGGAGGTTACCAGTTACAGGGGGAACCGACGTCAGGTGGGCTCATTAGTTACCAGGGAAACCAGCAGAGGGGCACGCCCCTCACTACCCCTTTGATAAGAACAATCACTAGCTGGGGCCTGGGGCAAGTATCGGAAGGTCAGTCATGTGAGTGGGGTGTAGGTGAAGCAGGCACCGGTTGGGCAGGGGAGGCACTGGTTGGACAGCAAGAGAACAGCTGTCTTGAGTGGCCTGACTGTACAGTGTCCGTCCCTGAATCAGCATGGATAAATAGGGGGCTAGAACATGTGGCAAGGCCAGGGCTGAGCCAGGTAACCGCCCTCAGAGCTCAGAATGGGGTCAACCACCTGCACGTGTGGCCTGAGAGTGGGGGAGGGATGGTTTCCCAAAGCGAAATACAAGTTCACCAGAAGGGGGCATGGCTGCTGGGAGGCCAAATCTACAGATGTCTACTGCATTTACAGACTCCTCGGGACAGATTAAAAACCTCCTGTTTTCTCTTCGTTAGTCCCATTGTTCTCCATCAACTACGTTTTCAAAGCTAGGAATCCTATTGAGCAGAGAGATGTCTGCCTACCTTCCTAGATAACTGTCCTAACTCTACCTGGAGGA
>NW_021703777.1:31043898-31119710 GCF_005190385.1 Monodon monoceros | reverse complement strand
CTAACTCTACCTGGAGGAATGTCTGCCTACCTTCCTAGATAACTGTCTTAACTCTACCTGGAGGAGTTGACTGGATTAATCTTCAAACATGCTGTGTGATAAAATTGCGTAGAAGTAAACAAACACATAAACACAAACGAGAGCATGTAAAATTGGTGACATCTGAATAAGGCTGGTGGATGGTCTCAATGTCAATTTCCTGCTTGTGGTTCGGATGGTCGTGCAGGATGTTACCATGGAGGGAAACTGCAGGAAGGGTACACAGGCCCTCTTTTGTATTATTTCTTACAATGCATGTGCATCTACAATTATCTCAAAAATAAAAAGCTTTTAAAGAAGTTCCTTGCCCTTTCCTGGGAAAAATTCCTATTTCCCAACTCCATTGATGGCAGACTTGGTCACGTCTTGTTTCGGCCAATGAAATGTGAGCAAAGACAGTGCTGAGCTGAAGCTTCAAGAGTGAGATCATTGCTTGCCATGGTCTCGTCTCCCTCTGCCATGAGGACTGGCAATGTTCAGACAGAGGTTGCCAGCTGCGCCAGCCCGGGTCTTGGAGAAGAGCACAACCGGCCCACGGTGGACAAGTTTTGTGAGCAAGAAAGCAATCTTTGACATCATGAGCCATTGAGATGTGAGGGTTATTTGTTACTGCGGCACATCCTAGCCCAGTGCTCCTCTGATTCTGTAGCTTGCTCTGGAACCATCTAGAGAGCTTGTTAAAACACAGATTTCAGAGCCCTGCCCCAGAGATTCTGATTCAGTGCTTTTGGGGGGTGTGGGTTAAGAATTTGCATTTCTTTTGTTTTTTGGGGTTTTTTTTTTTTGCGTTACGCGGGCCCCTCACTGCTGTGGCCTCTCCCGTTGCGGAGCACAGGCTCCAGACGTGCAGGCTCAGCGGCCATGGCTCACGGGCCCAGCCACTCCGCGGCATGTGGGATCTTCCCGGACCGGGGCACGAACCCGTGTCTCCTACATCGGCAGGCAGACTCTCAACCACTGCGCCACCAGGGAAGCCCGAGAATTTGCATTTCTAATAGCTTATGCTGATGGGGCTCATCTAGGAGTGTGAGTAGCACTGACCTGGCTTATCTTAACCGATAAAACTTTAATTCTCCAGTGACCCTTCTCTCAAACTTTCCCAACTTGTTCACGTCCCTCCTATCACAGAATCCAGAGCTTGGCCTGGGACAGTGCTTGACATGTTTTCAATGGATCTGCTGAATGAATATATGGTCCAGTGTTCTTGACAGAACCTAATCTACCAGCTCAAGTGGAAAAATGATCTTCCTAGCCTTATAATCCCAGTAAAATGATTGTGATCTTTAAAAAGTATGTTAATTTATTTTCCTGATTACACAATAAGAAAATGTTCATTGGAGAAAATTTTGTGTCAAACACAAAAGTAGAAAACAACCCACAGTTGAATCACCCAGAGGAAGATACTGTCAAATTTTGGTACATATCCTTCTGTTTTGTGTTGCCCACAGTTTCGGCGGAGTTGCACAGAGTACCAGCCCAGGTTCACGTCATGGTTCATTCAGACTTCTTACTTCCCTTTACTCAGAACTGTTCTTGTCCAATCGTTTCCTCCTTTGTGTTTTTACAGTTCTCCCCAAGGGTTTCAGCAGGCATTGGTCACTAGTGTTCTTTGTTTTGATACTATGAAGTCAGCAAGTGACTAACAGGCCATTGCCCAGGAGTTAGAGTTGCTCTTTCAGTAACCCCTGAAGGGCTCCCCATGCTGGTGTGAACCCACGTCCACTTCTCTCCTAGGCCTGAGCTCCCTGCTCTGCACCCGGCAACTTTGGGCCTCATGGCTCATGGGAGAACCAGGCCGGGATCCACACCACCATGCGTCCTGATGGGGCCTGGGCAGAGCCCTCCAAAGGAGAATGTCAGATCTGCCCCCTGCCTTCAGGAGGAGCACAGAGATGTCAGCGATTCCCGTAGACCAGAAGCTCAGCAATGGAGTCAGGTTACCACTGGAAGTCTGACAAGGGAGGGAAGGAAGTAAGCTTTATTGAGCACCTACTATGTGCTGGGACCTTCCCATGTCATCTTCTTGGTCCTCATGTGAGACAGCTTTTAGGTTTTACGTTTTATAGTTGAAGGAACTGAGAGTCAATGAGGTTTGGGTACTATTTGTGTGACTAAAAGAAAGGAGAGGGATATCTTGTTTAATTTCCAGGGATTGTTAAACCAGGCAAATAAAAGAATGAACTTCTACATGAAGACAGAATGATGTGCTCACACTCTCCAGCCTAGAAACTCTGAGAAAGAGTGTGTTCAAGGACTAGAACATGAAACAGAAGCTTGTGCTTGACCATGGACTGGTCCACTCAATCCCAGTTCCCCACAACAGAGGGAAGATACCAGGGTAAGGGAGGGGGTGGACCCTCAGCCTTGGGACTCCAACTGCTCAGGTTCAAATCCTCATCTTGTGAACTCTGTACCCTTCAGCAAGCCCTTTGATCTCCACCTCAGTTTCCTCATCTGTTTAAGAAAGGGTGGTAATGATAGTATCCACATCACAGAGTTTCTTTAAGGATTAAAAGAAGTGACATATATAAAGCACCTTGCAGAAGGCCTGGTACCATAGTACCACAGTATTAGCTATTTTAATCTGGGAACATATTGTACAGTCTAAACGAGGTAACTGTAGATGAAAAGAAAGCTTACTTCCCAGGTGGGAAGTAAACTTGCTAAACCTATCAGCCCCAAAGACGGCACAAACAGAAAATATAAATAAAATAGAAAAAGGTTAGCTCAGGGGTGGATAACATTTTCTCTACCCTAAGCCAAGGACACACAGGGAAAAAACATCCATTTCTGGCCCTGGTAAGTCAGGGAAGCCATCTTGGGGTGTGAAGGGAGTTCAGTTAGTCACTGGTTGCCATGCCAATGCAAACCTTCCACCCACTCCCCCGTCAACACATTTGAATAAGTAACAATGATAACAGCATGCACTAAAAATGCTATTTTTAAAAAAGTTAAAGGCACTTCTGTCAAAAGTCTGGTTTTCAGAAATAATTGCTGTAGGCCAGATAAAGATTTGCATAGAATCCCTAAGATGGGTTGAGTATAGTCACAGAAGAGAAAGTGTCTATAGATCGTTAAGGGACTCCGGATCTGGGGGGGGAGGGGGGTGTTGAGGGGGATGGGGTCCACCTAACGTTCCAAGCTTGACAAAAGTCCCCTTTGTTGTGTCAGAAGCGAGGGTGAGACAGCCCTCCGGTGACACTGCCTCCTTCATCCCCTACTGCCTAGTGTGGATCCCTGGTCCTCATGGTCCCTTCTTTAAGCATTACTTGAATATTCACAGTTTGGTGATGTGTATCTAAAACTTAAAACAAAACAAAACAAAAAACTTTGATCTAAGAATTTAATTTCCCATAATCAATCCTGAGAAAAACCATAACTGACATGCAATCAGATTTATAATAGCAAAATAAAAGAAATGAAAACAAAAACAATAGAGCTAAGCTAAATGTCTAAATTAAATTGTTGTGCATCCTTACATTAGAATATGATGAACTATTAAAAATGAGATGGTCAAAGACCATTTGATGATGTGGAAAATTATTATACATTGTTAAGTGAAACAAGCAGGTTACAGAGCAAGGATTTGGTAAAATCCGAATTCGATGTATGCAATTTTATGCAAATATATGCATAGGAAAAACTAGCAGTGTGTTACTCTAAAATGTTAATGGTTATTTTGGGATAATAGGAGTACAGGTGGCTTTTCGTTGTCTTTGTGCCATTTTCTCAAAAAACACTTTTTATGATGATTGCATATTTCTTCTGTAATCAGGGGAAAAAATCCAATGAATATCATATACAGAGAACCAAGGGCCTGCTCTGTGTCTGAGGCATGAGAAGGAAGGACTTCGGGGGTGGTGGTGCTGCAGTTGGGTCATCTGTGGCCAGACCCTCACCTCACTCAGGGCACCAGAGGTCACAGCTGAGGTGTCAGCCGAGATGACTTAGGTTCAAGTCTGAAATGACCTGGGCTCTCAAAGGATCTGTCAGCTCCCTGAGGAAGCCTTTCACACTTGAGCTTGGCTTCCCAGCCCCACTATAAATAGTGTTTCAGTGTCTGACTGGTCTGCACATTCTGGTCCCGGCGACGATGGCAGATGTGCCCAAACGGGAGACAGTTTTCTCAAGGAAGTTTTTGGGTGTGTGTTGGGGGGCTTTATTGGGCTTGTGGAAGCGTCACATGAAGTTTTATGACCAAATAAGCCACCCATCACCTCGCCCTCTCTCCCACAATGCCCTTTCCATCCCCTGGGACCCAGGAGCCCCACATAAAAGGTAATCAGAGAAGCTGTATCCCTAGGACCGCAATGTGGACCATCATGTACAATAAGACTATGATGGTGCTGATGAGAAAAGTCAGCCTAAGAGATGGACATTCCTTTTCTGCAGGATTTCTTAAAGTTCAGCCTTTCAACCACCTGACCCCAATTTCCTGGCTAGAACATGCACATTCCTGGGTCCACCCCAGACCTACCACAATCAGAATCTCTGGGAGTCAGGAGTAATTCTATGCGCCCTAGAATTGGAGAACCGCCTCTCCAGGAACTGGAAGTGGGGAAGAAAAATGCCCAAGGGTCTGGACTAAGAAGTACAGAGGGACACATCCCCTGAACTGGGCGCCCCATCATTGTGCACTCCAATCTAAAACAACGGCCATTTATTGAGTGCCTACTGTGTGCTAGGCATAACCCTGGTGCTGTATATCCATTACCTCAAATAATCTTCTCTACCACCCTTCCAGGGCACTTTTTATCTCGATGAGGAAACAGAGTAAGAGGGTTTACTGGAACTCACCTAGAAGTCCTTTTATTTGAACTTGACCCCTGTAAACTGTCCATTGTCTGTCTTCTGTTTTCTCTTCTCCTTCTCAAACCTTGGCGCACATAAAGTGTTTCCTTTGAGATGAAATTCCAAAGACTCTCCCACACCACTGGCCCCATGGTTGTCCTCTCTCCTGGTCCCTTCCCTAAAGGTTTATCCTCAGTGCTTCAGCAGGTGGGAGGTCCGGCTGCATAACCGCACCATGTGTAGAGTAGGGCCAGGTATGGATTCAGCAGGGGGTGGACTTGTCCTGTCTGAGCACTGGGTCCCAGCTCTCTTCACTGGCCTCTGCTGTAGGGAGTGCCCAGGCTGCCCTGTTTCCACCATGCGGGCCTCCTAGGCTCTCCCTCCGTCCCGCCACCATGACTAAGGCACCTGCGTGTACCGTGTACCTGAGACGGCTGCTTGCCACCCATCGACAGCCTAGCAAAGAGGCATTTCCTGGGCAACTTTGAAGCCAGGCTTAGTCATGTGGATAAATTCGGGTCCGGGGAGTGGAGGTGACTCATGCCATTCCAGGGCTCCTGCGGTACGGGTGTGGTGGTGAGCAATCTTGGACCATTTAGGCAAAGTCGCCACCCTAGGATGATGGAATAACAAAATGCAAGGAGCCTGGATCTCGGAGAACTTTGCAGAGAAGGGCTGCCGTGGCAGACTCTCAGGAGAGAAAACAGATGCTCTTGTTTAACTGTGATTTGCGGTCTCCTCGCTGCAGTGGTTCAGCTGACACCCAACCAAATGCACTGAACCCACTAAGGGTCTTTCCCAGGAATTTGGAATGGATACACTGGGAATTAGCTGTCAGGGGGCCCAAAGGTCATGGCCACAGTCGGAGCCATGGCCAGCCTAAATAGAGACTCTGGATAAGCAGAGGAAGCCAGAGAGAGGAGCATGAAGAGAGGTGCAGTGAGAAAAGAGCGGAGAAGAAAGAAGGTAGGGAGGGGGCTGCTGCCCCTCTCGATGGCACCCCAGTCCCCGCACCCCAGTCCCAGGCACAGTTCCTGCAGAGCTCCGGGTGTATCCTGCTGTACGATGTCATAAAATTGTCCTGTGTCCTTTCACTACTATGACTGAGTTTCTCTTCTTTGCAACCAGGTGAGTTGTAATTAAAATACAGTGCCCTTTATTATTATATTACTGTATCTATTACTTTATATTACTATTATTATATTACTATAAATTATATTATTATAGTTCTTCAGATCTCAGATGCACATTTCCCCCCAGCAATTTAATATTTCTGAAAATGGTATTCACTTTAATCTCACTTTTTACCTAATTATTTATGTCTGGTATGGTAGATGTTTTATATTTTTCCCTCTCAAAGCAGGTGGTCCATCACGGCTTTGTCTGGTGACCACTCTCTTCTATTGGTACAGAAGCTGCCCAAGAGTAGGGCTTTGTTTTGGGGCCAGCATAGTGCTGGGCACACAGATGCTCAGTAAATGTCCAGTGGAGCAAGGGACCCAGTTAGTCCTGGGTGTTGCTGAATCAAGAAATGATTACATGGGAGCCACGGGGGGAGCCGCCCAGGACTCAGCTCCCGAGACCCAGCTCATTCCCCTCCTCTTGCACTTTCTACTGCCATGTCGGTATTTTGGCCCAAGCTCTTTCCAAACCCTGAGCATGTTCTTTCTTCTCTCTTCCTTTATTTTAAAGTCTCACTTCAACATTTAAATCTCTGCTCTGCTCGCCCTCCTCTGGGGGCTTTCTTAGAGAAACCTACCCCGCAGTGCATTAACAATACTGCTGCCCTCACCCTGAGGTCACCCTATCACCACCACTGGCCAGGAAAGGCCGGTCCTTGTGTACTTCACCAGGTGGATCATCAGTCCAGGGGCAGGATCAGAACTGGTCTTGGCATAGAGATGGCCAACAGGCACATGAAAAGATGCTCAACATTGCTAATTATTAGAGAAATGTAAATCAAAACTACAATGAGGTACCACCTCACACTGGTCAGAATGGCCATCATTAAAAAGTCTACAGGGCTTCCCTGGTGGCGCAGTGGTTGAGAGTCCGCCTGCCGATGCAGGGGACATGGGTTCGTGCCCTGGCCTGGGAAGATCCCGCATGCCGCGGAGCGGCTGGGCCCGTGAGCCATGGCCGCTGAGCCCGCGCGTCCGGAGCCTGTGCCCTGCAACAGGAGAGGCCACGACAGTGAGAGGCCCACATACCACAAAAAAAAAAAAAGAAGAAGAAGAAGAAGAAAAAGTCTACAAATAACAAATGCTGGAGAGGGTGTGGAGAAAAGGGACACTCCTACACTGTTGGTGGGAATGTAAGTTGGTGCAGCCACTATGGAGAACAGTATGGAGGTTCCTTAAAAAACTAAAACTAGAACTACCATACGACCCAGCAATCCCACTCCTGGGCTTATATCTGGAGAAAACTCTAATTTGAAAAGATACATGCACACCAATGTTCATAGCAGCACTATTTACAATAGCCAAGACACGGAAATGACCTAAATGTCTATCGACAGATGAATGGCTAAAGAAGATGTGGTACATATATACAATGGAATGTTACTCAGCCATAAAAAGAACAAAATAATGCCATTTGCAGCAACATGGATGGACCTAGAGATTATCATACTAAGTGAAGTAAGTCAGAAAGAGAAAGACAAATACCATATATCACTTATACGTGGACTCTAAAATACAACACATATGACTTTTATGAAACAGAAACAGATTCACAAACATAGAGAACAGACTTGCGGTTGCCAAGGCGGGTGGGGTAGGAGAGGGATGGAGTGGGAGTTTGGGATTAGCAGATGCAGACTATTGTATATAGGATGGATAAACAACAAGGTCCTACTCTACAGCACAGGGAACTATATTCAATATCCTGTGATAAACCATAATGGAAAAGGATATTATAAAAGAGAATGTATATATATATATATATATATATATATATATATATAAAACGGAATCACTTTGCTGTACAGCAGAAATTAACAAGACATTGTAAATCAACTATATTTCAATTAAAAAGAAAAGAACTTGGCTTGGCTGTCCAGTAGGGCACGCATGCCGGCTCCTCCCTTACCACCAGCCTGTCGCATCTGGCTCTAGGCACGGTGATGGTGTGATGCTGGCCCAGAGTGGCCTCTCCCTCCCAACACACTGCTCCAGGCTCTGGGAACCCAGCGGCGGACAAGACATGTCAACATTTATCCTCAAGGGCAGTTACCACTGATGAGGTGCCGCACGTGGGCGGGACTCTTCCGAGGTTCTTCTCTCCATCTGTGCGGGTCATGGTCTGCCATGCTGGAGGCTGAGGGTTAGAATCGATAAGATCGGTCCCTGCCCTCCTGGAACTTGAAGAGTCACAGTGAAGGATACAGGCAGAGATAGAGGCAAGTTCATGCTCTAAAGTGTCCTGCTGCAGGACCAGCTGGCTGGGAACAGCTCCTGGGCCTTTGTCTGAGGTACTTCTCCTCTCTTGTCATGGCTGCGGGGCTGGGGGCAGTGACGAGCACGGGCCTGAGGGGGCTACTTCCTGCCCCTCACCCCAAGTCTGTGGTCTCAGGCCCGGAAGGCCCAGGTCACCCAACCATGCAGGTGAACTCTAGACTCCTGGTTCTCCAATTTGGGGCTGGCCCTGGGTGACCTGAACGGTTTTCCTGCCATGTCAGAGCAATGGAAAGCTCAGGAAGGCCCTGCTTGCATCGTCAGGGGAGCCCCATGGCCCACCCAGCCCATATAAAAGGGAGGCTCATGGGGGGCTGCTCCTGACCCTGGAATTAGTATCAACAGGGCCAGAGCAGGTGCCGGAGAGGAGGGAGCAGGGGCGGAGGCGGGCAGTGTCGCAGAGGCATCAAGATTTGACGCCTAGGGAGACCTTCAGGAATGCCTTCTGGGGTGGGTGAGGGGAGCCGGGATGCACGGTCAGGAACTCTCGCAGGTGGGAGGGAGACCGCAGAATCAGAAGGGGCTTTGACCAGAGGAGACCCAGGGCCACCACGCTCACCGGAGGGTGCCACCCAGAGGCCTCACTCATTCCTGGCATGGGAGCCCTCCTGTAGCCGGGGCAGGACAGGGAGCTGCCCTTAGAGCTGGCCCGACAGGTTTATGGAATAATTACAGGGGCCCTGGTATGGAGGTGTGGAGCCTGTTTGCATATGATTTGCATATGATTTGCACATGAATAGCCTGCACTTTGGGTTCCCAGGCAATTTTCAACTTAAATATTAATTGTTGCTGCCCTTAGGGTTTTCATTGGTTGGTTCTGTTTTCTCTGTTTCTTCTCACCCACTTGCTGTCAATGACTCCGATGTGTGTGTGTGTGTGTGTGTGTGTGTGTGTGTGTGTGTGAGAGAGAGGGGGGGGGGGAAGCAGCCCAGGTGTGGAGGATCAGGTGTCTACTAGGTGCAGAAAGCAGTAGCCGCGTGCAAAGCAACAAACCAGCCAATGATGCTAAAGAAACTTCCAGATTCCTCCCGGGGCCCAGCAGGATCTCCTCTCTGGTGGTGATGTGGGACGTGTGGCCCCCAGCCCCGGCTGAGGCGCAGTACCAGACTCAGCGACTACCTGCCAGCCTGCCCGCCCCAGCCCTTGCCTGCCCCCCAGATCTGCCAGCTCCTGCCCGCTCTGTCACCAGAGGCCCAGCCACACGCGGCACGGAGACAGGGAAAGGTGAGGCTGTGCAGAGCAGCGTTTAGCTCACAGGCTCTGAGGCCGACTGTGCTGCATCTGGATCTTGGCTCTGTATCCTAAGTAACTGCAACTCTGGGCAACTGACTGACCACCCTCGCGCCCCAGGGTCCTCTTCTGTAAAACAGGGTGACCCAGAGTGCCTGCCTCATTGTGAGGTGGGGACGAGGCCAGCGACTGCGTGTGGAGCCCTTGGCCCTGGGCCTCCCTGGTACACAGACTGTGCTCCCTGCCGCTGAGCTGCAGACATCCCACCCCAGGTGTGGGTCACCTGGTCCCAGCCTTGCCCAGTGCGGGGCATCCCATGCCAGTACGGCATCATTCGGCTTCGGCGCCAACATTCCCTGAGACGGAGGCTCACTCCTGTTCTCCTGAGGGCTGTTCCCAGCACACACACGATAACCCCGTTAAAGGACCCTTAGAAGGGAGCTCAGAGCTTTTCCAGGAGCTGGGTTCTGTGCCCGGCTCTCATCCGGAGAAAGGACTTCCTTGGGCGGACCCTCAGCTCCCTGCAAGTCGACTCAAGTCTGGTGTCTGGGGTCCTGCAGCCCACAGCTCCCCTTCTCTCCGAGAGCCCAGGAAAAATTGCAGGATGTGCTCCCTTCTTGCGCCTTCTCAACCCAAGCTGCTTAGACCAAGCATCTTGCTCTTGCCCCAGAACAAGGTGGGGCACCAGAGTGTCTCTGAGCCACTGACACAGGGCTCTTTGAGCTTTTCTCCTCCAGCACCTGACTGGGTCCGTAGAGTTCTCCTGGGAAGCGTGATGAGCAGCCTGAGGTTGGCTGAGGATGGCGGCCACTGCTCAGTGCGCCAAGCAACATGCTGCGGGCTCTAAATACACGCGCTCTAAGGGATAAGTGCTATTATTATTCCCATTTCACGGCTGTGGGAAGCGAGGCTTAGAAAAGCTAAGGAATTTGCCCCGAATGGCTAGGCTTTTACGCTGGGGAGCCTGGTGGTGATGCAGACAGGCTGGCTCCAGACACTGGCTGCTACCAGCTGCTGGACTACTTTTCTAAAGGCATTTTTCTCACAACTGGGTTTTCTTTTCTTTTTCTTCTGTAAGAGGTGACTGGCTCAAGAGATGAATCCTTCTAGAATCTGCCTGTCTCCATATCTGTGTTGTAAGCACGATTTGGGTATGTAGCGAGCAATGGTCTTTATTTCTTTTGGCTTTGCTTATAGATCTGTCTTGAGTTGACCTTGGGGTGCCCTTATTTATAGGGGTGGCTACTCAACACCCCCCTCCCACCAGGCATCTCAGCACCTCTGAGCCAAGGGCACAACGATTCCCCTCTCATAAGCTCCAACCCAGATTTCTCCTCCTCCTTCCATGTTACCATCATAAAACCTGCTCACACAGGCTCCACCCCAGGCCCCCTTTCACCAGCCCCGATGCTGGGGCCCTGACCTCCCAGAAAAATGCAGTTTCCGGAGAGCACTCTGGGCTCGGCAGTCTGTGAGTTTTTTCCCCCGGGGGTGAAGAATCAAGGCCCCGCTTAAGTCATAAAATCACCTCTGATGACCATGACCTTATTAGAACTGCATCCAAATGTGGTGCTCCCATTAAGCTCAGAAGAAAGGTCCAGAAATTTCTGCAAAACTTCAGCCATGCTTGGGGAGTGGGGGGACATCGTTAGGAAAATGGCGATCAAAGTTGTTATTTTCCTCATATCTCCAAGGAAACAGCTCTAGAGTAGGGCTCTTACCCAAAACGTCAGGAGCTTGTGACATGTGAGGAGGATTGGTTGATTCTGACTGTATTGTGAGGACCCAAGGAATGGCTGAATTTTTCTTTGAAAATCCAGGAGACAGCACCTGGGAAGAGGAGGCCACATATTCATAGTCTTATTTACCTGGACAGGACATAGCTATTGGTCAGCAATGCTGCTGACTGGGGAGGTTAGAAGTTCAAAAATCGCCCATTCAAGTGCCATCCGTATTCTGTCTGGAGAATTCCAGGAACAGCCTGGGAATGATGGAAACCTGCTTCCAGCTCCCTCTCTGTCTTCATCTTCCCCTCTCTGGTCCTCAGTCTCTGCAAAATAAAGAGGTAGGCCTATATCTTCAGTTTCCAAACTTTTAAAACAGCAGTGGCTTCTCTTTAAAAAAAAATCTCTTGTGAAAGGTCAAAGTATATGACAGATCAAAGGGCAGCTGCTTTGGCTGAGTTTTCTGGGGATGGTTCCCTCAGGGCCCTAGGAAATCTGACAGGTCAGTCTGGGAACCTCTCCCTACCTGAGCTCTAGGTGCCCATCAGCTCCAGGGAAAACAAAGGAGACTCTTGTTCCTGGAGCTTGGACTTAGCCCAGGGAACTTGGCCTTGGCCTTGGATGGGTGAAGCAGTTGGAGTGCACTGTGGATAGAATTTTACGGCGTGACATTTGGTGGTCTTTTCCCTTTCTTTCCTTTCACCTTTTCTCCCACTTTCCCAGTTCTTTTCCTTCTCCCTCGGGCACCTGGAGGCAGGGCTCAGCACCAGTTGTGGTTTGCATTGTGGAGCTTAAAAGCTGCTGCTAAATCTTTTTTTTTTTTTGGTACGCGGGCCTCTCACTGCTGTGGCCTCACCCGCTGCGGAGCACAGGCTCCGGACGCGCAGGCTCAGCGGCCATGGCTCATGGGCCCAGCCGCTCCGCGACATGTGGGATCCTCCCGGACCGGGGCACGAACCCATGTCCACTGCATCGGCAGGCGGACTCTCAATCACTGCGCCACCAGGGAAGCCCGCTGCTAAATCTTTGGAAAGATCTCCCAGTCCTACCGAGAAGATTTACCAGCGTTCTCCCAGGACCCCAGCCAGCGGTCCACACTACCTGGAGAACGGCTACCGTGGGGCCCATCGCAAATGAGCGGGGAGGCGTTGTCCAAACCAGGCCATTATTTCTTGAATTTATCACCTCCTTTACCTGTGTCACTGTCGCCAGGAGAAATTTGTTTTAATGTCCTGGATCATTAAAACCCAATAATCGCTTTGAAATGGCTTAACTGCTTCCTGCATGGAGATAAAGTAAATAAAACTGTCGTCTCTGTGTCTGCTGTCACTGTGTGATGTGGCAACTCTTTTCCTTTTTTAATAACTGCATTCATTTTAGCTCAGGCCAATGCATTTATGCCATGCTGGTGGTGTATAAATTTGGTAATTAAATCCTGTTATCTTGACACGATGGGCAGAATAAGAAGCAGTTGTGACGCTTCAGAGAGGAAAAGACACTGTGGGAAGAGAGAGAAGGAGGTTTGTTTTGTATTTTTAAAAAAATCATTTTCATGGAGTCTTTTTTTAGGACTGACTAGCTGACAGATGCCTGACTAACAGCGAGATCCTTGTGTGGGGAAGGATTCTAGAGAATCCTGTGAAATTGCTCTTCACTTTGTTGTCCACCCTGGCAGAGTAGAAAGTGTATGGTATTTGTAATCCTGCAGACCTGGAATTCTATCTACGCTCAGTGGCTTAGCTGTAGGACCTCAGGTCAGTCACTCACTTCTGTATCTGTCAGGGTGCTTGTGGCTGCAAATAAGAAAAATCCCTTTCCAGAATGACCAAATCATTAAAGAAAATGTTTATGATCCTATAATAAGAAATTCTGATTTGAGGCAACTCCAGGGATGTTGAATTCAGCAGCTTATCAGTGTAAGTGAAGAGCCCAGATTCTTTCCAACATTTTCCTCTGCCCTCCTTCAGGGATTGGCTTGGGCTCCTAACCTCGCCCTATGATTGCAAGATGGCTGCCTCATTTCCAGGAATCCCACGCAGACCCAGCAGTGCGCAGCAGCAGCAGAGGGCCTCTTTCATCAGCAAGAAAGCATTTCCTGGAAGCTCGCTAGGAGACACAGCCTCACATCCTATTGGCCAGAAGTGTGTCTCATGCCACTTCTAAACCAATCACTGGCAAAGGGGAGAAAGGGAATCATTATGACTGGCTCGGATGAATCAGAGTTTCCTCCTCCCCCCAGCCAGGCTGGTGATGGGACCCCTGAAATGCCTGCCACGCAGATAAGACAGGATACTTAAGTAAAACCAGGGTTCTATTAGGAAGAAAGATGAGAGGTGCAACGTTGCTGGGTGGGCAACTGGTGGTATCTGCCACAACCTGTTTGAGTCTGTTTCTTCATCTGTAAAACTAGGATCATAAATACTTACCTTAAAAATCCTGTTGTGGGGATTCAAAGAGATGAATAATACATCAGACTTTTCTGTCATACACAGAGTGTTAGCAGGATAGAGAGCTGATTTGGGGTTAGCCATCTTCTCCCGAAGAGGCTCATTGGTAGACATGGGTTTGCGTCTTATTCAGTCCCAAGAGGGCCAGAGAATCAGGCTTCTACTAATGATGGAACTTTGTGTTGAATGCTCCCACCACATGCGTGGCTGGCCTTGGTGGGTCCTCCAGGTGGCCTGGAGACTTGCCTCCTGTGGTCGGCCTTTTACTTTTTCTAATGTGTTCGTGAATCATGTAACTGGAATATGGCAGGGCCCCTTGTTTTCTGACTCAAAAGGTGTCTCCAGCCAGCAAATGGTGCAATCTGGGCTCATCTCTGATTCCAGTGTTGAGTCTGCTTTATGATCCTTAGGAAGAGTGATGGAGGTGAAGCCCAGGCCATCTTGGAGCCACTTCAGCTCTTCATCCTCCAGACCAGACAGGCAGGAACACCAGGGAGGTAAAAGAAGTTCTCTCCTGAACTGTCAGGAGAGTTCTCAGATGAGTAAGCAGTATGGGAGACCAGAAGTTGGAAACTTCATCAACTCAACCAACACCCTTGCCCAACATAAGGGAACCAGACCTGAGTCATGGAAAAACGGTATCTACCATGGATGTTCCTTCCCATCCAACACTCTCTTTTTTACCCCCTTGCCCATGAGGTCCCCTCTTTCAAGTCGCTTGGTCTTCCATCTTCATCCTCTTCCTTGGGAGACCCCATGCCTCCTCACAGGAGCAAGAATTTCCTCTCCCATCCCTTCCCAAGTCTCACTGACCGACCCTGGGGAGACAATAGATTCCAGAAGCACCAGCGAGAGTGATGGAGGGTGTGTTGATGCTAATTCAGTCTGCAGTGTCGGCTTCCTCAGCGGTTCATCAAAGAGGTAAGCATGCCTCACCTAGGCAAGGTTTGACTTGTCTTGGAGCCTACCCAATCTTAACGTGTATGAAGGCAATTGCATTGCTCCTATTAGAAGAGCTTTCTTCTTGTCCTTTCCATAACATTAGCCTTTGCCCTTATTGTACTAGGAAGCATTTGGGTTTTTCTTGAATCTGCTATTGTATTACATTACAAGAGCCTCACTTTGACAGCAAAATGGCTCTGTCTGTGGTACCCAGGAGGGATGGCACCCGCTTGGATGACATTCTTTTGGATTCCCCAGATGAAAGAAGAGGGGGAGGGCTTCCAGTTTATTTCACTCCGTGCATTTTCACTTTTAGTCTGTGAACGCATTGTTCCTTCCGTGAAAGGTAGAAGTGGGGTGGCCATGGGCCTATTCGTCATATTCTGGAACGGCAGTTAGGTAGGTAGCATGTAAAATTTGTACATTAGGACAAAAGGAGGAAATGCCATATTGCTCACCAGAAAATAAACTTTTCAAACTTCTTGCCCCAAGTGGTGGAAAAATTAAAGTTATAAATAGCCTTTAAAAAGATTAGGTTTGCACATAGTATGCTTATTTACCAGGGCAATCCGAAGAAATTAACTAAAAAGATGTTAGGATTAATAAAATAATTTTGTATAAATGTTGGGTAAAAGAAGAGGATACAAAAATCAATGATATTCAATAACATTCCTGTGTGCTTGGAATACTCAGAAAAATACAAAGGGCAAACAAGCAAAAAGTGTTTGGCCTGTTCCTTCTCTGTGGGGTTTTGTCCAGCTACCGCCTACCTATTAATCAGATAGAATCGTAGACGTTATGCCCTCAGAAAGGGCTTCCCAGATCCTTACACTGGCTAGGTCCTCCCTGTAGTGTGCTTTCTGGGCACCCCATATGTATCTTGTTCATTGGAACTACCAACCATTGCTTAAGTGTCTCTTTCCTTCTAGACTGTAAGCTTCTCCACTAGACTGTATCCTGAGGGTAGGACAGAGGGGTCTTGCTTACTGCTTAATTCCTAGAGCTTTGCACAATATTCTTGAATGAATTAAAAAATTAACAAGACAGAACATTCCTTGGAAACATCTCTCTTTAGAGAAATGTGTGTGCCCTATATGAAGAAAAATGACACACTTTACAAAAGGTCAAAGAAAACTTGAAAAGGAGTGACCAGGTGCCTTGCTTTTGGAGGGACAACTGGCATCTACCATACAGTTGTCCCTTCTGCCCAGAATAATGTACAGTATTGACTTAATGTAACATCAAGTAAAGCCCTCACAGAATTATTGGGAAAATTATTATAAAATTATTCTGGAAGAAGATGACCATAAAAGAAAGTTCTGGAAAACTAAGCTATGAGCTTCCTGTGTATAGCGTCCTGTTATCTTTCCCCTTTGTCTCCAAGTAGTCTTTCACTCACAGCACAGCACAGAAACCCCCTTCCCCGCCTGCTGGGTTCTGTCGGAGGGGCGGGGAGGGGCAGGCCCTCCAAGACAGTAGAAATACCCAGGCAGCAAGTTCCCAGGCTCTGGTCTTTCACCCCAGAAAGCAGTGGGAGCTCAGGGCAGACAGGGACAAGACCAGGTCATGAATGCTCGTCTGGAATTTAGCACTGATATTGACAGTCTGGGACTGGACCAGATGCAACTAGAGGTCACAAGGCTCTGTGCAAGCAGTTATGTCCCCTCCCAGGGCCCTTCCCCGAAAAGGCCCCTCTCCAAATGCTCCTCTGACTGTATCAGTGCCCCTATTGTCCTGCCTCTGTTCACTGTTTGCCTGATCATTGCTCCTTACAGAAGTAGCTGGAGCAGCATCTCCCAGGAAGAGAGGATTCTGTGTCTCGTTCTCCGGTTGTCTCCAGGAGGGTCTCGCCAACTGCAGAGGCTCTTCGAGGCTTCTTGCCCAGGAGTGTCTGTAAATCAAGACCACCTCACTCTGAATGGGGACGCCCCCATCTCCCTTTGACACGTCTGGCTCAGTTGACTTAGCTGTAGTTCTCAATACAAAGAGTCAAAAAGAACAATGTGAAGCCTTAGGCAATCAAGCGTTTAAATACCTCATTCTTGAACCAATCAAGCAGAGCTTGACACCATGCTCCCTCACCTCAAACCTCATTCAATCAACTTCGATTTAACGTCCTATAAAAATATACCCACCATGTCACTTTACTGTGTCCCTGAAATTGGAACATACATTGTAAGTTATAACATCCAACCCCATCCTCTCAAACATTTAAACCCACGAGAAGAGCTCTCATCATTATTACCAAGTCCCACAATTCCAATTGCAGTGAATTTCCCACAGGACATGGGATCACAAATATTCCCATTGGCTGCAGTTTTAGTAATATTGATACTTTTGCACCAGACCAGGAAAATAATTTCTCTCTTTCCCATTTTTGCTTCTAAATGGCTCCAGCTCGAAATGGATGATTACAACGGGAGATTGAAGTCAGGAGTTGCAGAGAGCAAGAAAGCAGGTGGGGGAATTTAAGGTCTAAGAAGCAGAAGAGGGATCTAGTGGGTTCTGAGGCAAAGGGACCCAAGAAGGCCGCTGGGGTGGGGAATTCAGGACAAAAATGCAGGGAGCATGGGGTGGGGGAGGTGGGGAACTCCTGGGAAGCCATCAAGAGCAATTACCTGGAGCTGGTATTGCACTGCTGATTCTTCGGGTACCAGTCACAGGTGGGCTTGGGTGCACCTGGGGAGGAATAAGCAGGACCCCAGGGCTTAATTCCATGGAGCCTCGTCTCTCTCCGTCTTCCCTTGGGGAGCTGAGCCAGTGTGAGCCCCAGCCAGAGCCGGCCCTGACATCTGCTATCTTTGTGTGCGGCTTGAACAGACTCCACTCTGCAGATGACCCAGGATCCTATTGTTCATGGAGAACCACACTGTCTAGAAGTCCTCTGGGCTCTGCTGTCAACCTTGGATGTTGTAGGTCCTCGAACTGTACTCGTTGTAGGGGACTACTGGTTCCTTCCTTAGAGGACTGACCAGCTGCCCTAGTCGATTTCCTCCAACCACTGCCCCATGCTAGCCACATGCTTGACCTCAACTTGCTTCCATTTCACCAGCTGAAGCTCTCAGAACACTGTGTGGCTAGGGCCGTGCATAAATCAACGACCAGTAGTGATAAGAATGGGATTAGGAGCTCTAGAATGCTGGATTTAAATCTCAGCTATGCCATCTACTCTCTGGGTCACTTTGAGCAAAGGCATGTAGCCTTTCGAAGCTTGAGTTCTCCCATCCACAAAGATGGAACTAGTAATTTGTACCTCCTCTGGGGTTGACATGTGAGTTATAAATGAGAGGCTGTACATGAATACACCTAGCACTCAATCAATACATCTTTAATCACATTCATGAATCTTGTAGGACAGGGTACAGTTTATCATTCCCTCTGGAAAAGTCATCCTAGTTTAACCCTGTGGTAGGGACTGTATCTCTTTTTCCCATTCTTCATCAATAGGTGAGCTCCTTGCTGGCAGAGACTGAATGAAACCCACAAAGTCAATCTCAAAGATTCCTATTCTGGGACCACATGTTCCAAGACAGCCCAGCCATGCTACCCACGTGAGAGCTCCCTCAGATACCCGTGGGGAACGGCCAAGGGACTTAGCGGATTCTGTGTTCACACCTGTGCACACACGGTCACACTGCCAGCAGGCTCAACCGGCAGCCAGAAAGCGACTGCATAAATATGATCTACACACACCCCCCTGTAGATTAAAAATATAGGCCAATATCTACTTGCCAAGGAAAGGACTAAGCTATTTTCTCAGAAGGATATATTTAGACCTGACAGCAAGTCCCAGTATTTGCCGAGAAGGGGTCTAGGTCTGATATCATCACTTTCCCACCCGAGAAGGGCTCGTCCTTCACAGCACCTGTGGGCTCCATGCTTGGCCGAGTTATGGTTTTGACAGGTGAGGTGAGGCAGCCTCCAGAAAGCCTTGTTAACTTCAGAGGTGAACATAGCAGGAGTGACAGTTACGGTGATTCCCCACAGTAAGGCCATTGAAACAGTGTTAGTGGAGGGGTGGATGGAAATGGTTCTGATGTCTTCTGAACATGGTGACGATGGATCATATTTAATAAGCATTTTGTGCCTGCCTCTCTGGACTTGTTGAGTGGCTTATCCTTCTCTCGATAGCAGGATATGGCTCCTATTAATCTCAGAGAGAGAAAGGGGGGAACTAGAGGGAACTAGCCTCCAAAGAGAGGCTTTCACTTAGGCTTGAGATTTCCATGGACCCAGTGGTTGGCCGGAGAGTTTCCTAGGAATAAAAATGAGTAGGTGGGTGTTTGGAACGGAATCAATTCTACATGCTCCAGACTCTCAATCCCACCACGTGCAGCACAGAATGTTCGAATGTGGACTTCATAAAAGGAGGGTGGGGCAACAGAAGTAGCCTAGCTGAGAGCCCACGTGAAGCTGTTTTACAAGTGGACAAACTGGACGTCTCTCGCCATTTTTTTCCCCCCTGGCAGGTGGGAAGTTTTTCTACTTGATTTTATCACTCTTGGCACTGATGGTTGGGTTGGATTTAGGACCACATTTGGACTTGAGTTCATTCTCAGTTACTTGGCTTGATTTCTCATGAGTCATGGCTTGCCAGGAAGCTCAGAGATGCTGGGCCAAGCACATGGCCTGTTGGATCTGCCCTCAATTTCTCATTAGCTTACCTCTTTGGAAGTCATGTAGTAGCTTCACCACCACTGGTAGCATCCCTTCACTGTGGGAAAATGCTATGCGGGGCTCAGGCAGTGAATAAGTAGGGGTGGAAACAGGGCCCCTGTTTTCAAAGTCATCATTCTCTGAACTTGCCTTGTGGAACCCCAGCACCCAGCCTTTGGAAGGATCGCAGGTCTGCTCTCTCTGCTCTCTTTCTCCCGCAGGAATTGAGGCAACTTTGCTGCAAGAAACATATTCTGAGACACATCCAGGGCTTGGATTTGTTTGGAAATGGGATGACCTGAAGTCATCCCTTTACGTTTTAGTACGTGTGACTCAAATGCCTGGGTACATGTGTGCGTGTCTTCGTTTCCCTCTGCTGAAGGCATTCACAGACTGTCCTCTTTTCTTTATTCTCTCTGGCTGCAAGCAGTAAAAGTGAGGAGTCCTTGCTATTTAAAAACCTTTAAAGCCCTGCCACTGTCTACAGGAAAGTGCTAATTCCTGAGTGTCCGGATGATTCTTGCCTCTTTGTGGATCACTCTGAGCTTTGGTGCTTTGGGCTATAATCAGTCTTATTCTTCACCTTTCATGTCTTTCCTGTCTGTGACACATGGTGTTCCCTGCCAGCTTCCACTTCCTCTCTCATCCATCTATCTCTGTCTACTGGCCTGGTTATATATATCTACCTGTCTCTCTCTCTCTCTCTCTCTCTCTCTCCATCTCTATGCTCAGAGTTGACAAATGCCAGCAAGACCCATAATGAAAGAGCCTCTCCCAGTTTAATGTACAGCAAATACACTTCAGTGTAGACCTGAACCCACACTGGATCCTCTATCACACCTCCTCGGGAGAGGATTATTATCTTTTGTAGTGCTTGAGAGGAGAGCAGGAGGAGAAGACGATGCCCATTTCTGGAGAGCGTCTTCTTCTGAAAGGCTAAAACTCTTCTGAAGTTCATTACTTACCGAGCACTGCTTAGGTGGCGGGCACTGTAACGGGCCAGAGGTTCAGAGATGAACAGGCCATAGCCTCTGACCTCCAGGACTGGCCAATAAGTCTAGCGGATGAGGAATCAAGCTGAAGACATTGCAAATGACTGAGTCGGTACCAGCTGTCACAAACTGGCCTAGAGAAAAGACTCAGTAGAAAGTGGACACTCAGCCCAGGTCATCCAACTGGGAGAACTGGGGAGAGAGGAGGAAAATCTGGCAAAATAAGGTTGGAAAATAGTAACCACCACTGGACCATGAGTTCAGAGAACTTGGCTCCGTTGTTCATTGTTGTATTCCTAGGGTCAAGAACAATACCTGGAACATATCAGGCGTACAAAAAAATATTTGTTGAATCAAGGGATAAATCTCAGTGGCTCATTTCCCTTGCCATTTGCTGAAAGGAATCCCCCCTCCTCCCCAATATAGGACAATGCCATTAGGCAGGTGTACCTTGGGAATTTGCACCATCTGTTTGGGGCCCCATGGAGAGGGTGTACCAGATGGACTTGAGGTCTATTTTGGTCTTTTCTTTGCATGTTTCTTGTTTTTCTGCATCCCATGCAGATGGATACTGCCAGGTTATTTATAGTAGGAGTTTGCTAACAATAATAGAACAGTTGCTCTAATTCCAATGCCAATTGAATTACTTTGGCTTTGCATTCTTTGGAGGACCTGTAGCAAGCACAGTGTTAAATAGCTGTGGGACCAGGACGGTTCCTATAGAGCATCAGCTACCACCCATTCTGACCCTCTTCCCCAAAACAATTCTCTTTGGGACATGGGACACAGTGACATTGTTTGCGTGCATTCCACAGGTTTCAGGAACAGTCTATTCAGAGATGCAAAACTTTATAAGATACAGTGCTGGAAAATGTATTATTTAATAGTATTAAATAATCAATACACATAGCCAAGAATGCAAAGATGGTTCTTATGTACAAGAATATTCAGGATTTTAGAATTTATACTATTACACAGCAAAGGAAACCATAAACAAAATGAAAAGACAACCTACAGAATAGGAGAAAATATTTGCAAACGTTGGAACTGACAAGTGATTAATCTCCAAAATATACAAACAGCTCATACGAAACAAATATACAAACAGCTCCACATCAAATATACAAAATATACAAACAGCTCCATATCAAATATACAAACAGCTCCATATCAAAACAAACAAACAAACAAACAACTCAATCAAAAAATGCTCAGAAGACCTAAATAGGTATTTCTCCAAAGAAGACATACAGATGGCCAACCGGCACATGAAAAATGCTCAATATCACTAATTATTAGAGAAATGCAAATCAAAACTACAATGAGGTATCACCTCACATCAGGCAGAATGGCCGTCATCAAAAAATCTACAAATAATAAATGCTGGAGAGGGTGTTGAGAAAAGGGAACCCTTCTGCACTGTTCGTGTGAATGTAAATTGGTGCAGACACTACAGAAAACAGTATGGAGGTTCCTTAAAAAACTAAAAATAGAGTTATTATATGATCTTGCAATCCCACTCCTGGACATACATCTAGAAAAATCTCTAATTTGAAAAGACACATGCACCCCAATGTTCATAGCAGCACTATTTACAATAGCCAAGATAGGGAAGCAACCTAGGTGTCCACCAACAGAAGAATGGATAAGGAAGATGTGGTGTATTTATACAATGGAATATTACTCAGCTATAAAAAAGAATGAAATAATGCCATTTGCAGCAACATGGATGGACCTAGAGATTATCACAGTAAGTGAAGTAAGTCAGACAGAGAAAGACAAATACCATATGATATCACTCATATGAGGAATCTAAAAAAATGATACAAATGAATTTATTTACAAAACAGAAATAGACTCACAGACATAGAAAACAATCTTATGGTACCGAAGGGGAAAGGGGGTGGGGAGGGAACAGTTAGGATTTTGGGATACACACTAATATATATATATATATATATATATATATATATATATATATATATATATATATATAAAATAGGTAAAGAACAAGGACCTACTTATAGCATAGGGAACTATACTCAATATCTTGTAATAAACTATAATGAAAAAATATCTGAAAAAGAATATATATATACACATCTATATGTATAACTGAATCACTTTTCTCTACACCTGAAACATTGTAAATCGACTCTACTTCAATAAAGAATAAAGTTAAGAAAAGAATTTATAATAGTGAAGACTTGAAAACAACTTATATGTTCAACAATAGAGGCCTTGTCTAGAAAATTATCATATGTTCATATGGTACAATACTCTATAGCTATCAAGAGTGTATTTCAGGATAATAGTTAATAATATGAGAAAGTGGATATGACATATTAAGTGAAAACCTGCAGATCGTACACATACATACACAAATATATGATCTAATCTTATAAAAAACTGTGCATGCCTAGGAAAAAAAGACTGAAAAGATGCAGTGCGTAATTTCTCAATGGGAAGATCATGAGTGACTTTTCTGTTTTTAACAAGATTTCTAAAATGAACATTTATTACTTTTGTATCTAAAAAAGTATGCTATTTTGAAGGATAGTCCCTTTGGTTGTTTCCAGGTGGGGTTTTGTATCTGAAGTTTATATTAAAGACTAGCTCAGGCCATCTGCTAATAGAGATGAACAAAGGGAAAAGAGGAAGTGTACAGTCATGGTCTTTAAAGTAGGCATTTAAAAGGTTGCTTTTAATTTAATCTCAAAAGGAAGAGGTAGGGGGTGTCTTCTCTGCAGATACTTATTAATGCTGGTTTGTACATTATCCAGGCATCTCTCATTTGCCCTAAAGCCTGTCTATAAAGAACCGGCATGTGTAGGCAGCACGTGTGTTTTCCATATCCATAAACTGTGTATTGCTCAAGGCCGGTCGTCTATCACGTCTGCCCAGGAATGAAGACCAACCTGTGGAATCTCATCTTTAAGTCAATAGCAGAAAAGCTTTTGGGGGGAGGAGGTTTACGAAGAGGAGAACTGTGGACCCTACTTTTGCTTATATCCTCCTGCTTGCCAGTCCCGTCTTGGAACCTGGGCCCCGATCAGGCATTTGGAGCAAACTTGTCATGCACAACCTCCTGTGTAAACCCATCTTGGTTAAAGACACGAGTTTTCTAAAGCCTGAGGGAGGAACAGTCTGACTCATAGTCACTGTTTTAACTTGAACAGTCAAACTATAATAGCTACACAGCCGGCTCCAATGATTAGCAGCAGAATTTATCTTTCCTGGATTGCACTTACAGTGACACACTCAATGTTATCCGCCCAGATACAGCATCTATAAAGTCAGTTGTATCATGCTCACTATTTTTAACTATAAGAAGAGGAGCCATATCTAATGTAATCTATATAGTGCTGTAATTAAAATGTCCTGCATAATGAGAACATCTAATAAATACAGTACAGCAAGTATTATGTTTCAGAACAAACAAATGCTGAGATTTAGGCTGCCTTAAAATCTGCATTTGAGAAATGAGGACCAGCCTTTGATAGCAGAGAAAACAAGATTAGGGACACCTTTCCAACATGGGGTTTAGACAACTGTTGGAGAGATATAGAGAACACAATTTACTTGACAAAAACTGGTCATCTAAGGCAACCTGGAAAGATGAAAAGAAATGGATTAGAGATTGAATCTATTCTGATTCTACTGTAGAATCTGATAATGCTTTTTAAAAAATAATGATACATCAACATCAAAATAAAATCAAATCAAAATCAAAACATACTTTGCTTAGCTCTTTAGAATCAACTTTACTACCATTGCTAATTGTATCAAATTGCTCTGTCACTGCAGTTCTAAGGAAACTTTGGTGGCTATTGTCCTTACATTTCCACTTGAAATTTGCTTCTAGGAAACCCATGGATGTTATTGGTTTCCTCTCATATCTCCCACACGATCTTTGAAATATCTTCTAGACAAGAAAAAAGATCAGTCCTTTAGTCCTATGAGACTTTTCACTTTAGAGTGGAGAGAATATGGAGGAGACCTTTCACATTAAAAGAGAGAATGGAAAATACAGTATATGAAGTAGAAGGTCAAGAAGACAAGAAAATACCCAGGGATGCTCTGTATCACCTTTTGGTGAAGAATTGCACTGTTTGTCGTCCCTCTGAGCATGAGACTATGCCCAATGCCTCTGACTTTGAGCAGAATGACCATGGGAAATGGATAGGCTGTGATGTCCTGATTGCAGGAGAAACTAAATTCTGGGCAGCTCTTGTAGATCAGCAACTAGAGAACAGACAAGGCTGGCTCAGGATTTCCATGTTGGAGCTATTAGCAGCTACAGCTGTTCCCAGGAGCCCAGGGCTCTGCAGCTTCCATCTGAATGACTTCCACAATGCCAGATTAAGCATTTATTGAATGAATATATAAATCAATGAACTGCATAATTGGAGAAATGAAGGAAAGCTTCGCTAAACCCTGAGGTTACAAAATTCCCTCTAAGTACCACTATCTACATCCTATAAGTTTTAACATGTAGTATTATTGTTACAGTTCATAATGATTTTATTATCGTTTCATTATTATTTCATTTTTAACACACTAATAACATAGAGATAAGGTTTTAGTTTAAATTGAATGTTTTATGAAGTTTATCTTTTTATTATTCTTTTAAAGCTAATTGCACTTAGTTATAAAATACAGTCTGCAAATAGAACAGATTCTTCAAAATATATTGAGACTTACTTATTGACCTTTATTCATACCTGTGTTTTCTGATTTTTACTCCAGGACTCTCTACATGTGTATTAAATCAAACTGTTAATTGTGTGGTCAAACCTTTTATACTTTAATTTTTTTGCCTGCTAGATCTATTAGTTTCAAAGAGAGGTATGTTAAACTCTCCCACCATGTTTATGGATTTGTCAATGACACCTTATAATTCTATCAGATATGATTTATATATTTGATGCTATGCGATTAGTTCATACAAAATTAAAATTGTTATTTTTCCTAGTGAATTTAACATTTTATCATTATGAAGTGGCTCCCTAACATTTAAAAGACTTAAAGTCTATTTTATCTATATTAATATAACTATATATGAATTCTTTTGGCTAATATTTGTATAATATTCATATTTAATTGGTTACTTTCAATTCAGTCTTTCCATTCTTTATATTTTAGATATGCCTCTTATAAACAGCATATAGCTGGATATTAAAAATGTAATCTGATAATCTCTAATTGGCAACTTTAGCCCATTTACACTTATTGTGATTTATACTTATTTTTACCATCCTGTGCTATTTGTTTGATATTTGAACACCTTTTTTCTTATTTTGTACCTTTTTTGGATTGATAATTTTTTTAATAAAACATTTTTCTATTACTTTTTGGAAATTATAAACTCTAGTTTCATTATTTTAGTGGTTACCCATAAAAGTTTAATTGTACAGTGGACCTTTGAACAACACAGGTTTGAACTACATGGATCCACTTATACATGGATAGTTTTCAATAGTAAATAATACAGTACTACATGGTCTGTGGTTGGTTGAATCTGTGGATGCAGAAGAACCATGGATATGGAGGGCCAACCATAAATTATACATGGATTAACCCCTGCAAAGTTCATGGGTCAACTGTACTTAACAAAGCCTAGAGTTACATAGAATCTCTTACTCTTTTCTGAACCTTTTAGCACATTTAAATCTGACCACTCCCTCACATCTTAGACACTATTGTTGACTGCTTTTTAAAAATCTCTAAATTATGTACTATTATTGTAGCTCTATACAGTAACTATTCATTTACGTTTATTTGCATGTTTGCCTATTCTTGGCTTACATTTCTTCTTGCGTCTTAGATCTTCACTGAGAGAGGATTTTCTTTCTTCCAAAGATGTATCTTTTAAAGTTCCTTTTATGATAATTTGTTGGTGATAAACTCAGTTTTTATGTCTGATGGAATCTAATATACCTCAGAATGGAGTTGGCAGGATTTGCAGATGGCTGGAATAGAGGGTGAGGGAAACAGGACAGTCAGGAGAGTTTCTAGCAGAGCACTCCCCCATAGAGGCACCTAAAAGATACTTACAGATGGTGCAGTGGGAAACATTGAAGGGTACTGCTGCTGACCACAATAAATACTGCCTGATAGACATGTAGGTTCGAGGATTAAATCCTGGGTTCCTAAGACCTTTATAAAAAACTCCAGGTATTCATTCATCCGCCAATTCGCATTTTGGACTTACTAAATCTACTACTTGTTTATTTGTTCTTTAATTTTTATTTAAACAGATTTTTAAAGCATCTGCTATGTATTAGGCATAATGTTAAGAGATGAGGATGTGAAAATGGGCAAATCCTTGCCCTTGTCGGTCAGACAGCCTTGTGGGAGAACAAATAGTAATCAAGTAATCAATCAAACAAATCAGTGTAAATGTGTGATTGTGATAAGTGCTGTGAAGAAAGGCACCTTGTGCTCTGAGGACCTACATTAGGAGGTTTGACTCTCTGGAGGTCAGAGTAGGTTTCTCAGAGGAAGAAAAATTTGAGCTGGTTGCTGAAGTCTGATGAGGCACAAACTAGGCACAGAGTGAGTGAGAGAACTTTCCAGGCTGAGGAAATGGCAAGTGCCACGGCCCTGTGGCAGAAAATGGCAGGTACAAAGCCTCGTGGTGGGGAGATGGGCATGGATGGGGGAGCAGATCGGTGTGGCTGGAGCAGAGAGAAGGAAGAGAGGGATTTAGGCAGAGTCTGGAACAATAAGGAGGGGACAGACTCGCGTCCTCGTAGGCCACTCAGGGAGGTGGCCTTATCCTAGGAAAAGAGCTGCTGATGCGATTTAGGCAGAGGGAGTGACCAGATCAGATTTGTGTTTTGAAGAGAAACCATACAAGCTTCCCAGCTTCTTCTCCTGCACTGGCTCACTCAGGGGACTGCACAGTGATTCTGGCTTTTTCCAAACAGCAATTCTCTGCCTTTGTCGGGGTGGTGGGGTGGGGGTGGTCTGGGCACTGTCCTGCCGGAGATGCTCGTAAAACTTTCAACACAGGTGGAAATGGCTGGCAGGAGGCTTTCAGGGACAGGCGCTGGGACTGTCGGTTTCCCCTTCTGTGCTCTAAGCCAACTCTCAGGAATATGTTCTAAGCACCTCCAGGAAGCAAAGGTATAATTAATCAAGAACAGCCAGAAAAGTTCTCCTAAACCTTTGATCCCAGAGGAATGAGAAGATGTAGCTGAGGAGTCAGGCCAGGGCTGCTCAAGGCACTGTGTTCTGTGAGCTCCTCTCCTGGTGGGTCTCCCCCTCACCCCTCTCCACTCTGAGCCCTCTGGAGGGGGAGGGGCAAGATGGGATCAGTGAAACAGGAAGAGGAAGAAGGAAGACGAGAGTCAGGAAGGAAGAGGGGGTCACAGTGTCAAATGCAGGGCCCTTGAGGAAAGAGGGTCCAAGGAGAGCTCTGGCGCCGGTTCCAGGCCTCACTCTGCACCTAACCCACTGTGTGACCTCAGGCAGATGATGTAACCTCTCTGTTGGCTTCTGTGTCCTCATCTGTAAATGAGGGCTTTCCCAACGGTGTCCACACACTTGGGGGGTGTGGTGAGGGAGGTCTGTGAATAAAGATGATGCAACTTCCTGTGGAGGATCAATCTTTTTTGAGGAAAAAAATGTTATTCTTATATTAAAACAAATACAGATGCAAAATTTGTACTTAAAGAGAAAAGGATTCAATAAGCAACATCCAAAAAATTGGTTCATGTTCTTTCCCTTATTATTCAGGGTGCTTGGGTGGAGAGGGTTAGAAAGCATTGGATCAGATGTGCTCTGAGATGCCCTCCAGCTCCTTAGCATTATGATCCTTTGGTTTTATGATGAAGATCAAGGAGAAGGAGGATTATCACTATGTGGACTCTAAAAGGATTTAGGCGACCCTTTTAGGTTTGAAAAGGAGTGAGTATGAATGTGGGCGTTCAGCTGTGCCTCACGCTCCCTCACGCCCTCGTCCTTCCTGCCTGCCTGCCTTATTCCTCCTTGTTCTGTCAGAGCTGTCCTAGTGTCCCCTCCTAGGGGATGCTTTGTCACTTCCTTTGTCCTTCCTGCCCCAATCCTCTAAACTGTTGACTTAGGCTCTGCCCAGCTCCTTGTGCTCACAGAACTCACGACACAGCTCAGAGTTTGCATTCACTGGGCTACGCTGTGGCACTGTTTTCTGGCCTTATTGTGTTCATCTGCCATTTAACAAGCCTTCATGTTATTTGGAAAATAAAGTCCCAATGTGCCGACAAGCCCTTCATGACATACCCTTGCTGACCTTTCCTGATTTGCATCTCATAACTCTCTGATTTTTGGTCTGGACTGTGGGCATGTCCAACAACTTGTAGTTCCTCCAAGTGCCACGTTGTTCCCTGTCTTTTGTATCTGTTTCCTGGAATGCTGTTTTCTGGAATGATTCTACCCTTGTCCATGTGAAGAATTCCTCTTTATACTTCACGAATCGGTTCCGTAGCCTCCCCTTGGAGAGGCCTTTGCTGGCTTCCCTGTGTGATGTCACCGCCCCTTTACATCAGCTCTGCCTCACCACCTGCCTGAATTCTAAGGCCAGAAGTTTGCATGTCTCCTGGGCAAACAAGAGCTCATGGAAGACCCTGAGTATATGCCCCATATGTAGTGTGGCATAAGCTCACGTCAGTGAACACCAATTGAATGAATATATGCCTGGATTAGAGAAAAGGGAAGGGGAATGATCATGCTATACTTCCATAAATACCCCCCTCCTCTCCACATTAGCCCAAGCAAATAGGTTATGTTCTGGGTTCCCAAGGTTGTAGATACAACTTCAAGCATACACGTACTAGTTAATCTCATCATTCATTCATCTTTTGACTCATCCTTATGCAACAACTACTACTCACTCATTAATTTATTCAAAACAATTTGCACTGTCTTAGCTGTTGAGAATTCAGTCTGAACAAACAGCTGTTGAGAATTCAGTCTGAACACAAAGTCTGAACAAACAAACAGATAATCAAGGAAATATTTGCTATGTCAAATTTTGACATATGTTTGTCAAGGAAAAAACAGCAAGGTCAGAGGCCAGATCATTAGGCATCTTAGGTCACCACTGGTAGGTGTTACTGAGTGAGGAGAGGAATAGCCTGATTTCTATTACATTTAAAAGGCTCACTTTCTATCATGCTCCCTGATTTCAAACTATATTACAAAGCCACAGTCTTCAAAACAGTATGGTACAGGCACAGAAACAGAGACATAGATCAATGGAACAGTACAGAGAACCCAGAAATAAACCCATGCTTATATGTTCAATTAATGTATGACAAAGGAGACAAGAATATTGGAAAAAGACAGCTTCTTCAATAAATGGTGTTGGAAGCTACATGCAAAAAAATAAAAAAAGTCAAACTGAACTACTTTCTCACACCATATATAAAAATAAACTCAAAGTGGATTAGAGACTTAAACGTAAGACCTGAAATTATAAAACTTTTAGGAGAAAACACAGCATATACTTTGACATCAATCTTAGCAATATTTCTTTTGGATATGTTTCCTCAGGCAAGGGAAACAAATGTTAAAATAAACAAATGGGGCTATATCAAACTAAAAAGCTTTCACACAGTCAAGAAAACCATCAACAAAATGAAAAGGCAACCTACTGAATGGGAGAAGATATTTATAAATGATATACTCGATCAGGGGTTAATATCCAAAGCACTTACAGAATTCAACATCCAAAAAACACAACCAGATTAAAAAATGGGCAGAGAACTTGAATAGATGTTTTTGTAAAGAAGACATATAGATGGCCAACAGGCACATGAAAAGATGCTCAACATCAATAATCATCATGGAAACACAAATCAAAATCACAATGAGATCCCCTCACATCTATCAGAATGGCTATCATCAAGAAGACAACAAACAATAAATGCTGGAGAGGGTGTGGAGAAAAGGGAACCCTTGTGCACTGTTGGTGGGAATGTAAGTTGGTGCAGCCACTGTGGAGAACAATATGGAGTTTCCTCAAAATATTAAAAATAGAGCTACCATATGGTGCAGAAATTCCACCTCTAGATATTTTTCCAGAGGAAACAAAAATACTAATTAGAAAAGATATATGCACCTCTATGTTCATTGCAGCATTATTTACAATAACCAAGAAATGGAAGCAGCCTAAGTGTCCATTGATAGATGATTTGATAAAGAAGATATGACACACACACACACACACACACACACACACAATGGAATATTAGTCATAAAAAGAATGAAATCTTGCCATTGCAACAACATGGATGAACCTAGAGGGTATTATGCTAGGCAAAATAAATCAGACCAAGAAAGACAAATACCATATGATTTCACTTATATGTGGAATCTTTAAAACAAAACAAATGATCAAACATAACAAAACAGAAACAGACTCATAGGTACAGAGAACAAATTGGTAGTTGCCAGAGGGGAGGGGTGAGGGGATGAGTAAAATAGGTGAGGGAGATTAAGAGGTACAAAATTCCAATTATAAAATAGTTAAGTCAAGGGGATTAAATGTACAGCATAGAAAATATAATCAATAATATTGTAATATCTCTTATGGTGACAGATGGTAACTAGACTTATCATGGTGATCATTTCATAATGTCCAAAATATCAAATCACTATGTTGTACACCTGAAACTACTATAATATCATTAAAAAATCAACTATGTACAGCCTTAAAAAAGGTTCTTTTTGCATCTTAAAGGTCATAAATTAAAAGTTAATCATTGGTGAAATATACACATAAATAAGCAAACAAACAAATAAAAAGCTCCGTCCGGCTGCTGCGTTGAACACAGTTTGAGAGGGGAAGGGTGGAAGCAGAAGAGCAGTCAGGAGATAAGGAATGACAGCATCTTGCACCGGGGTGTAACAGAGGGAGGCAGTGGAAAATGGTGAGATACTTGATGTAGTTGGCAGGAGAGCCAGCAAGTTTTGCTAATGCATAAGAAATAGGGTGTGTGAGAGAAAGGAGGCAAAGATGACTTCAAGGATTTGGCCAGAACAACCAGAAGGATGGAGTTACCATTGACTGAGAGGGAAGACTCTGCGATGAGTGGATCCCTGGGAAAACCAGGAGTTCAGCCTGGACCGTTAAATTTGAGATGTGTTATAGGCATGCAAGTCATGCAGTGAGTTGGCAGTGAGAGAGACAAGTGGGGAGCGGAGGGGAGAGATTCAAGCTGCAGATGGGAGTTTGGTGCCATTTACACACAGGTGTAATGGCAGCTGTGAGACCTCATGAGATCACCTAGGGAGGAAGGGCTGACACAGAAGAGAAGAGGCCTGTCCTGGGCTTGGGGTATCCCAACAGGAGGACGTTGGGGGGATGAGAAGGACCCAGAAAAAGAGACTGAGAAGGAGCAGCCAGTGAGGTCACAGGAGAATCAACAAGGTGATAAGCAGGGGTTAGAAGGAGGGAGAGAAATGCCAAGATGAATGAGGGGTCCTGAAAAGTATCAGTACTGGAGGTGAAAGGCAAAATCGTGGGGACTTAGGAGTGTACGAGAACTTTCTAGGAAGCTGATCTATTTGTTTTAGGCATACTTAACACAGTACAATTAGCAAAGATAGAGCAGAAATTAAAAAAAAAAATTACTTTCCCTCCTACGGAAGAGAGAAAAATAGACTTTATTTTCAATATTGGCAAATCAAAAGAAGGTCCCTGATACTCAATATGGTCAAATATGGTCTCCAAGATATAGTCTGCACAGAAGAAAGAAAACTCACTTCAAAAGGATCATTCCAGGAATGTCAAATGGCATAGAAAACCTTCAGTTTGTGTGTGCTGGCCAGAGATCAGAAGAGATCTAACACAAGCCCCAGGGATGGTAAGTGAAGATGAAAAATATAGCTAAACACAGCCCGAATTTGTCATAGAAAGTGTTGGAGGTTGTGCTATGGCCAACTCTTCACAGTTTATGTCCTCTCTCGGCAGCTTCCTCTTGCTCTGGGTGGGCAGGACTTCCGGCTAGAGGTTGGCTGGCTTTTGGCTGGGGATAAAGCCTTGACTCAGTACCAATTCAAGCGGCACTTAATTCTCCATTAATCCATCTAAAAATTGCACAGAATCTCAATGCTGGATTAGAGATCATTGAGCCCAGCACGATCCAACATTAGGTCATATATCATGTCTAAATCTCCAACAAGCCACATAGACAAGTCACATATGTAATTTAAAATTTTCTAGTAGGCACACTTGAAAAAAGTAAAAAAAACTGGTAAAATTAATTTTAATTTAACCTAATTTTATTTACCCAGTATGTCCCAAACATCATCATTTCAACATTTTTTTTTTTTTTTTTTCAGTACGCGGGTTTCTCACTGTTGTGGCCTCTCCCGTTGTGGAGCACAGGCTCCGGACACGCAGACTCAGTGACCATGGCTCACGGGCCCAGCCGCTCCGTGGCATGTGGGATCCTCCCGGACCGCGGCACAAACCCGTGTCCCCTGCATCGGCAGGCAGACGCTGAACCACTGCGCCACCAGGGAAGCCCTTTACCTTCTTTATTTCACACTAAACCTTTCAAACCCAGTGTGTATTTCACACTTGAAACACATCTCAATTCAGGATAGTCACAGTCCAAGTTCCCAATATTCTTATATGTCTGGTGGCTACTGTATCAGACAGTGCGGATCTAGACCATGCCCTTCAGTTTACAGATGAAGGGGCTGAATACTAGAGGGAAAGACATGAAATGGCAAAGACCATTTAGCTTGTCAGCGCCAAGAGTTGGCTCCCAATCCAGAGAGGTTCTCAAATGTTCTGCTGTTCAAAAGCAATGTCCCTTTCACTGTTCCTTGGCATCTTAGACCTCGGTCGTAGGAAGCCCATCCTTATCTCAGTTTTTCAATCCCTTTCCTTAAGTTTTGCTTAATCATTCTGTGTGCATCAGAATCACTACGGAGCACGTTCATAAAGCAGGTTTGCTGATCCCACTTTCCAGAAATATGGGATTTAGTAGGCCTACTGTGGAACCCTAGAACCTGCCTTTTTAACAAGCCCTTGGTGATTATCGTGCTGTTTGTTCATGGGCAAATTTTAAGAAATATCCTTCAAGCTTCTTAGGTGTTATGGAGTCCTAGAGCCCTTAAGGGAGATTTTAAAAAGATTGCCACAGGGCATTTAGAAAGTTATATTTCAAAAACTGTTTCATTTTTTCTTCCCATATTCTTTGGGTGTCTAAAACTCACTCAGCCCTGGCTGTTCTTTCGAATTGGAATATTCTATTTAATAATTCTATTAATAATTCTATTTAGTAATTCTATCTAATATCTTCTGGAGTCTAAAATACTGGAGGGAAGGATGGGAATCTTTGGTTTCTCATTTTCTCCCAGGGCCTAGCCCAGAGGGCCAGGAGTAAATGCTTGCTGAATGAATGAACAAACGAACGAATGAATGAATGTTGTGGAAGCTCTCACGTCAAAAGTGCAAAGGAACAAAGGCACAATTCTTAGACTCTGCTTCTCCTCTGTTTACCCCCCCTCTTTTTTTTTTTGGCATATTTTCTTTGGGTCTTGGTGACTTAGTATCTCGGGGACTAGAAGAAAATAGAAGAAATGCCGCGATCAATAGGAGAGTGTCTTTAACAAGTACATAGGAGGCTTATAAATAATTTAGAAGTTGCTTTCCTGGGTAAAGCCTCAAAGAATGAGTGGCCGATCTCCTGTGCCTGGAGCAGAGTGAGTCTTACTTTAAATCCTTCAATGACCCTGGCACCTGGAGATATAAAATAATTTACCTTTATGAATCGACCTTTGAGAGATTGGTTATCCTCTAGGTGTAAGAAAGAAAAACCTGGAAGGACTGAGGACAGCTGGTGGAATTTAATCTTTCATTGAGTGCCTAAAACTATCTATAGGATATTGTTTTATTTATTTATTTTCTTAACATTTTTATTGGAGTATAATTGCTTTACAACGGTGTGTTAGTTTCTGCTTTATAACAAAGAGAATCAGTTGTACATATACATATGTTCCCATATCTCTTCCCTCTTGCGTCTCCCTCCCTCACACCCTCCCTATCCCACCCCTCTAGGTGGACACAAAGCACCGAGCTGATCTCCCTGTGCTATGCGGCTGCTTCCCACTAGCTATCTAGTTTACGTTTGGTAGTGTAGATATGTCCATATATACACTACTGCTCTCTCACTTTGTAGGATATTGTTTTAAAATATTAAAATAGGCAATGGTTGCAACCGATTTACCTTCCTTACTTCCATATTTCCATTACACCATCACTATCTCCACCACCGTCTCCACCATCACCTCCCCAGGACTACCATCGCCGCCTTCACAACCTCTCGACTGTCATCATCCTTGTCATCATCCCTCTTTGTTAAGAGTGGCTTCTGCTGACCCAAGCCACCCTACAGAGAGATCCTCTGAGTCCATCTGTAAGGTCTGGGTAGCTAAGTGGGGTTGGGAGCCGAAAGAGGCAGGTGCATCTGTGAGAGTTAAATAGAATACACTGTACACACAGAAACTTATTCGATTTTTGTTAATAAAAGAAAATGATGGTTAATGGGTGTTTTACATCTACTCTTCAAATAGGTACATAATCAGTTAATATTCTTTATGAGTAACAGCACAGACAGCCCTATAAAAATACCCTAATATATCCACAAATATTACTGAACTATGAAATCCCTTCATTTTTATCTGCACGGAATCTGCCCCACCCCAGCTGTCTTCACAAGGCTGCCGGAAGTTACCCTCTTGCACAGCCTCCAGCATGGAACATGTTCTTTGCCTCTGGCCCTGTTGATCGGAGGGGATTTGATGAAGCGCGTGGAGGAAACTGAACTGAGCGGATGACCTAGAGCCCGTGGGGGACTGAGAAAGCTTTCATGGCTTGTCCCCAGCCCCTGGCCTGGCAAAGGCCCTCTGCTGTCCAATTGTGACTGCCGTGGCCTTTGTAGGAGACACGGAGCCTCCACACAGGGATTCCAGTGGACTTGCTCCTCTGGAGGTTGTAGGGCAGAGCCAGCTGGTAGATGTGCATCCCAGACTCATAGGAACATCCCAGAGATGCCCACCCAGCGTGGCTTCCAGTCTGATGCCCATGACGTGGGGGTAAATCAGAACAGAGTCTGGCACGTTACAAGGCTCAAAAAATTATCCTTGAATCAATGAATGAATCTGCTTAACAGGCCACTTCCTTTCGCCTCTGTGTTGGTTCGTTTGAGTATGTAAATATAAACATACATTTAAATGTACATAGTTCCCTACTTGAGTGTTTGCTTTTTGCTTTTCTTGGTTTCCTTTTACTGCCCCATCTCTTTGTTCTCCTTCCCCTGAAAGCTTCAGTCCTCCTGGTAGATCACAGCTCTCTGTGATGTGAGCGGTGCACAGTGAGCTCCCAGAAACTGGCTCCCGGAGGCCGGAAGGAAATCCCAGCTGAGAACCAAGGGGCTCAGCACCTTGGCACAGGTACAAGCGCCCCGGGCACCTCGAGGGCAGACACTGGATGAGAACTCCCCTCCTGCGTGGCCCATGGAGCAGAGACCCCTTTGATTGTTCTTCCTCAATCAGCCAGAAAGGGAGACCATGGTCTCAGGGAACCTGGTCCTAGGTCGCGCTCAGCCCAGCTGGGGCCCCAGGGAGAGCATCTGCTGCCTCTGCATATAGGCTCTGGCTCTGGGCTTGGGATGCAGGAGTGATGCTGCCAGGCTGAGCAGTTTCTACTCAAGTTGGCCAGCTGGTCCCAGGGCTGCCGGGGCCTTGGCTGCAGATGAATGGCTGGTTCCTGTGTTCTGAGCTGGGAGACGCTGCCTTTGCTTAAGGCGATATTTGGGAAAAGGGCCACTGGATGAATTAGCCAGGAAGCAGTAAAGACGGCACATGTGGGGCCCTCTCTGTCCTTGTGGCTCTGGTTTTCAGAGGAGGAGGGTCAGGCATCCCCTGCTGCAAGCTGGCCTGGCTGCCCTGGGGGCCTTGGCCCAGGGGCCCCAAATTCCTGGCCTGTTTGGGCCCCTGGTGGCCCTCCTACGTTTCCTGAGCCCTATAATGTGTGGGATGCCGAGGCCCCTCTGGGGAAGGCTGTGTGTCTGGTGAGATGCCAACCAGCGGTGCCAGTGGGAAGCCTCAGACCCAGGAGTGAGCAAGCCTCCCACTGAGCATGGGTGTTGGGACATTGATGACATGCTCAACTGGAGCCACAGTTGCTTCTTCCTCCTTTCCACACTCCCTAATTCTCATGGAAGTTACGGGATCAGGTGGGGCTCGGTGTCGTCAGCAGTAACATTCCCGGGATAAAAGGGAAATGTGAGGATGAAATGGTAGAGTGGCGCTGCTCTCTCTGCCTTCTGTGCTCAGCCGACCCCTCCTACCTGCTGGTCCACAGGAGCCTCAGCCAGATCCCAGGGAGCAGATGCGCGTGAGCGGCTCTGTCTCCAACACCGGCAAGGGGAACTTTCTGTGGTGCCCCTTCTCTTGTGCACCCTTTCCTTCTCCAGGTATCATTACTTCTCCCCCAGAAAATTCAGAAAAAGAGAGAATGTGCCTGGTAGGTCTCTTCCTGATGGTTTGGTTTCTTTCTGTTACTGCTTATGCAGTGAAAGACCTCCCTTCCTCAGACTCGTCAGGATACATTTCTGTCTCCATCTCATTATCATCAGGGAAAATGATGTGAAGCCCTGTTGAACTGGGAGGCACCTAAATCTCTGAGGTTATTTTATGACAGTCTTGGTATCCGTAGATGAACATTCTCCCTTTCAGGGTTGGTTTGTCTGTTTTCCAGCCCAAAGTCCACTGCACGTGGAGACTGCCATTTTTCTGAGGTTCCAAACCGAATGTCACCGAGGCACTGGTGAGGACGGCGAGTCTGCCCAGCCAGCTGGCATCCACAGGACAGCCCGTATGTTGCTGTCTACTTCCCGGGTTTCTGGGGAAAATTATGAATTGGGGGATTCCTAAGAGTCTCATAACATACAAGTTTACCGTATTGTTTCTCGGTTTTTGCAAAAAATATGGAAGTGTAAAATAAGCAATCAAAAAAACACATCCCTCCATGCCCAACCCACACCTGAGGTCTTGGATAGAAAATATTGAGAGCCTTGGGGCACTTGGCATGGGCTCATACCACGGGTGCAAATGTCCTAATGAGATTTTTCTGGTCCTCTGGTAATGATTTTGGATGGGGTCCCAGAACCAAATTCCATTAAATATACATTATGGTGAGTCGGACTGTAGGGAGGATCCGGTGGATTGATTTATAAATCTGTGCAAAGTGATGGGCCTATTACACAGGAGGCAGAGGGAGGGGGCGAAGCCCCAGGAGTGAGCTGTGAGATGATTCTACATTATTAGCTCAGACATTTGCTCCAGAAAGTATTTCTCTCTTTCTCTCCCACGGTTCTGTTTCTGACATATAAACAAGGCCTTGAAAGTTTAAACAGATGAAATACCTCTGGGCAGAGTTTACTTTACTGATGTTATTCGGATGCATCCTGTTCATAGTGAGTAGCTGGGTATTGATCTGATTACTGAGAAACAGAAAAGTGAAGACTCACCCTCCTTCCGTGTCCTGGGTGATGGAGGCCACTTACGATTGCTACAAAGTAAATTAACCTTGGCTGGATGCGAGAGCTTTTCTTTTTGGGTTTTGCCTTTGAGCAACTTCAAACTTAACTCAAGCACAATTTAAATCATTCATTCCCTCAGAATTAACTTATTGAGTAGCTTAGGCACTCTGGGAATAAAAAGAAAGGCGCCAAACCGTTATGAAAGTCTACTGTGATGTTGAAAATATCACGTGTCCAAGGATCTATAATCGAAAACAAAGATATTAGGACAATCAAATGACAAGTCATTCAAGAGGGACATTGAACAGTATGTGGAAAAATTAGTTGTCAGATTGAATTTTCTCCTTTTCTGTCAGTTCCATGGGGTCTCACCCACTAGGGCTTGAGGTAGGTGGGATAAGGCAAGAAGCTTCTTTGTGAGGGGCTTATTTCATTGAGGGACTTTTCGGTTTTGTTTCTGCTCCCGGTATAAACCATTCGTGGATTCTACTTCGCCTAGTCTTTTTCTACTTATGTGTTCCTCCCATTCTTCTCCATCATTTTCATGGAGTGGGAGAAGGAGAGGGAAAGGGAGGGCAGGTGGAGAAAGCTTTGAGTAGTAGCTGAGGCTGGAGCTCAAAAAGCCAGGAGGACAAGCAGGGCTCAGCTGAGACTGGCGTCTGGTGCGGGCATGGAGCATCAGGTGGGCTCTGGGCTGCTTGCAGAGGGAGAACTGCTGGGCCAGGAGTCCTGCATATGTAGATACAGTTGGTGGGGTGAGGTGTGGGCAGAGATGGGTGGGGCTGCATTGGTTCTGAAGGGCATAGAGGCCAAAGTCCAGAAGGAGCGAATGAGAGAGAAGAAAGATGCAGAGTGGGCAAGGGGATGGAGGGGTCTCTGTTTGCTCCCTCTTGGTGCTGGTGCTTGGGCACCTGGATTTCTCCACCTGGGCCACTTTCCTCTTTGTTTTGTGTAAAGAAAAATCTACACTCCTCCGGTGTGTCTCCTTTATTCCCCCACCACCATCACCCTCACGACATTTCTGACGCCAGATGTGTGGGTTTTCTCCCTCACCGAGCAATTCTCTGCAGCGCCAGTTCAGCGTCTTACAGCTCAACCCAGTTCTGACGCTGACTGCAATTAGTGAAGACCCCACAGGTTTAGGGCTCAGTCCCAGGAGACTGCCCCCCACTTTAGCTGCGAATTGCAGGTAGTAGTTCCCAGGAGACCCACAACCTCTTTCTGACTTGGCTACAAACTGGAGATTCCCATGACCCTCCCCTTGGAGCCAATTATTTGCTAGAACAGCTCACAGAACTCAGGGACACACTTACTTCCATTTGCCAGTTTACCATGTAATAAAGGATGTGATAAAGAATATAGGTGAACAGCCACATGGAGAGATACATGGGACCCCAGGAGGGTCCCGAGTACAGGAGCTTCTGTCCCTGTGGAGCTGAGGTGCATCACTCTGTCCTCATAGAGATGTGTTCACCAACCCAGAAGCTCTCAAAACACTGTACGTTTGGAATTTTTATGGAGACTTCATCATGTAGGCTTGATTGTTCATTAACTCAATTTCCAGACCCTCTCCCCTTTGGGGAGAGAATGGGGGTAGGGCTGACAGCTCCAAGCTGCTAACCATGGCTTGGTCTTTCTGGTGGCCAGCCCCCATCCAGAAGCCATCGAGAAGTCACCTCATTAAAACAGAAGACAGTATCACCCAGGAGATTCCAGGGGAGTCAGGAGCCAGAATCAAGGACCAAATATTAGAACAAAAGATGTTCCTAGTGCTCCTATGGCTTAGGAAGTTGCAAGAGTTTTAAGAGCTCTACATCAGAAACTGGTGGCAGAGACCAATATATATATTTTCTATTTTGTCACATTTTGCTAGAGCCAAATGCCTCTACTTCCAAGGCACTTCTTCTGACTCCCAAATCCCACTCCTGTGTGTCCCAGGCATCCATGCTTACCCTCATCGTGGTCCTCACCACACACTGTGTAGTTGCCTCTTTCCCATGGGTACCATTCAGAAACCTGCCAGCATCCCGAGGGAAGGGGTCTCACCCGTCGTGGTCGCCATGTTATTCCAAGTATCAGGCTCAGCTCAGGCTGTGTTCTCATGAATATCTGATGAGAGAGTGTCAAATAAATGTCAGTCCTGATGTATGTTGCTGGAAAAGGAAATGCATCAGCCCTTTCTCAGAGCAAATAAATTCCTATCATAAGACTTCTTCCCTGTAATCTTTCATATATCACTGGGAAAGGCGAGCCAGATACTTCCCATCCATTCTTATTTCTTTGCTGACATGGGGGGGCCTGGTACTGCACTGGGCGACATGCACATGGCCCTTTGAAATGCACTTGGTTGGATTGCTTCTTCCCATCTGGAGCCTTCATACTCTTAACAGAACATTCTTTAGACATTTGTCAAACTCCCAGCATCAAGCAGCCGTGTTCCAGCACGTGACTTCCTGTAACCAGGTCCTGCCGACTTCTCACTAGTACATTAAAAATAAAAAGCACACCTACTTCCCCTCTGCAGTGACCTCAGCCTCATGACCGGGGAAACTGTGACTCAAATGCAGGAAAAAAACACTGCTGGCGTCACCAAAAAAGCTAAGGAACCTCCTGGGCTGGTGCCGGGGATATTAATAAATCCGTTAGATTGGATGGCTCACACCACCTCTTTTCTCTAGGGAATTTGAATGCTCGAGTGCTTTAAAGTGGAGATAAAACGACCCATGATCCACGTGCCTGTCTCTCTGAAGAGTTTCCTTGTATAAGCTCCGACAACCTCTGCAGTGACTTGAAGGTTAAAACTCTTCTTTCCCAAAAAGGAGAAAACCATCTCACTTTTCTATTCATGGCTTTTCTCCTCCAGCACTTAAAAAGAGAGGTGAATTCCGTCCCCCACCCCACCCCCTTTCATTCTTAACCAGAGGATCTCTTTCTTGCTCTCACTTATCTGGCAAACTGAGCATTAAAAAAAGGGAGTTTGGGGTTAGCAGGTGTAAACTATTATATATAGGATGGATAAACAACAAGGTCCTGCTGTATAGCACAGAGAACTATATTTGGTATCCTGTGATAAACCATGATGGAAAAGAATAGGAAAAAAGGAATGTCTGTATGTGTATGACTGAGTCACTTTGCTGTACAGCAGAGATTGGCAGGACATTGCAAATCAAGTATACTTCAATAAAAAAAACAAACCAAGCAGAGTGTGATTCTTCAACTAATTCTTCAGGAAGACGGTGGTGGTTTTGTTTTTGTTTTTTCCCTCTCTCTCTTTTTGTTTGTTTTTACTGGCTATTAGGCTAGCAAATTTTGGATTTGAACTGCTCAGATCCCAGGCTAGCAGCATGCTGAGTTCATTATGCAAAGCTCACTCACAGGAGAAAATGCCTTCAACTGCCTGGGTCTCAGCACAGAGAGAGTTTTTTTTAAAAAACCTCTGATTCTGTTTTCTTAACTGGTCACCTACAGCTCTGAAATGGCATGTTCCAGGCAGCATCTGGCCCCACTAGTATTGGAGTAAGATCATTCAAAACCTTGAATGCTTCCAGGAGGTCTGGGAGAGACTCGGTTCTGGTACCTAGGAATTAGGTAAGGTCCAGGAAGAGGGGTGGCCTGATTCAGAGTATACCTTCAGAGCACTGGAATGTTCTATCTGTGACTTCCCAGAGGGACCAGGGGCAAACGGGCCATGGTCTTTTAGCCACTGCCTCTGCTCTGCTGGTGAAGATGTGGGATCTTGGGTACCAAATGCCTTATGAGGCCCAAGGCGAGCTGAAGAGAATTCCAGCTTCCCGAACCACCCACAGGAAAAGGTCTTGAGGTTTCAATTAAGTGATTTTCTTGAAGATTTTTGACTTTAATTCCCTGAAGAAGTTCATTCACTTTCCAAAGCAATTTCCCTCCTAAGGATGGTTTGCCCTCCGAAGGGGAATTTTAATACTGATGTCTGTCATTTATCTCCCACATCTTTTCTGAGAAGACATATTGTAGAAAAGCCATTAGGAAGCACTCCGTATAATAGTTCCTTCACCCTGGAAATATCTCCTGAGAGGTAGGGGAGGAGCTGAGAGTACGTTCCTCCTCCACTACTTGCTCGCTTTTAGAAGTAGAGAAATTGAACCCCCCTGTGTCCAGTGATGATCGGAAGTGTCCAGCTTCAAGGTTGCTGCCTCCATCTGACCTTGTCTGTTTTCTCTAGATGAAGACCCTCTGCTCCCAAGAACCCAACTTGTGATTTTCCTTGGTTTAAATCATTCTCATAGATGCCATTTCTCTTTCTATCATAAAGAGCTCCTCCTGTAAGTCTGGTTTTTAATTAAAACTCTAATATAGGAACTTGGTAAAAAAAAAATTCTATGAATGAATTTACTACAAAATACTCAATTCGAGTCCCCTAGACCCATCCTTTCCCAGAGGCTACTACAGTTTCCTTAGTGTCCTTCTAGAAATATTCTATTTCCAAGCATGTGTGTTTGTATGTACACACACACACACACACACACACACACATACACACACACACAGAATTTACATTTTAAAGACTGCTTTTCCCACAGAGGAAAAAAAGTCTTCAGAGATATATTGAAAAAATATAATAATTTTTTTTTTTTTTTTGCGGTATGCGGGCCTCTCACTGTTGTGGCCTCTCCCGTTGTGGAGCACAGGCTCCGGACGCGCAGGCTCAGCGGCCATGGATCACGGGCCCAGCCGCTCTGCGGCATGTGGGATCCTCCCGGACCGGGGCACGAACCCGTGTCCCCTGCATCGGCAGGCGGACTCTCAACCACTGCACCACCAGGGAAGCCCTATTACCAAACTTTTTGATCTCTGTCAACCTGATAGGTTAAAAGTTGTATCTCATTATTGTTTTAACTGAAACAATTATTCAGTTATAATTCAGAGTATAACTGAATCACTGCGCTGTACACCTGAAACTAACACAACGTTGTAAATCAACTATATTCCAATTTAAATAAATAAATAAATAAATAAAAGACTGCTCTTCCTCTTTGAAGGTTGATGGATGGATGCTTGGTAACCTTGTATCTTGCTCATTGACTGTAAATTAACGCCCAAATTCAACAAACTTCTTAAACTTACCCTCTTATTTTTTTGTTTTTCTTCTAACTCTTCCTTCCAATTTACTTCCAAATAGTGATTATTTGTTTGGTGCAAATAGTTATCTCTAGACTCTTCGTAAGTAGCTGGAGCAGGATAATCCACATGGTGAGATTATGATGGGAAGAGAGGAAGCCTCAGGTCTTCCTTAGGGATGTCTCAGTGCTTGGGCCACTCTTTCCTTTGGTTCAAGGAGATGCAGCCCCCAGTGAGGTGTACTCCTCTCCGTAGGTTCTTGTGGAGAACCCCGCTTTTCCAAATTATGTAAAAACCAATCCAACTTTAGCTAATGTGGTAATGACTTGTGGAGAGCAGCAGAAATTCCCCTGTAGTTATGTGTGAATTGATGTGTGATTTCCTAATGAGCTTAAGTGAGGAAATCATCGTTTTGTGGTAAATGCTTTATACCTTAAAATGCCAGCAACACATATCTAATACATTCAATCAAACCACTGTCATTTATATAACATTTGCAACTATTATTTAACACGCTGACTTTCTTTGCTGCTTTACGGCTTTGGGTAACTGCAGAGTCTAAATGTTCCTTTTTCATAAACAAGGCGAGAAACTCATTATTTTGGAGTTTTTCCTAATGCGATCATAAATGAGTTCATTCTGAAACGCATTTGCACGTTGTGCAGGCCAAGACCCCCTTCTCAGAAAATCCTGTAGCCATTGAATGAGTTTGTCAAATCAGGGGCATTTGTCCCTGGCATGAGCTAGGTCATTCTCTGATGCTGCAGCTTGGGCACCTAGCAATGTCCAAACCGGTTGGGGAAAGACATTCAATCATCAAAAATGTGGTTCTTCTTCATTGAAGAAGTGATGAGAACCAATGATTTAAGTGACATGACCAGTGGTCACAGGGCAGCAATGAATCCAGCACAGAAGACGACATAACAGATTGATTAAGAAGTCAGTTCTAGATTCACATTCTGGATGTGCCACTTAGCAGCTGTGTGACCTTAGACAAACTACTCAGCCTCTCTAAGCCTCAGTTTACTCATCTGTCAAATGGACATAGTGCCTACTCTTGGGACATTTAGATGAGGTGGCTTATGTAAAACTCCAGGCACACAGCCTGGTACATGGCAATTGGACAACAATCTGCATTTAGTCAAATAATTACTGGTAGCCTTAAATATTGATAAACATCAGAAGGGGCAAAACTGATACCCACTCCCACCCCAGCATTTTCTCCAGTGGCCAAGATGGTAGTTTGTTCCATTTGTATCTTCTAAGGAGATGAGAAAGTGGCAGGAGTTGATAATGGTTTTATTTCTGGCACCCAAGGTCATTTCTTGATGGGTTGTACCGAGTAGGTTGTTGAACCCTAAATGAATGGTCTTTCATCTGAGGTGAGTTTGAATTCTGGGTTTGGTAAATGGAGGTCCAAATTGGTTTTGAGACTCATATCAAAATTAACAGCTGTATCTCAATATTCTGTAATAACTTAAATGGGAAAAGAATTTGAAAAAGAATGGATACTTATATGGGTATAACTGAATCACTTTGTTGTACACCTGTAACTAACACATCACTGTTAATCAACTATACTCCAATATGAAATGAAAATTAAAAAAATATTAGCATCCGTAGACCCAGGGTTGGCAGAATGTATTAGAAATCTGTACGGTACGGGTCTTCCCAAGGCCCCTTCTAAGGAACTCTGCCCAATCCACAGGCGCTGCTCAAGGGGCAGTCCCAGGCAGCCATGTTTTGTGCCCTGTGACTCAGCCCACCCCCTGCCCAGGCCACAGCTGATTGGACAGGCACATGGCCTTGGCCCAGGGCAGTCCTCAGGCTGCCCAACCCCTAGGGTTGGCCAGTTATAGTCCTTCACTCAGTAATTGAAACTAAAAATCATGTAAAGGCATGGGCTTGAAGAGGCCCTAATGGGCTTTGTGTAATCTGAGGTTAAAACTGCACAGACTTATTCCGATATACATTAGGTGCAGATACATATTGTTTGATTCCACTTACACGAAGTACCTGGAGTAGTCAAATTCATAGAGTCAGAAAGTACACTGGTAGATGCCAGGGGCCGGGGGGTGGTGGGTGGGGAAGGGGAATGGGGAGTTAGTGTTTAATGGGGACAGAGGTGCAGTGTTTAATGGGGACAGAGGTGCAGTTTAGGAAGGTGAAAATTTCCGGAGATGGATGGCGGTAGGGGTCACACAACGATGTGGATGTACTTAGCACTGCTGAACACTACAGCTAAATGTGGTTAAAATAGTGTGTTTCGTATTGTGTGACTTTTACCGCAATAAAACAACATTAAAAAAAAAAACTGTACAGAAACTAAGAGAAAGGAGAGGGAGCGGTTGGGAGTGGAGAAGGGAGTCTGCACAGAGAGCGCAGGGTCAGACGATGGTTTTCCAGTTCCAGACACAGTCCCCCCATATTTCAACAGACCCCCTGTTCCTTGAGGCAACTTGAGGATGGACCCTTGCTGGGCACTTACAAGAGCTCACCTCAAGCCCAGCGTGGGCTGCTGTAAGGAAGCAGAGGGCAGAATAAATAGGAAAAATAAAGGTAGGGATTGATAAATAGCAGTAACAATATGGAGCATTGTTCCTTATTCTGCAAGGAGTCTTGTCATCCGTTTATTTTTTAGATAACAGTGCAGACCTTGTAAATTGTAATAGAATGTTTGATTTCTGAACGTAAATGAATAAAAACATGTAAATTCTCAAGATATTTAATTCTAATGAAATTCAAAGGACTTAAACTTGCATTCAAATAGAGAACTCTATTATCTTTTTAGACAATTGGCTTGTTCATCGGGTCCTTCCAAGGACGTTAAATAAAACACATATGAATGTTCCTTTGTTGCAGTCTGCAGAGATTTCACAGTGGCTAACATTTTTTTCCTAATAAGGAAACAACTTTCTGTCCTTTTCTTTTCCATATTTCCACTGTTACCACCATAATTGGACCTTGTCCTTCACCTGAACTACTGCGGTATCCTCCTAGGTGGTCTCAGTACGCTATGTATACAGTAAGTGCTTATTAAGTGCTTTGTGGGATGCTTCTGCTACACCTGAACGAACCAGAACTCCTCAAAGCCATTTCCTCACTCAAGAAAACACAACTTAAAAAAATATATATATATATATATTATTATGGAAAATTCCAAACATAAAAAGTAGAGAGAATAGTACAATGAATTGCCATATATCCATGACACAGATTCAGGAGTAGTCAACTCAGGACCAATCTCTGTACTCACTTATTTCCCCCATCTCCTCTCCTCTCCTCCTGATTTTGAAGCAAATCTAAAATATCATATTATTTTTTTCATGAATATTGCTGTGCATATTTCTAAAAGAAAAAAAATTAAAGTAATCAAAATACCATCATTACAACTAAGCTAAAATAATAATTATTCTTTAATACTATCAAGTATCCAGTCAGTGTTCAAATTGTCTTATCAATGACTTTTTTATCGTGTCCTTATATGAATCATATTCAATAAGCTTAACACCTTAAAACGGCTGATACGTCTAAGTCTCTTTTCATTTGTAAGTTTCTCCCTCCCTTCCTCCTCCCCCTTCTCCTTTTTTTCCTCCTCTCCCTCTTTCAGTCCCTTTCTCTCTCTTTTCCTGCAATTTATTTGTTTAAGAAAGAGGGTCATTGTCCTGTAGTTTTCCACAGTCTGGATTTTGCTGACCACATTTTATGTTGTTATTTAAAAATGTTCCTTTATCCACTCTATTGTCCTTAAATTGCTGTTTAGTTTTAGACTAGAGACACACTCAGTTTCAGGTTCAACTTCTTGGCAATACTGTAAAGGCAATATTGTGCACCTCCATCAAGTGCCACGTAATGTCTTTTTGTCTCTGTTTTTCTGGTGTCAGAAGCCATTGACGATCATTGCCTAGATCCATTAGACCATTAGGGGTTGCAAAGTGGCGAGGTCCTAATTTTATCATTCCTCTTCATTTATTAACAAGACTGCTTCTCACTTCTCATCATCTGGTTGTTTACCCTGAGCTATAGTTCATAGGAAAGGCAAGGTAAATGTTTGATTCAAAATTGTTTGTTTCTTAGCATCCATTGGATGTGACCAATGAGTTTCTTTGTCAAGGGTTATTCTGAATGCGTGGGTTTAAATGTATTTGAGATGTTCCGATCCATTGCAGTTATTATTCTTATGGATGATCATAATGTTCTACCTTTGGACCCTAGGAATGTCTTCAAGTTGGCTCCTGAGTTTTCGACCTGGCTCATGAGGTCTTCCCTGCTACCTATATAACAAGATGCTCCGGGATCATCTTGCAAGGTTCTTACCCTAGGTCAGGGGTCAGCTTTTCCTCCTGGTTCCTTTCAATAGAAAATACATTTAAAGACCACAGGCTGGGTGCTCGGGATGTTCATTGGTACAGGATTGATTTTCATTTCTGGCCCTTTTCAGGGTAAATACGTATTTTTTTAAAAGATGAAATATATTTTGAGTTCATACTGATACATCCAATTAAAACTCAGGACTATAGGATTTTTACTTCATCAATAGTATATTTTTATCTGTGATTTCATTGCAAATATTTTTTTCAGTTTGTCATCTATTTCTTCTCTTCTTTCTTTTTTATTTTTCTTATGGTGCTTTTTGCCAAACGAAAGTGTTTTATTTTATTTTAACTTGTTAAGTAGTCAGATTTGTTAGTCTTTTCCTTATGGCATCTGAGTTTTGAGTCATAGTTAGAAAAGGTTTCCCCACTCCCATTTATAGGAGAATTCATCCATATTTTATTCTAACATGTGCATAGTTTCATTTTTATTTACATTTAAATTTCTGATGCATTTGAAATTTATCTTATTGTGTCCGGATGAAGAAAAGATCCAATTTTATCTTTTTTCCACGTGATTTTCATTTAATCCAACATTACTTATTAAAAAGCCCATCTTTTCCTCCTTGATATGGGATGGCACCTTTATCATATATTAAATTTCCACATGTGATTGAGCCTCTTCCTGTACCATTGATCTTTCTGTCTGTTCACGTGCCAATACTACACAGTTTGAATTACGGAAGCTCTACAATACGCCCTTCGTTTTCAGGATTTTCCAGGCTATTCTCGCTTAAAACAAAACTTCTGAGTGAGTACCTACCTCTATTTCTCTTATCAGGGTCCTAAGCCTGTTTTCTAAGAAGGCACCTCACTGATTTAGTAAATGGGATTGAGGGAAGCTATTGATAGGAGCCTTAATACAGGAATCGGCACACTACAGCCCACCGCCAAATTCATTTGTAAATAATGTTTTCTTGAAATATACCTATGTTGTCTGTGGCAGCTTTCACACTACAGTGGGAGAGTTGAGTCACGGTGATAAATCCTGTATGATTGGCAAAGCCTAAAATACTATTTCTGGCACTTTACAGAAGTCTCCAGACCCTTGCCTTGAGATAACACACTGGCATACTAACAGGTCTTCTAGAGATAATGCTATGTCCTAAATGGGACCTGCTACTGCGGGGCCCAGTGCAAAATGAAAGTTCAGACCTCTTGTTCAAAAAGCAGGAAAAAAAGTGTTGTAAAAAGAACTCAAATATAAAGCTTTTTCTTTTTGCGTTTCTCTCTCGATGTGCCATGTTATTTTTATATGCTATTTAATGTCATTCTAAGAAAAGGAAAATTAAAAATTAAAATTATTAGCATGAATTTTACCTTTCATCTTCACATTGTACAATATCTCTTTTAAATTCAAATATAAGAGCTTTTAACTTGTATGCAGAATCACTGAAATAACACAATTTGTATTTCCTAGCTTATCCCTACAGGGTGCCTTCAATTGGCCAGAGGTGACAAACACAAGCCAGATTCAGAAAGGTGGGAAGGAGGAAGAGAGGGTCCCTCAAGGCCGGGAGCAAGTACAGACCCTCAGGAAGGGGCAGGGGGAACACTTCAGTGCACTTGGGGCTTGTCTATTGCCTGCCCACCAGCCACCCATGAGTTACCTCCCCAGAGTCACGCCCTAAGGCATAGCTTCACGGAGCCGCCAGCCTGCTGGGCGTTGGGCGGTGGTCACTGAGAAGGGGTGTGGGTCTGAGTGCTGAGAACCTGTCGCAGGGAGCCGTCGGGGGCAGCAGGAGGACAGACTGGTGTGCCAGCGCAGGGCCTAAGCCCCCAACGCACGCTCCATAGTCCCATTAGAAATCACTTAGAAATCACAACTTCAAAGATAAAATGAGTAAGGCTAGGGCTTTCCTGGTGGTGCAGTGGTTGAGAGTCTGCCTGCCGATGCAGGGGACACGGGTTTGTGCCCTGGTCCGGGAAGATTCCACATGCCGCGGAGCGGCTGGGCCCGTGAGCCATGGCCACTGAGCCTGCGCATCCGGAGTCTGTGCTCCGCAACGGGAGAGGCCACAGCAGTGAGAGGCCCGCGTATTGCAAAAAAAAAAAAAAAAAAAAAGAGTAAGGCTACTAAGTCAAAACAGCAGAACATTAAATCCCGAGTTCAGAGCTTTGCATGCCCTTGACGTTGGCCTTGTTCTCAACTAATGACCATGATGCTGGGGAATGTCTGTCAACACCGCAGCTTGAAGGGAATGGGTGGGGATATAAATATTTTGAAGAGCCCTGAAGATGTGTGCTCCCTCTGAATGACATCTAAGAGGGGCTGTCCATCTGCTGAAATTCTACATTTTTTTTTCTTGAACATGCACTTTTTATTGTGGTAAAATATACATAATATGAAATTTACCAGTGTAACCATTTTTAAGTATTCCCCAATTCAGTGACCTTAAGTACATTCACGCTGTGCAACCATCATCACCATCCATCTCCAGAGCTTTTTCACCCTGTGAAACAAACTCTGTACCCATTAGATGATAACTCCCCACGCCCCTCTTCCCGCAGCCCCTGGCAACCAGCATTCTATTTTCTGTCTCTATGAATGTGACGGCTCTAGGAACCTCAGATAAGTGGAATCTTGGAGTATTTGCCCTTGTGCAACTGGCTTATTTCACTTAGCGTAGTGTTCTCAAGATTCATCCATATTGTAACGTGTCAAAGTCCCCTTCCTTTTTAAGTCTGAATCATACTCCATTGTAGGTATAGACCACATTGTGTTTATCCAGTCGTCTGCTGATGGACAGCTGGGTTGCTTCCACGTTTCAGATATTATGATACTGTTGCTGTGATGTGGGGATATCATTTACTGTCTTCTTAAACTTGGTTCCTTTATCACTGAGTAAACCTGCACATAAGACTGCAGTGATGCCGCAGCTGCTCTGTGGAGCCTGGAGCCACAGGGACCTTCCCCGGGTCACACTCAATCCTCCACTGAGGGTTTGGTTTCTAGCCTGCATAGATTGGCAGTACCAGGAAAACGTTTCAGAAAGAGCAACCACGGAAGCGTTACTTTTCTTTGTTTCTGAAGAACAACTTTGCTTTATTTTCTCCCACATGAGGCTTTGTTTTCACCTATGCAAATGTGATTCATCTTTCAGCTCTAGACAAGGGCCTTAAATAACATAATTGCTTCACCAATCATCTACTTGGCTGGAAATCATCTTTTTAGTGAGGTCGGCTGCCGTTGCTTGAGCTCTATACAGAACCCAAATCACGAGCAAACTTCTTTTCTTAAAATGCTAATTAGTCTCTGAAGCGAGCATTGTTTTAAAAGGGGGATTTAATTGGAGATTCAATCTGCAATTGAAAGATTAAATTATGAAATAAACAAACATATCAGTCTAATAAATCTTTGGAAAGAATCAGGCATTCCACTCTAGATTTTGTTAAGTGCAAATGCGTCCAGATATATATTTAATTCTCTGTCCATTTTGCTGCGCTTTGTAGCTTTCAACCTGAATTCTTTCCTGGGCTAGTTCCAAAGGAAATCATCTCAGGAGACTGGGTAAGCTCGGGATTCTGTGAGCGCTGGCCCCCAGATAACCTTTTGCTTAAAGACTTTACCTGTATAAATGAAATTCAAGAAATGTTGAGAAACCATTTTGAAATGAATAATACTGAAGCAATTCCAAGGGGTATAATTTGGGATGCATCAAAGACGGTGGTTGGAGACTACATTTGCCTCACAGTAAGTTTAAAGAAAATCAAAGATCAGAACAGGTACATGTTTGAGAAGGAAATTAAGAAATGAGAAGTACATCATCACTGTATAAAAATCCCAAATGATTTTTCAGAAAATTTTTTCAAGGTAAAGTAATACCCTTTCTAGTAGAAAAGAATGTGAAACCCCCAAGTTTATAAAGCAGGCTTCCTGGGAATGGGAAATAAAGATGAATAGCTCTTCAACTTTACATTTTAAAAAGGTACAAGAGAGGCTTCCTTGGTGGTGCAGTGGTTAAGAATCCGCCTGCCAATGCGGGGGACACAGGTTCATGCCCTGGTCTGGGAAGATCCCACATGCCGCGGAGTAACTAAGCCTGTGCGCCACAGCTTCTGAGCCTGTGCCCTAGAGCCCACGAGCCACAACTACTGAGCCCACGTGCCACAATTACTGAAGCCCGTGCTCCTAGAGCCCATGCTCCACAACTAGAGAAGCCACCGCAATGAGAAGCCCATGCACCGCCACGAAGAGTAACCCCCCGCTCGCCGCAACTAGAGAAAGCCCACGGGCAGCAACAAACACCCAACACAGCCAAAAATAAAATAAATAAATAAATTAATTAATTAAAAAAATATATGTTCAAAAAGATACAAGAAAGCAAAGATCTTTTCCCTCCCCCTAAAATTAGTACCCATTTGGGAGAATAGTAATACGACCACGATAGGAAGTCTTTTTAATCACAGATGCCCAGGGCTGGGAGAAACGAAAGGAATATGCATTACTCTCCACCACACTTCAAGCCGCTGCTCTAGACTGAGTACAGAAACGTCCGCGATGCAGGAGTTATGCCCGCACCAAGACAGGAGGTGCAGGCGAAAGCCAGTGATTGTGCGTTCCTCACCTTTTATGAGATCCTTGAAAATATAATATTAGATGGGCACCTTAAGGGGAAAATTCTAATATGTTGTTTGGAGGCAAATATTGTCTTTCATTGACAGTTTATCAAACAGCCATTGTGACCCCTAAATCAGTTTAATTTTTAACACATTCCCTTTCCACGTTTAAAAACTCAGTAAAGAGATTTTCTTAAAGGCTTTATTCCAAGAGTAGTAAATTCAATGAAATAATGTTTTCTTTTTTTAAAGTTCTATACATCAGTTTTATTTAACATTTTTTGTTTGTTTGTTTGGCTGTGCTGCACCGCATGTGGGATCTTAGTTCCCCAGCCAGGGATCGAACCTGTTCCCCCTGCAGGAAGCTCAGAGTCTTAACCACTGGACCACCGGGGAAGTCCCTGAAATAGTATTTTTGTTGATGAATCCTTTATCCTCATCTAATGAAATTCCTTGTCAGTCTTTTATGTATTGCCTATTTATAAGGTGACAATAAAGCATTTTGACATCATAGAATGACAAGGTCTGGACACTGTTTGAAGTACAGAAAATTGGTCCTTATATTGTTAGTTTTTAGATGTGAGGATGGCAATAAGTTATGCTTAAATAAAAAGAGTCCTTGTCCTTTAGAGATATGTATTGAAATATTTCCTGATACATATGATAGGTTTTGGATTTGCTTTTAAAAGAATGTGGAACCTGAGTAAGTGGGGAAGGACCTCGGTAAAGTGAGACCAGCCAGGGTGCTGATGACGGTGGAAGCTGGGAGTTCAGTATACTAGTGTCTATTTTGCATATGTTTGAAATTTTCCATAACAGAAAGTTTTTCTTTAAAAAAAAAAAAAAGCTGTCTTTGTATTCTTTACTGAAGAATCCTCTGCTCATTTCCTGGAGTAGAAGAGTGAGTGCACAGGAGTCATTGCCTCTTTGTGAGAGCAGGTTGCCTACAGGTTCTGTGTCTAGTTGTAGCCCGTGGTTTTCTGTTCCAGCCACACTGACTAGGACAATCACCCCCCTGACACAACAGCCTGCTCGGGCGGCGGTGTGGGGGGCGTGGACCAAGGTAGAGGAGCCGGGTCTCCTGCAGACAGAGATACAGGGTAGGGTCCTTGCACAATGAATTGAGGAAACTCACAGAGCCCTGCTGGGTCCTCTTCCCCATTTGCTTGTATTAGACGCCACATTCCTACCATTGAGCTTGGTTTACATCGAAACCCTTTTTCCTTTCTTTTCTTCCTTCTTCTCTATAAATTGGGATGTATATGTAGCACTGTTATCTCCCTACAAATTGCTAATCCTTTAAGGGAGCAGGGGAATGAGAAAGAAAACCGTTTACTAAATATTTATTTATTAAGTGTTAGATAAAGAGCTGACACTTAACATATGGATGCCCTGTAATCCTGTGAGATGTAGGATTTTAAAAATCCTGTGAAGTGAAGTGATTTTTAAAAATCCCATTTTGCAAAGGAGGATATTGAGGTTGGAGAAGTTAATGAACTTGCTGGTCTATATAGCTTGGAATACGTTTGGCTGCAAATTAATAGCAAACTAAGCTTAAACTGTTTCAAACAACAAAAGAAATGTATTGGCTTTAGCCCCCTGGTAAATGCAGCAGATTTTCTATCACGGTTTTGACTCTTGTGTCTCGATTCTCCAAATTTTGCTTTCCTTCACAGACCGGCTACCCTCCTAGCAACAAACAAGGCTGCCACAGCCTCAGGCCTCATACCTGCATAACATACCATTCAGGGCAAGAAAAGTTCCTGTCTTCCCAACTAAGAACCAAGTCCTGCAGTTCTCTTGGATGGGACTAAACAATTACCATGGACGGGAAGGCCTTATGGTGAGTGGCTCAGGCCCATCCCTTAACGATGGCCTCATGAATGAGATTATACTGTGGGCCTGGGGCTGTGGTTAATCTTACCCAAACCACAAGGCTGCTACACAGTTAAATAACTGTTATAAAGCAGAGAATTATATTCATCAGATTTCCACACAGAAATGACGTGATAGAATTAGACGTACCAGGGGTCTCTATGCTCGTCCATTCACAGAGCAGGACTGGGAGATGTGAAGGCCCCTCTTCCTCCCATCCTGATGGACCAGCCTGGTGGCTGAGTAGAGAGCAGGAAGCGATGGCAGTCACTTCTGGTTTGGAGAGATGGTGGTAAAGAGGCAAGTGGAGAAGTTTTGCCTTCCTCCTGGAAGATATTGAGAGAGGCTGTTATATAGAGAGAGACTTTGCATTGTTCGCAATGATGGTTGCCATTAGTCTTTCCTTCAACATTTGCTAGAGAGAGGAAGGAAAGAATTGAAGCATTAGTAATTAAATTGTTGTGTCTCTCTGAACGTGACACTGAGCTGAGAATGAGCCATGCGGAGCTCTGGGTTTTATTCAGGGTATATAACAAATTGAAGTGCGGTATAGTCAAGAACCAAGAAAGAAAATTATATGGACAAAGTGTGTTCTGGTGGTTTAGGAGCTGAGGTCTGTGGGGAGTGGGGAAAACCTGGATTTGACATTGAGGAATGCAGAGGATTGGGTTGATTAAAATCCAGTTGATTAAAAGTTTTTTACTTTGCCAGCAAAAGGGTTGGGACTATGCATAGAAGGTAATATGGCCTCTGTGGGGATAAACCAGAGAGTCTGTTGAGATGCAGTAGATTGAACAGTAATAATAAAAAGAGCTAACATTTACTGAGCACTTAATACATGCCAGACACCGATCTAAATGCTTGACATGTTTTAAGTCATTTTAATTCTCATCGAGGTATAAAAGGTTAACTAATTTGCTAGAGGTCACATGGCCAGTAAATGGCAGAGCTGAGATTTACATGCAGGGATTCCGGCTTTGGCTCATTCCCTTAACAACTATACAGACAGGGAAGCTGTTCTTGCTTACGGGGCAGAGTTACTCTGAGTTAGAAGAGGAACCTGTGGAAAGCAGAGATTTAGAAATTTTAGTCTTGTGGCGGTGCAGGAAACAAACTCTCAATGAGGAGAGAATGGAGATAGAGAGGGAAGTCAATCCCGGGGGTGAGGAGATGGTGGTGGCAGTGGGTATGTGTGAGCAGACTCAGCATCTCCATGAAAACTGGAGAGAGGCAGCCTCAACACGTGAGACCCAATTCATCAGATTTGTCTCACCTCACAGGCCCCTGAGGACGAGGCCCCTGGATGTTGGCCTCTGATGGATAGAGAAGGTAAGGAGAAGCCCAAAGATGAAGCACAGTCTGGGGCAGGGGAGGACAGGGCCAGGGCATGTGCGTGGCTCTGGGCAAGAGGAGGTCATTGGGAGCGGAGCTGCCAACTTCATCCTTTGCTAGCAGAGTTCACAGGGAAAACTTGATGCATGCAGCCCTTGAGTACATTACAGCAGTTAGAAGCAATGAAGTGAGTGTGAATACAGCTACATGGAGAGAACGGAAACATCCAGAGTGAGTAAAGAAAAGGGAGAAGCAGAGAGAAGCACAGCAGCATTTATGTCGTGTAGAAATGTATACACTCACGAAGCCAAATCACACATTTAACAAGGACACAGGCTTTCAAGGATGTGCATGTATCGGATTTGTTGGAGTGGGGAGGACGGGAATGCAGATGGGGCTGGAATGGAGGAGAAAACAGACAAGACCTCGCCCAAACAAGAGAGGGGACTGGAGTGGATGGATGACGCTGGTGTGGCTTGAGCTGGGGAGAGGGTGGCCGCAGCCCTCTGCACCCACGTCCAACGAGGAGAAAGGGCAGAAGACAGTCTTGGCCACCCGCACGCTGTGCCCCGGCCGGGCCAGGGGAACCACTGTGGGCACAGGCCCAGCTTCCTCTGTCTCCCCTGCTTTGGGCGCTCTGAAAGAGGCACAGGGAGCAGCTTGGGTGAGGTGGGGGGCACAGGATGAGGGACCCGGACAACTCCTTTCCCGTCCTGGGCCTGGTCTCCTCATCTGTGAATGGAGGGTTTTGCGCTGCCTGTTTTCTGAAGACCCTTCCAGCTCGGGAACTCCTGTCCCCACTCCTGCCCTGCTAGGGGACAGGAGCCCAACACCTCCGAGGACAGGCTGCCCCCTCCCTTCCCTCGCCTCTGAGCCTTTCCCAAGTGTGGAGTCAGGCTCCACGTTGGCTGTCAGGGGTGGTGAAAATAAGGCAGATCCAGCCATGACTCCTCAACAAGCTGATACGGGAATCACAAACACAGTTTTGTAGAAGTTATACTGTGTTTGTAATGTTGTTTGTGTGAGTTTGCATGACTTGTGAAGGCAGAAAAATTCGTTTTTCTCTAAAAGAAGGAGTTAGATTCAGTGATCGAAATGAACCACGCCAGTGTGTGTGTGTGTGTGTGTGTGTATGCATGTGTATTTTCATGTATGTGCGTATTGTGCATGAATGTATGTATATGTGTGTATATGTGTGTATGTGTCTTGTGTGTATTTGTATACATGTGTATGAGTACATGTATTGTGTGCCTGTGTGTGTGTGTGTGTATTGTATATGTGTGTATTCATGTGTACAGGTATGTGTATATATGTATGTGTGTGCATGTGTGTATGTGTCTGTATGCATGTGTATATGTGTGTGTGTGTAGCGGAAATGTGTCTGATTGCTGCAATTTTCCCTTCAGTAGTGGACCAATTTCCACACCTAGGCAGGAACATTCAATCCGTCGATACTGTTGAGCACTGCAACAATTGTCATATTTTAAGACATTTCTCCTTTAATTCACACTCTTGTGTATCTCTTTTGTGTTTGACAACCTCTTTCTCTGGGTAATAAAGGGCCACTTCTAGCTCTCTGAAATCACTTATTTTGTTCCTATTTTCATTACAATGCAGGTATGAACTATTTATGAATTTGCCTAAGTAACAGATTTGGAGGCAGATTACTTGTAGAGTCAAAATATGTTATTTGTGCGGCAGTGGGAGGGACCCTGAGAGTGGAAGGGGGCGTGAGCCAGGTTTCTGTGGGAGCTGGAAAGGTTCTGTCCCCATCGGGAAGCTGGTCACATAGGTACGTTCAGTCTGGGAAAAATTCAGCAACCTATACCCTAGGTGCACTTTTCTGTAGGTATGTTACATTTCAATGAAAATTTTCTTTTTATCTGTTAATCCCAAACTCTTAATTTATCCTACTCCCTTCCCCTTTGGTAACCGCAAGTTTGTTTTCTATGTCTGTGAGTCTATTTCTGTTTTGTAAATAAGTTCGTTAGTATCATTTTTTTAGATTCCACATATAAATGATATCATATGATATTTGTCTTCCTCTGTCTTACTTCACTTAGCATGATAATTTCTAGGTCCATCCATGTTGTTGCAAATGGCATTCTTTTTATGGCTGAGTAATATTCATTATATATATATATATATCTCCCAGATACACACTACTATATATAAAATAAACAACAAGGGCCTACTGTATAGCACAGGGAACTATATTCAATATGTTGTCATAACCTATAATGGAAAAGAATCTGAAAAAGAACATATATATATACATATATATAAAACTAAATCACTTTGCTGTACACCTGAAACTAACACACGATTGTAAATCAACTATACTTCAATTAAAAAAAGTAAAGTAACAAAAACAAAAAATGTTCTTTTTAAATAAAAGTACTTGAAGTCACCAATAACTCACAACTTTGTGGGGATGTTTAAGGGTTAATTATCATTAATGGACTTGGATTAATACTAGTCAAATCGAATCTCAGATTCATAGAATTCTAAACTGGAAAGAGACCTTAGAAATAATTTGGTTCAATTCCTAATTTACAGCTGAGGAAACTGGGGCTCAGTGGGCGAGTGGCTTGGCCACACCCATGCGGTGAGCTGACGACACAGCCAGCCCAGCCAGGGCTGAGACCATGGAGCTACAGATACAGCTATGGTACCGGCAAAAAGAGCTAAGCTCTTGGAGACAAATATATGTCCTCACATAATTCTCTGGTGGTTTTAATTTAAACTGAGGAATTATTAATCTTGCAGGTCACCCACCATCCCTTAGCCATCTGGAGCAAAATTAATTGAAATCTGCATCTAAAAATTCTTCTGTAGGTTCTTACATCTTAAGTCAAAAGATCATCTGAATTAACGCTGGGAAGGAGATAATTTACCAGTACTTGAAATGTGCTGCTTACATATGGGAGTATTTTTTTAAGTTTGAAAGTAAGGTAGTTTTGCTGAAAGAGACACAGAACAAGGCAGTGATCATTTCTGCTTCCACCTTCCTCCTCTGCGGGGCAAGAGATGCTCGGAGGCGTGGCTACCTGGCTGATAGAGCCCGGGTGGCAGGTAGCAAAAATCCCTAATAGAGGGAGGCCGAGAAGAGGGGCATGGCTGGCTGGCCAGCCCTGCTTGCTTCTCTGCTGCCTGTCAGCCTTGTCTTCAGCCCCTAAACCAGGGGCCAGCATCCCTAATCACGGAAGGTCCACGTGCACTTAATGATGTGGGTCTAATCTGTCTGTGCAGAAGCATGAGCTCACTGCAGCAAATCTGCATTTTACTTAGGATTTCTTGCCACCTCTTCTGCCTGGAAGAGGCGTGTAGAATAAACGCTGTGAGTTGTTTAGGCAGTGGCCTGGAAACTCAGGCTGCCAGTGGGGAAGGCCGCGTCAGTAATTTCAGAGGAATAAAGTGGGTTTGGGGCAGGGGGTAGGGTGGGGAGAAGGGAAGCGGGGAGAGGGGGAGGGAAGGAGAAACAGAAAACATGAGAAAGAAGGCCTGAAGTGGGGAGCTGGCCTTGACATTTGTGCCTTTGGCCTGAACAAAGGCAGAGGCCTTTAGCAGGGCAAGAGCCGAATTCCACAGGTGAGGAAAAGACTTTAAGCAAAGATTAAAATAGGGAGAGAAACTCATAACCTATGCTTGTTGTACCAGAATGAGAAGCTTATACATGGAGTTATTAGTTGCGCCAGTGTAATCGCCTCTGGCAGCTTGTACAATAGGAAATACCAAAGGGAGGGAACCCCTCCCCCACAGATCCTCTCCTGATAACCTGGGCCTGTCAAGGAAGGGGAGAGAAGGTGAACAAGTCACCTTGCTGGTCTCCTGAAGGTCAGGAAGTCAGATAAGGTGGTCCAGGGACCATGCAAAAAGCCACCATGTTCTTGTCGCTGTTACGACTCAAAATCCTTTCAGAAGCGGGGCCCAGCCAGGTTTCAGAAGTCCACCATGGATATTGTTTTGGGAATCCCCCCTCCCAGCCCCTCCAAGGGCAGAAAAGTGAATTTGCTTACTCCACACGGCATCAAAGCTCTAGTGAAGCCCCGCCCTGCCTCCCCATCACGGCTCCTCCCCCGGCCGCAGCCCCTCCCTGCCTGCATCTGGGGAGATGCTCTCGGTCTTCCGGCCCCACTTCCTTGCCCCTCATTTCTTCCTGCCCAAGCTCTTTTCTTCCCTGGACTAGCGTAAGGAGCTAGAGAAGCTGCTGAAAGTTTGGGATTTGGACCTGAGGGGAGACTACTTCTCCAGGGGCCACAGAGAGCAAAGTGGAGAGTCAACCCAGCCCCCTGCTCCGGGTGCCACCGCTGCTGCTGACCTCGGCTTCGGCTCATTTCTAGTCCTTAGGGAATGTTGGGGTTGGGTGCAGGCCCTGCTTCCCTCCAACCCCCCTCAGGGTTACAGCTTGTTGTTAAAACCAGAAAGTTGGTGCACAATTCGTATTCCTTCCGGCCCTCCTACCTTCTAGATCCCCCTGAAATTCAGCAAGTGTGAGGCCCTGAGGCCTGGGAAGGGCAAGCGTTGGGAGGCTACTGTGCAGGTTTTTACTCTCACCTAGGCCATCCTGACATGACTACTTATGGTCAAATTTCCATCATCCACAATTGGATATCCTCCTTTCGAAGAACCTGAGCCATGGGAAAGAAGTGTGTGTGTGTGTGTGTGTGTATGCATGTGTGTGAGTCTGTGTGTGTGTGTATGTGTGTATGTGTGTGTGTATGTGTGTGTGTGTATATGTGTGTGAGTCTGTGTGTGTATATGTATGTGAGTGTGTATATGTGTGTGAGTGTGCGTATGTGTGTGAGTGTGTATGTGTGTATATGTGTGTGTGTGTGAGGGTGTTGGTGACATATGTGATGTCTGACTCTCCTAAACCTAGCACAGTTTCAGTCATTCATTCAAATATTTACTGAGCTCCTAATTGTACAGGGTGCTGCTCTAAAACTTATGAACCAGAAGTGAAAACAACTGTTAATTTTGAATGTCATGGAGTTATATTCTAGTTGGAGAGAGAAAAAAAGTTAAGTACTTTAAAAATGAAGGCACTAGTTCTACTGAGGAGATACGGCAGGGAGGGGAATGGGGAGCGCTAGGATGAGGGGGGTGGTATGAAACAGTGTGATCCGGGAGTCTTCACTGATTGCACTGGAGTTTGGGGAAGTTGCTGTGTTGCAATATTTCCACCTCTGCTTCCCCTTCGCCGAGTGTACGAATGATGGAGATAAAGTCAGTAGCCTAAAGCCCAGCCATCATCTATCTGTGTCTCCAAAATAAGACATGATTTCTCTCAAATCCCCAAATCACAAAGGCCCAAACCCTACCTGCCAAGTCAGCAGAAAGCTCAGATTTTTCTTGGGTTTTCCTCCCCAAATATTCCTGAGAATCACTGGGATGGATTAGATTTGTCCATCAATCAGACCCCGTTTTGCCTGCCTGCTGCCACCTGCCAGGAGAGGGGACCAGCACTGGTCCCTGGGGGCTGGGAACAGTCATCCTTCTTGGCCTTTGCCCTGGCCTAGCAGGCTGGCTCTGAGGTGAGGCTTATGGTCAGGAGAAGCCCTGGCGGACCCAGATTCATGTTCATGTGCACGTTGCCCCTTTGTTACTCCTACAAATCTCTGCCCATTTTCCTCGGCATCAACTTCCTCTGCCTCTGGTCCTGCACATCCCTTCAACTTCCAAGTATGGGTCACCTTCCTTAAGTAAATTTCCTCTCAGGACTGCATTTTTTAAAAAGTGCAGTTTGGTTTCATTTGGGAACTTGGTTCACCAAACATAGTCAGGTACTTGGGAACCGCTTCTCCAGCCCTACATAAATTTGCGAGTGAGGAGGGGGACACAGCCCAGCTCCATCTGGCAGCACCGGAGACCCAAATGCTGGTGCATATGTTCAGGGAGTGGTGGGATCTCACTTCTCCTCCCACAGGGCCAAACCAAACAAGGGACTATCACTGACCCCCACACGGGCAGAGTTACATATGGGTTGTGACTGAAAGGGAAAGCAAGGGAATTGATCTCCATAAATTATCGGTGAAAAAAATCCATTTTGTTAACATTTAAAATTTTCAAATAAAACACAAAAGAACTCACCATTCAAATTTAACAAATTGTTAATATTTTACTATTTTGCTTGAGATCTTTTCTGTTTTTAAAGCAATAAAAAGCTGGTATTCCAGGGCAGGGGAAAACCCACTTCTTGATAGGAGAGTAGCATGTGCGTCCAGGGGGAGAAGACATCAATGGCGGCCCTCTTTGGAGAAAGGCTACCACACCACGTCTCTCAACTCCTCTTTTCACATTCAGTATTTCTTTGTTTGTCTGTGTTGTATTCTGGGTGATTTCTGCAGGACTGTCTTCCCACTCACTAAATATCTTTGTGACTATATCCAATCTAAATTTAATTGCATCTACTGATTTTTTTATATTTTAGTGACTTTTTGTTTATTTCTGAGATTCCTAATTGGTTCTTTTCCCCATCCACCTATTCTTATTATAGCATTGCCTATTTTTGTTTAAATGATTCCTTCTTAATTTTTATAGATTTTATTTTTTATATTTTTCTTTTAATATCCTAAACATAAATATTTAAAAAAATAATATTTATTTATTTATTTGGCTGTGCTGGGTCTCAGTTGCAGGAGACGGGATCTTTAGCTGCATCAAGTGGGCTCTTAGTTGCGGCATGCATGCAGGATCTAGTTCCCTGACCAGGGATCGAACCCAGGCCCCCTGCATTGGGAGTGTGCACTCTTAATCACTGACCACCAGGGAAGTCCCTAAACATAACTATATTGAACTAAGAAAAACATCAACCAATCTGAGAGCTATTTGTGTGCTCAGTTTGATAGGATTTGCTGAAGCGTGAAGAATACTTCTAGGTTTTATGACTTATTTAGATGGAGATAGGAAACATGGAAAAATACCAGGCTTGTGGGAGAAAATTATGAGTTCTGTTTGAAATTTGAAATCCTATTTCAAACAGCTGGACAGAACATAATCATTGATGTTAATTCTGAATGTGGCATAGGAGAAATAGAAATAGTCCACAATGATAAATTTTAGTTATTGATCCAAGAATTATTCAATGGCTATAATCTCAAGATCTACTTTCATTTAATCATAAGCTTAAATTTTTAATTCTTCTATGTGCAAGTGAATAAATATCATCTTAGCAACTTTTATACTACTTTCCTTATAAATTTGCCATTATTTACTTCTAAATATTTTATATTTCACTCACTGATCATTGATCCTTGATCCAAATCCTTGCTCCAGAATTATTGTCACATGTTTAGGAATGGAGATGAGGGAAATAACGGAGTGAAAGTTGAGATGAACACCAGATCCCAAATTCATATCTTCTGGTATGTTATCATCCACCTCTTTCTTTCTCTGAATGTCTGAATGTATTTCCCACCTTTGAGTTGCTGTCTCCCTTCTCCCTATCATTTATCTCCCTGCTTGTTCTGGCCCAGATGGGAATCAGGAGAGTTGACCTTGATCACATAGTGGGCTGACCTCTGATAGGACGATGGAGGGGTGGGGATGCTGCAGAGTGGTGGAGGAGAGTGTTCCCATGGATGACCAGCGCACTCAAAAGGCAATTCTCCCCCAAGTATACTGCTAGGGGGTGTACTTGAGAACTATACAGGAGAGATTAGTACTACTAACCCCAGTCCTATATGCCAATGGCAATATAATTGAGGCTCAGAAGCTTTGTCTTAAGTTAATGAAGTGATACGATGCTTCTTCAAATGCACTTGGTAAATATTCATTGAATGAATGAATGAAGAAACAGACTTGGAGAGATTAAGCAACAATAAGACAACAACAACAGCAAACTCAAATAGTGGTGACTGTGTGTTCTCAGTTCCTGCTGTCCAAAGTGTCCTATAAATTCGATATTTGTTGATCTTCACAACAACCTTATGAAGTAGAAACTTTCTCAGCTCCATTTTCAGATGGGATCCTGAGACATGAGGGGTTTCACAGCTCTAAGCAGCAGAGCTGGGACTCAACCCCAACAGTCTAGCTCTAGCTTTTAGTACCACTAAACTACCTTCTCTGTCTAAGTAACCTGCCCAAGTTTGTGAACCTTAGTCTGCCTGACATCAGACGTGTTTTAACCACTGCTATGGTCTGAATGTTTGTGTCCCCCTAAAATCCATATGTTGAAACCTAACCCCCACTGTGATGGTATTAGGAGGTAGGTCCTTTGGGAAGTGATAGATCAAAGGGTGGAGCCCTCATGAATGGGATTAGTGCCCTTTTAAAAGAGACCCCAGAGAGGCTTTCTCATTCCCTTCTGTTATGTTGAGCACACAGCAAAAAGACAGGAACCAGGAAGTGGGCTCTCACCAGATGCCGAATATGCCAGTGCCTTGAGCTTGGACTTCCCAACCTCCTGAACTATTGTTTATAAGCCACCCCAGTCTGTGGTATTTTCTTATGGCAGCCCAAATGGATGAAGACAACCACCATTCTATACGGTTTCCCTAAAGAATCATTGCCTATCAAGAAACTTTCTGTATGTCAAGGCATTCTCCAATTGCATGCTGCCTCATTTACCTGATCAATTAATATATTTCTCTCTCTCATGAGAGAAAAGACAGAGACAAGAACTATTAAAACTAATTGCTTGTTGTCATGCAGAAGAAAACGTATAGTTGTTTGACTGAAATTCCTACTCAACCATCATCCTTGGAAATGGAACCAAAAAGTTATTTTCCAAAACTCACAACAGAAATCTTTACTAAAGTGACTTGCAAAGGTGCAGACCTCAGTACTTGTTGAAACAGATGATGGAGGCCACTTTCTCCAACCTCTCATTTCATAGGTGAGAAGACGAGGCACAGAGAAGTTAAGTGTGCCTTATTCCAAGTCATGCACCTGGTTAGTGGTGGCCAGGCCTAGGAGCAGATCTCCAGACTCACTGTTTATTCCTGTTTGGCCTCAGGTTTCTCTCTGTAGCTTTTCATCTGTTCATCGGTTAGTCACTTATTAACTCATTCATTCAGCCTCTCACATAGGTACTGAGTACTTTCTTTGTGCCGTTCTCTGCTCTCTGTGCTGGATGTGCAGTGGGAAAAAGGACAGATATAATTCCTGCTTTTGTGGACCTTACAATTTATTGAAGAGACAAGCCATAAATAAATAAATAAACCAAGAAATAAAAAAGGAAAGGATTGGGGAGTAAAAACTAGCATGATGAAAACAGGATGTGAAAAAAAAAGAGACTTATTTCAGCTTGAGGGTAAAGGAAGGTCTTGTGGGAGCTGGATTTAAGCTGATTTTCGAAGGGGGACAGCCAGGCAGCCATCCTGAAGAAGAGAATCCCAGGGCTGAGGCCCTTAGAGGAACATGGGCTTGGAGAGTCTAAAGAACAGAGAAAAGAACAACATGAGGTAGGGAGGGAGGGTGGTGATCCATGTTATTGGACACTCAGATCAAAAAGTCATCAAGCCATTAAGAAAGATGGTTATGAGCCTATGCAGCAAGCCGAAAATTAATCATGATATAATGTCGTAGGGGGGAAGCAGGATAGCTGTGTGGAAGCCACAACTGCAACTATAAATTTACATGTGAAAAGCCTGTTAAGGGAATGATTAAAGTGGGACTATGGGATTATGGGTAATATATTTCTTTATTTCCATTTCTTTATTGTTTCCAGTTTTTCTCTAATGTGCTTCATTGCTTAAATGGCAAAACTGAATATATAAAAATAAGCTATAGCTGATACTTTTAAAAAAGGACTAGGTTCCCAGGTGTCCTAGGCTAGATTTTTTTAATTTAAATGTTTTAAAATTTCACTTAATATATGCATTTAATATACGCATATAGATTTTCAGAAATCAAATAGTACTCAAAGACACATTGAAAAATAGCCATCATGCCCTCAATCCCAGGTTCCATTCTCCTGAGGCAACCACTTTCAGGTTTTTGTCCTTTTTTTTTTTTTTTTTCTGGTATTCATCCCCAAATTTCTAAATAACATGTCTCTATTTTTATTGTTTGATTTTTCCATCATTTTAGGAGTTCCTTTGATCTCTCTCCTGTGTTAGATTTCCCTTTTTCTTGGCTCCCATATTGGTTTGCTTCCTTGTTTTACTGGAGCACAACCTCTAACAAAGAGTGCATGCAGGGGCTTCCCTGGTGGTGCAGTGGTTGAGAGTCCGCCTGCCGATGCAGGGGACACGGGTTCGTGCTCCGGTCCGGGAAGATCCCACATGCCGCGGAGCGGCTGGGCCCGTGAGCTGTGGCCGCTGAGCCTGTGTGTCTGGAACCTGTGCTCCGCAACGGGAGAGGCCACAGCAGTGAGAGGCCCGCGTACCGCAAAAAAAAAAAAAAAAAAAAAAAAGAGTGCATGCAAAATAAACTCGTGTGCTTCAATTATTCTATGCTCACATTTGATTGATAACTTGGCTGGGTATAACACTCTAAGTAGGAAATATCTTTTCTTCAGTGTATTTGAAAGCATCGCTCTGCTGTCAATGAGGTTTCATTGGGGCCATTGAAAAGTCTGATAATATTCCTGTTTCTTTTATGTGTACCTCTTCCTCCTACTCCCTGCACCAAAGCTGTTAGGATCTTCTTTTTATTCTTACTTTATTGAAATTTCACTCATAACGACTTGGGTGGATTTTTTTATTATTCATTTTACTGGGTACTCAATGGGCCCTTTCAAGTTATATACTTGTGTCCTTTAATTTGCAGGATTTTTTGTGTTATTTCTTTAATAGTTTCTCCCCTTCCTGTTCTTCTCTTTTCTCCTTTTGGAACTCCTGCTACTTTTATGTTGGACCTCTTGATTGATATTCACATTTTCTTATCTTTTCCCTGCAATTTTCCACCTTGTTTATTCTACTTCTTGGAAGAATTCCTCAACTTTATCATCAATCCTTTCTATTGAAATAAGAGAATGTAGATGCTCTCTTTTGGGTCATTTCATTTCTTCATTTCTCTGGTCTTGGACTTAGAGTGGGAGTGATTACAGCTCTGGAAGCTAGAATTATAGGAGCTAAACAAGGTGAGGGGTTATGGGGGAGGGAGAAGGAACTCATTAAAGCCAGGAGGATTTCAAGAAGTTTTTCAGCTAAGTTTGGTGTCCCCAAGGCATCCCTTTTGACTCAATTTTTCCAGACAGAAATCCTCCAATCTTCTCTCGTAAAGAAAGGACAGCTTCGGGGCTTACCTGGTGGCGCAGTGGTTGAGAGTCCGCCTGCCAATGCAGGGGACACGGGTTCGTGCCGCGGTCCAGGAAGATCCCACATGCCACAGAGTGGCTGGGCCTGTGAACCATGGCCGCTGAGCCTGCGCATCCGGAGCCTGTGCTCCGCAATGGGAGAGGTCACAACAGTGAGGGACCCGCGTACCGCAAAAAAAGACAAAAAAAAGAAAGGACAGCCTTCTGGCTACGTATGTGGAGGGATGGAATCTGGATCTAATTATTCATTGTACAGACTTTTAACCCGTCTTCTAGTTTTTGGCCTTATCCTTCACCCCTGCATTCGCATGTATGGTGCTCATCCAACCTCTGAGGCTTTCCAGGGGCCTGCACATATGTAGACTTGCTTTTTGTTGATTCCCCAACCTTCCTCACTCTTCTAAAGGAACCTAGCAAAGACTGGAAAGCTGAGGCCTAAGTGGTTCATGCTTCTCAAAATACTTTAACTTACTAACATATGTCATTATGAATACATTTTGAAGAATATATTTAACATACATGTATATTAAAAGCACAATAATGCAATGAACACCCAGGAATTTACCACCCAACTAAAAAATGTGGATTATTAACACTAGTGAATTTCTTCTGAGATGGATTTTTTTCCCGAATCAGTAGATTCATACTTTTCATCAATATTTGTTCAATAACATTTGCATTTCCTCTGCTCTATTTTCTTTTTCTCTCACTTTGTCTTCCACTTTTCTTAACCTCTCTTCATATTTTCCATCTCCTTGTCTCTTGCTTGCATGTAATTTACCTAGCACATCAGTGTGTTTTGGCTATAGAGTTTGTCAGAATGTCTATTCTGTCATATTGCTAGAAAAGGAAGTCCCAGATCCCATCCATATGCTTTCTTTGTTGTAATGGTTCATTAACATCACTGGTCAGCTGTCATCAACTTTTCTGTTTTTTTGCTTTTATGGTTTTACACATTTTCAATTCCTTTTCTGTCATTTTAGAGGGGTTCCAGGAGAAATTTGAGATAAATGCTTTTGTTGGATCAAAAATGTTTAAATTGAAGTTGGTTAGGATTCTTTTTTTAGAATTGTGTAGCACTGTATCAAGAGGTCTAACATTCTTTTTTAAAAATTTTTATTGAAATGTAATTGATTTACAATGTTGTTAGTTTCAGGTGTACAGCAAAGTGATTCAGATATATACGTATGTTCCTTTTTTACATTCTCTTCCATTATAGATTATTAGAAGATGTTGAGTAAAGTTCCCTGTGCTATACATTAGGTCCTGTTGGTTATCTATTTTATATATAGTAGTGTATATTTTAATCCCAAGCTCCTAATTTATCCCTCCCTCCCTCCCCTTTGGTAACCGTAAGTTTGTTTTCTATGTCTGTGAGTCTGTTTCTGTTTTGTAAATAAGTTCATTCGTATCATTTTTTTTTTTTTTTTAGATTCCACATATAAGCGATATCATATGATACCTGTCTTTCTCTGTCTGGCTCACTTTACTTAGTATGATAATCTCTAGGCCCATCCATGTTGCTGCATGGCATTATTGCATTTTCTTAAATTGCTGAGTAATATTCCATTGTATATATATACCACATCTTCTTTATCCATTCATTTGTTGATGGACACTTAAGTTGCTTCTATGTCTTGGCTATTGTAAATAGTGCTGCTAGAACACTGGGGTGCATGTATCTTTTCAAATTATGTTTTTCTCTGGATATATGCCCAGGAGTGAGATTGCAGGACCATGTGGTAGCTCTATTTTTAGTTTTTTTTTTTTTCTTTAAAATCCTCCATACTGCTTTCCATAGTGAATATACCAATTTACATCCTACCAATAGTGTAGGAGTGTTCCTTTTTCTCCACGCCCTCTTCAGAATTTATTATTTGTAGAGTTTTTGATGATGGCCATTCTGATTGGTGTGAGGTGATATCTCATTGTAGTTTTCTTTTATATTTCTTTAATAATTAGTGATGTTGAGCATCTTTTCATATGTCTTTTGACCATCTGTATGTCTTCTTTGGAGCAATGTTCTTTTAGCTCTTCTGCCCATTTTTTGATTGAGTGTTTTTTTGTGTGTGTGTGATATTGAGCTGTGTGAGCTGTTTGCATATTTTGGAGATTAATCCCTTGTCAGTCGCATCATTTGCAAATTATTTTCTCCCATTCTGTAGGTTTTTTCATTTTGTTTATGGTTTCCTTTGCCGTGCAAAAGCTTGTAAGTTTAATTACATCCCTTTTCTTTGTTTTAATTTCCATTACTCTAGGAGGTCTAACATTCTCTGAGAAAGAAAAGAAGTCTACTGATGTCGTTGTTTAATTTAGTTTTTGCTTAGGTAAAATTATTGGGACAAGCTCCTAAGTGGTATTACAAGTGTTCTCCTTTAACATTCTTTATGGTGAACCATCCTGTGGATGGAAGGATTCATTCTGAGACTTATCTAGATGGAAACCATCACTTTGAAAATACATGTTTTCATTTTATAATAAAGCTTTTAGAAAAGATATATCAGTCATCCTGATTAAAGAACTGAACAACGTAAGCTGGTTTAGAGACAAGGAGAGACCAAAATATTCACATGAAACCCATTGTTCTCTTTGTCCTTGAAGGAAGATTATGTCTTGAAATGATCACTTCTTAATTTGGTAACTAGAACATCATCCCCCCCCAGTGCATAATCATTGCTGGGTAACTGCTGGGTTAATAATAGAATTTGTGGATTTCACAACTTCTTTGAACTGAATGTATTTTTTAAGCCTAAATCCTGGGTATGTGTAGTGTGAAATATTTCACTGCAGAATATTAGGGTGGGCCGGTTTTACATCCAGATCCAAGCCTTGAGCAGCACCTGCATCCACTGTTTCCTTTGTGAGATGAGAATCTGCCCACAAAGGCCAGAGGAGGTCATTCCTTTGCTGTGATCAGGTAGGGTTCTTCCAGGCAAGGCCCCGCGCCTTGGCCCCAGCCGCTCTTGGCCCTGCCTATGCCCCGGGAATGTGGCCCCAGGTGGAATTGCTCTTCCCTCTGACAAGCAGTCATCTGTCTTGGAGCACAGGCTCTAATTACCCCTGCCATTAGCCTGCCCAGCAGGACTGCAGATGTTATTAATTGTCATGAAATTATCCAATGCCTTTCAAAACTCCAGAGCCAGCCCTTGTCTGTCCCTGCGACCCTTCACAGTACTTCATTTCTTTGTTCATTTTACTGCTGTATTGAACCTTAACCTTGAGCACAAAACAAAAATTTGGAGAAGAATGTCACTCTCCTCCACTTTGTTTTTTTTTTAACCTCATCAGCCCCCTAACCCCCTGATTATTTTGGAATAGAACTCAAAACTTTACCTCCTTGCTAGACTGTTTATTTGCAGTTAACTCTTGATTATATGGATGTGCCATTCTCCCCATCTCACAGATATTTTGTCAAAAATTAAAAAGAACTTGTTTCTCCTTATTATAAAATCAATGTATTTTCATGGTTGGAAAAATTAGAGAAATGTCGATAAATAGAAAGAAGAAGAAAAATCCATAATCTCACCTTCCACAGATAAACACTGTTAAAATTTGATGGTCTACCTTTACAGATTTTTCTATGCAGACAGATAAATATGGGATGATACTGTTATGATGTTAGTTATGAAATGATGTTAGTTATTATGAAATAATAACTAATATTTCTTGACTTATTATTATGTAACAGACACTGTTCAGATTGATTTTCCATGTATTAATTCATTGAATAATTTCAAGAATCCTATGTGGTAGGTTTAATTTCTATTCTCATTTTACAGATGAGGAAACTTAAGCATGGAGAGGTTAAAAATATTGCCCAAAGCTACATAGCTATTTCAGTGGAAGAGGTGGGATTTGAACCAAGCAGTCTGGCTCTAGGCTCTGAACTCGTAAGTGATACATTATTCTGTTACCTAACCTGCTTTTCACTTTTAATAAACTATCAATATCCTTTCATGTTACTCTTAGTCCACCAGACAATTTTGAATAATTATGAAGACTGAATTAGAATTCAAAATATGAATATGCTGAAATTTTAAAAATCAAACAATAGGGCTTCCCTGGTGGCACAGTGGTTGAGAGTCAGCCTGCCGATGCAGGGGACACAGGTTCGTGCCCTGGTCTGGGAAGATCCCACATGCTGCGGAGTGGATGGGCCCGTGAGCCATGGCCGCTGAGCCTGCGCATCCGGAGCCTGTGCTCCGCAGCGGGAGAGGCCACAACAGTGAGAGGCCCGCGAATCGCAAAAAAAAAAAAAAGAAAAAAAATCAAACAATAAAGTGGCTTTCCCTTCCCTAGCTTTAGGTTTATTTTTTGCTCTGATTGACAACACATGGATTATTTTTAAACGGGATAATTCCTTCAGGAATATGACTGACTTAAGGGAAAACAAAAACTAACAAATAATGTGAACAATATTCAGTTTTTTTCATGACTGTAAGTGATAGTTTGACTCACTCCTTGGTTCCATTATTTCGAAGCGATAATTATCTACTTTAAAAAATACTAATAATTATTGAACACTTTCTATGTGTCAGCCGCCCCCTAGTTTTGCTGTTTAAGTGCTCATATTTATTCCACGTAATTCAGGTTCTGGTGAAGTCAGGGACATTGAAGGGTGTCTTTTGTGGTGTCTTTTGTGGTGTCTCTTCCTGCTATATTCTGTCTTCTTTTCCTAGTTATTCCTGACTGAGCACCAGCTTTTTCTTTTTGTTTTCTTTTCCCTCCCTTTTTTCCTTCCTTCCTTCCTTCCTTCTTTGCTTCCTTCCCTCCTTCTTTCCTTCCTTCCCCTCTGTGTCTGAATATTCTGTGCTTTCCTTCATCTGGAAATTTTTCATCTACAAGTATCCAGAAACTTTAATGCAGTTTCAATCTCATTCCTGTTCTGGCAGGATATTCTTGGCATGCCATTTTGTCTCATCTGAGTTAGAGACAAGGTCTATATTTGGCCAGTAAATCCAGCATGGAAGGATCTAGTTAGAATTTTTAGCTGATTGTCAGCTGATCTGTGTAAAATGTATTTGAATTGGCCTCTGGCTGATAGGATGGACTCGAAACTGTCCAGCTTCATAACAGGCCCATCATTTTATGAGTGAGGTTACAACCCAGGTTCCAGACAAGTCACTGATTGATTAATATGTAGGCAGAGACCATGTTTGTTTATTCATTTTTCTACTCCACGCAGTGATGTTTAGCACACAGGAGACATTGGATACCAGTTTGTAAAGTTGACAAGGAAGTCTCAGGAAATCTGGGTTGTAGTTTCAGTTCTACTACAGATTGGCTGTTGGAATGGACAAATTACTAGGCACTTTGTCCCTCAGTGGCTTCATACACATTACCCTCTTTGTAAATTTTGAAGACACAGTGAAATCATCCCTGAAGATCTTCCATTTCCATGGAAGAATTGTTTTATAGGTTTTTGAAGTAATAACTTTCAAGATTAAGAGTAAAAAATATTGACTCTCTTATCTTAGAAGGACATATGATTTGAATTCCAAAGAATTGTGCAGGGCAAACAGGTGATCACTTAGATGTTTTAGTCTTTTCCCCCCCCTTTGGACGCACATTGCAGATGACGTTCACATGTAGGATACCCTTCCATGGGTGACCTAGTGTGGGAATAATGGGTTAGGACAAGGATAAGAGAGATTGTGGGATTATATAACATTCCCAGTCTACTAACTGCTGCCTTAGCCTTCTCTCCCATTGAAGAAAACATATTGACTAAAACGTATTTCAAAACTACCAGAATAAAACTGTGGGGTAGAGGTGCAAGAACATGCAAACTGGCCAAAGAGATTGTATAGAGAGCTCATCCACTGACCCATGTTTCCATGCGACACTTGTCTATAATAAAACTTCTTCCCAAACCAGTGGGGAAAAGATGGATCGTTTAGTGGATGGTGTTGGGAGAACTGACTCACCACGGGGAAAAAAAGTTGGATTCCCATCTTACAACATATACAAAAATAAAATCCAAATGAATTAAAGACCTAAGAATGAAGGGAAGAGATACATACTTTATCAAGAGAAGGAGGAGAGGGGGAAGATGGCAGAAGAGTAAGACGTGGAGATCACCTTCCTCCCCACAGATACATCAGAAATACATCTACACGTGGAACAACTCCTACAGAACACCTACTGAACGCTGGCAGAAGACCTCAGACCTCCCAAAAGGCAAGAAACCCCCCACGTACCTGGGTAGGGCAAAAGAAAAAAGAATAAACAGAGAGAAAAGGATAAGAACGGGACATGCACCAGTGGGAGGGAGCTGTGAAGGAGGAAAGGTTTCCACACGCTAGAAGCTCCTTCGCAGGCAGAGACTGCGGGTGGCGGAGGGGGAAGCTTCGGAGCCGCGGAGGAGAGCACAGCAACAGGGGTGTGGAGGGCAAAGAGGAGAGATTCCCGCGCAGAAGGTCGGTGCCGACCGGCACTCACCAGCCCGAGAGGCTTGTCTGCTCACCCGCCGGGGGGGGTGGGGCTGGGAGCTGAGGCTCTGGCTTCGGTCGGAGCGCAGGGAGAGGACTGGGGTTGGCGGCGTGAACACAGCCTGAAGGGGTTAGTGCACCACGGATAGCTGGGAGGGAGTCCGGGAAAAGCCTGGAGCTGCCGAAGAGGCAAGAGACTTTTTCTTCCCTCTTTGTTTCCTGGTGCGCGAGGAGAGGGGATTAAGAGCGCTGCTTAAAGGAGTTCCAGAGACGGGCGTGAGCCGCGGCTAAAAGCGCGGACCCCAGAGACGGGCATGGACGCTAAGGCTGCTGCTGCCGCCACCAAGAAGCCTGTGTGCGAGCACAGGTCACTATACACACCTCCCTTCTGGGGAGCCTGTGCAGCCCGCCACTTCCAGGGTCCTGGGATCCAGGGACAACTTCCCCGGGAGAACGCACAGCACGCCTCAGGCTGGTGCAATGTCACGCTGGCCTCTGCCGCCGCAGGCTCGCCCCGCATCGTGCCCCTCCCTCCCCCCGGCCTGAGTGAGCCAGAGCCCCGGAATCAGCGGCTCCTTTAACCCCGTCCTGTCTGAGCAAAAAGCAGACCCCCTCCGGCGACCTACACGCAGAGGCGGGGCCCAATCCAAAGCTGAGCCCCGGGAGCTGTGTGAACAAAAAAGAGAAAGGGAAATCTCTCCCAGCAGCCTCAGGAGCAGTGGATTAAATCTCCACAATCAACTTGATGTACCTGCATCTGTGGAAATACCTGAATAGACAACGAATCATCCCAAATTGAGGAGGTGGACTTTGAGTGAAAGATTTATTATTTTTTCCCCTTTTCCTCTTTTTGTGAGTGTGTATGTGTCTGCTTCTGTGTGAGATTTTGTCTGTATAGCTTTGCTTTCACCATTTGTCCTAGGGTTCAATCCGTCCGTTTTTTTGGTTTTATTTTGTTTTTTTACCTAAAAATTTTTTTTCTTAATAATTATTTTTTATTTTAATAACTTTATTTTATTTTATCTTACTTTATTTTCTTTTCTTTTATCCTCTTTCTTTCTTTCTACTTTTTCTCCCTTTTATTCTGAGCCGTGTGGATGAAAGACTCTTGGTGCTGCAGCCAGGAGTCAGTGCTGTGCCTCTGAGGTGGGAGAGCCAACTTCAGGACACTGATCCACAAGAGACCTCCCAGCTCCACGTAATATCAAATGGCGAAAATCTCCCAGAGATCTCCATCTCAACACCAACACCCAGCTTCACTCAATGACCAGCAAGCTACAGTGCTGGACACCCTATGCCAAACAACTAGCAAGACAGGAACACAACCCCACCCATTAGCAGAGAGGCTGCCTAAAATCATAATAAGTCCATAGACACCCCAAAACACACCAACAGACGTGGACTTGCCCACCAGAAAGACAAAATCCAGCCTCATCCACCAGAACACAGGCACAGGTCTCCTCCACCAGGAAGCCTACACAACCCACGGAACCAACTTTAGCCACTGGGGACAGACACCAAAAACAATGGGAACTACGAACCTGCAGGCTGCAAAAAGGAGACCCCAAACACAGTAAGATAAGCAAAATGAGAAGACAGAAAAACACACAGCAGATGAAGGAGCAAGATAAAAACCCACCAGACCTAACAAATGAAGAAGAAATAGGCAGTCTACCCGAAAAAGAATTCAGAATAGTGATAGTAAAGATGATCCAAAATCTTGGAAATAGAATAGAGAAATTGCAAGAAACATTTAACAAGGACCTAGAAGAACTAAAGATGAAACAAGCAACAATGAACAACACAATAAATGAAATTAAATATACTCTAGAAGGGATCAATAACAGAATAACTGAGGAAGAAGAATGGATAAGTGACGTGGAAGATAAAATAGTGGAAATAACTACTGCAGAGCAGAATAAAGAAAAAAGAATGAAAAGAACTGAGGACAGTCTCAGAGACCTCTGGGACAACATTAAATGAACCAACATTCGAATTATAGGGGTTCCAGAAGAAGAAGAGAAAAAGAAAGGGACTGAGAAAATATTTGAAGAGATTATAATTGAAAACTTCCCTAATATGGGAAAGGAAATAGTTAATCAAGTCCAGGAAGCACAGAGAGTCCCATACAGGATAAATCCAAGGAGAAACATGCCGAGACACATATTAATCAAACTGTCAAAAATTAAATACAAAGAAAACATATTAAAAGCAGCAAGGGAAAAACAACAAATAACACACAAGGGAATCCCTATAAGGTTAACAGCTGATCTTTCAGCAGAAACTCTGCAAGCCAGAAGGGAGTGGCAGGACATATTTAAAGTGATAAAGGAGAAAAACCTACAACCAAGATTACTCTACCCAGCAAGGATCTCATTCAGATTTGTTGGAGAAATTAAAACATTTACAGACAAGCAAAAGCTGAGAGTTCAGCACCACCAAACCAGCTTTACAACAAATGCTAAAGGGACTTCTCTAGGCAGGAAACACAAGAGAAGGAAAAGACCTACAATTAAAAACCCAATGGCTTCCCTGGTGGCTCAGTGGTTGAGAGTCCGCCTGCTGATGCAGGGGACGCGGGTTCGTGCCCCGGTCCGGGAAGATCCCACATGCCGCGGAGCGGCTGAGCCCGTGAGCCATGGCTGCTGAGCCTGCGTGTCCGGAGCCACAACAGTGAGAGGCCCGCATACCGCAAAAAAAAAAAAAAAAAAACCAAAACAATTAAGAAAATGGCAATAGGAACATACATATCGATAATTACCTTAAATGTAAATGGATTAAATGCTCCCACCAAAAGACACAGACTGGCTGAATGGATACAAAAACAAGACCTATATATATGCTGTCTACAAGAGACCCACTTCAGACCTAGGGACAGATACAGACTGAAAGTGAGGGGATGGAAAAAGATATTCCATGCAAATGGAAACCAAAAGAAAGCTGGACTAGCAATTCTCATATCAGACAAAATAGACTCTAAAATAAAGACTACTAGAAGAGACAAATAAGGACACTACATAATGATCAAGGGATTGATCCAAGAAGAAGATATAACAATTGTAAATATTTATGCACCCAATATAGGAGCACCTGAATGCACAAGGAATAAGGCAAATACT